>NW_006432943.1:2793101-2818278 GCF_000325575.1 Pteropus alecto
GCCTTTTGGAGATTCATGGTCATCTTATATAGGCATATCTCAGAGATACTCCAGGTTCCATTCCAGACCATCAAAATAAAGCAATAAAGTGAATCAAAATATTTTTTGTGGAGAGTCTTGCCTTCAGTTTTTAAAAAATGCAACATCTGTGAAGCACGATAAAGCAAAGTGCAATAAACCAACTACGCCTATATTCAAACTGCCCAGAAAAGCACCTTTAGATAAAAACAAAAGGGAAACAAGAAATGTCAAAATGTGGAAAGGCTATGTGCGTGACAGGTTGAAAATATATAGGAAATACTACCTCTTCATCCAACCTATTATATACAATGCTCTCTCTGATTGAAAACTATTGTGTCAAGTACATGGTATGTTTTTGCCTGAAACCATAATGTTGAAATATCACTTCTTTTAGTTCATTTATTTGGTATGTTCTGGGTGAGAAAGCCATCCAAAAAGTGGCATAACGTTTCGAGAGCCATTATGGCTAAGTTTTAAATGAATAAACATTATGAGAGGAAACTCTGTATTCCCTGAGATTTTCTTGAAGAGCTTTATTTTGTTTTACATTTATGTCTTTAATCCATCAGGAATTTATTTTTATATAGACTATAAGAATTCAATTCAATTTTATTTCAGAATTCAATTCAATTTTATTGAGCTAGCTTCATTTATTAAATATTCTACTTCTTTTAGATAATATATATTGTTTTTATATATAGTCATATCTGTAACTATATTCTCAGTTCTGTTCCACAGATTTTGTCTATGCCTATGATGAAATCATGCTCTATTTATTAGAATGATGTTTTAGTATGTTTTAATATCTATTAACACTATTCCCCCTCTCTACTCTTTTATTATTTATCTTTTAACTTTACTTATCTATTCTCTTAGATTTATTCTTTCAAATGAAATTTTAAATCATTGTATACCCAATTCTCATACCTCACAGAAAATCTGCTATGATCCTTAGTAGAGTCGTATTAAATGTATATGTCAATTTTGTAAGAATTAGAATATATGATACCAAATTTTCCCAACCAAATACATGACGAATCTTCCAATATGTTCAGATCTTGTTCTAAATCCTTCCATGATTTCTTTATAATCTACTCAATATTGGTCCTGGCCTCATTTGTTAAATTTATTCCCTAATATTTTATTATTTTTGTTACTGCTTTAAATATTTTTCTCATTTCCCTTTTTAGGTTTTATATTTTTGTAAAGAGAAAAGCTATTGGTTTTTTTCAATTTATATTTCTATTATGTTATGTACGTAGACATATACAACATAACATTTACTATATAGGTGTACAACTCAGTGGCAATAAGTACACTCACATTGTTGTTTAACCATCACCACTATTTCACAATTTTTTCATCATCCCAAAAAGAAAACTATACCCATTAAACAAAAACTCTCTACTTCTCTCCCTCCCCTCCCAACCCCTGGTAACCTCAAATCTACTTTCTGCCTCTATGAATTTGCCAGTTCTGAGTATTTTATATTCCCCTTCACATTTTCACTCATCTTTCCTCTGGCAACCATCATTTGGAGCTCTGCCAATATAAGTCCATTTTTGTTTTTGTTTTTTTGTTCATTTGTTTTGTTTTCTTAGATTTCATATATAAGTAAAACCATCCAGTATTTGTCCTTCTCTGTCTGACTTATTTCATTTAGCGTAATACCTCCCAGATCCATCCATGTTGTCACAAATGGTAAGATTTCATCTTTTTATTGCTGAATAATAGTCCATCATATATATAAACCACATCTTCTTGATCCATTCATCTATCAATGGACACTTAAGTTGCTTCCATGTCATGGCTATTGCAAATAATGCTGCAATGAACATAGAAGTGTATATATATTTTCAAATTAGTGTTTTGTTTTGATTTTTCAGATAAATACCCAGAAATGGAATTGCTGGGTCATATGGTAGATCTATTTTTAGTTTTCTGAGGAATCTCTATACTGTTTCCCATACTGGCTACACCAATTTGCAGTCCTACCAGCAGTGCACAGGGGTTCCCTATCGCCACATCCTTGCCAACACGTTATTTGTTGACTTTTGATAACAGCCACTTTGACTGGTGTGAGGTGGTATCTCATTGTGGTTTTGATTTGCACTTCCCTGATGATTAGTGATGTTGAGCATTTTTTCATGTCTGTTGGCATCTGTACACCTTCTTTGGAAAAATGTCTCTTCATGTCTTCTGTCCATTTTTTATCAGATTGGGTTTTGTTGTTGTTGTTTTTGTTGTTATTGAGGTGTATGAGTTCCTTATATAGTTTAGGATCAACCCCTTATCAGATATGTCATTTGCAAATATATCCTCCCATTCTGTAGGTTGGCTTTTTTGGTAAATTTATCTTGTATCCAGTCAATTCATCTTAGAAAACTAAGATTCATTAAGACTAATAAGATAATGTGCAGTAAAAGATAAGTGTGGACAGTATATGTACAGTGAGAGCCAAGGTCAGAAATGATTGTCATAATGACTATATAAAATCCTCTCACACTGTGCCACAAATCTATAGTCATAGTGACATTATGAATACAAGGCTGATTTTCAAATTGGTTTGTTGGAACAGAAAATAAAAACTTCTTAGCATAATCAGGAAAGCACTGGTTAAAAGTTCGTTTAATAGGCAGAACTATGGCTAAGTGATCGAAGTAATGCCTTTGTCAGCTTGGGCTGCCAGAACAAAATGCCACAGATTGGATGGCTTAAACAACAGGGATTAATTTCTCCTAGTTCTGGAAATCCAATATCAAAGCGCCAGCAAGGTTAAGTTATGATGAGGGCTCTTCCTTTGGAATGCAGACAGTCTCCTTCTCACTGTGTCCTTATATGGCCTTTCTTCTTCGCATGCAGGCAGGGAGAGAGAGAGGGAGCAAGGGAGGGAGGGAAGAAGGTGGGGAGTGGGGGCGTGTGGAGAGGGAGAAAAGAAACTCTCTCTGGAATCTCTTCTTATAGGAACACTAATTCCATCTTGAGGGGCCCATCCTCATGACCTCATCTGAACCTAATTACTTCCCAAAGGCCCTTACTCCGAATACTGTCACACCGGGGATTAGGGCTCCAACATAAGGAATTTTAGGGAGGACACAGTCACCAAATTGGCAGGCACCAAACTGACAAACAATACTGCAGAATAGTATGCCTAATTTTGTTTGTCTAAATAACCTTCTTACTCTTTGTTTTCACCAAACTCCATTATTTATATCCATCAAAAGGTAAGATGAAATTCAGAAAAACCATTTGTTGAAGTAGAAAACAAACACTACTGTGGTATTCTTGAATGCTGAGGACCATCCCATGGTTAATGAGCGATAAACCATCTTTAAGCTCCTCTTTTCAATTCAGTTCATATGACCACCTACAGACTTTTATTTAGTCTTCCTGGCAAGCTTAGGAGTGTGGAGAAAAAAGTGTGTTTTGTATAGTCTGCCTTCAGAAGCTTACAGAGTTAAAGAAATTCTATTCACAGTGGGGGACTATGAAAGCCTTTTCAGAGGTATGTTTGTGCTACTCTTCCAAAAAAGAAAAAGTAAGCCCCCTCGCCTGTGGTTCCTCTCCACACTCTGTGAGGTGAAAGGTGCCTGCTCTGCCTCTGATTATAACATTTAAGCCTAGGGGGCTGGCCACAAAATTCTATGCATCATTTAGGACTTTGATGCTGAACTGAATTCAGAGGGGCAAAAAATGTCTCTGCCAGTCTGGGGTTGCTGCTGACAATAAGGAATATCGATTGGGGTGATGACAGAGTTCTTCCGGTCCAACTCCTCATACTGGGGGCCTCTACCACAGTCTTCTAAATCATGATTACCTTCTGTGCTGCAAGGGACACTGCCTCAACCAAATCAAAGAAGAGAATGAAAGGTTTTTCTAAAACTAAACCTAAAGCATAAGTGAGTAGGTCATAGTGTTTTAGTGTTCACAGATTGTTCTTTAACTTTCTGAGTTTATCACAGAAGCTTTCACTCTGGTTGTCAAGTGCTTCTGGAAGCAGGAGAGTTTGCAGTGATGTTTCAGTTTGGTTTTTGTGACATCACAGCACCAGGTTTGATTATCACCTGTATGACCCATCACACTGAGTTTTGCTTTAGGCAATCTGGACTTTGCAATCATTTCATGATTCATCCAGGTAAACTTAAACCAGGCTGCTTAAATTCAAATCCTGGCTCTCTTTCTTTTTTTGTTCAGCAACTTACTTAAGCTCACTCTGTCTCAGTTTGCTCAGCTCTAAAATGAGAATAAAAAGAAACATACTTAATGAAGTTTTGTGACACTTAAGCATGTAGAACGGTGCCTAGCCCATAGTGAACACTGGGTAAGCATAAAATATTATTATTGTTTAAATATACTAAGCATACACAGTGTTTCCTCTAATAAATAGCACTCTAACCCATAGTATACTAGTGCCTGGATTAAAAAAAAGAATTATGCAATTCAGCACATTCAGTTCTTATACCCATCTTCATAATGTATTTTAATAACTTGTAAATGATAACAAAATTTTAATAAAAATCCAATACACAGTTTATTTATATATTTGACACCCGATTTTTTACTGACAATTATTGTCCCCAAAACATTTATAGTTGTTTTTATAAGCATGACTGGCTTAGAGATCATGTATGTATGTATATATGCATTCGTTAAAAAATATATAAAGTAAAATCCTCATAATCACACCCATAATATCCTCTTTCAGCTCTAAGGTCTGAGTAATGGTTTTTAAAAGTTTAATGTGAAGTTTCCTGAATTCTTCTGAATTTTTCCATGTTTATAACAGACATAGTTACACACACACACACACACACACACGCACACACTACACTACACATAAGTATATAGAGGATCAATCTGGACATATTCGTTTGCAGCTTGTTCTTCTCTAACAAAATGTTTTAGATCCCATTCTATGTCAGGACACACAGATCCATTTCATTTTTTTAATGACCAACTGGTAATTCATTAAATAAATATACCAAAATCTACTCAAACATTCCCTTTTTGACATACATTTAGATTATTTCTATTTTTTTTCTATTATAAACAGTGCTGCAATAAACACTTTTCTATATAGATCTTTGTCTGTTATTTAAATTAGTATATCTTCTGAACACAGAGCAACTACAGGCAAGGGAGCCAGCTCGCAGGTGGAGAAGATTACAAACACGCTGCATGAAATAACACTTTGAAAAATAATTGACTTTTGACCATTGTTCGATTAATTTTCTTTTCATGTCTTCATCTCCACTCTATCTTCCCAATAGATATAGTTTGAAGACACATATTTTTATTATTGCTGCCTATAGCCACAATGTATGACGGCCTAAGAGTTACCTCGAGAGAGATTACATAAATTGATCTGTTATACTTGAAATCTACAAAGAAATAAGCTATATCATATCAGGGATATTTTTTCTCAAAATGGAAATATTTTTATTAATTTTGTTTAAAATAAAAGGAAGGCAATATTATTTTGCAAAATTACAATACCAAAGAGCATAAAAACAGAAAGCGTAACTCTTTCTAATCCCGGGTTTCTAAACTTTGCCATTATTGACATAATGAGGGCTGTCGTGTACATTGTAAAATGTGTGGCAGACTTCCTGGCCTCACCCACTAGATGACAGCAGCACCAACCTCGATTTTGACAAAAACAGACAGGTTTCCAGACATTGCCAGACAAGCAGAATAATCCGTGGTTGAGTACAATTATGATTCTGCCTCTCAGACAAAACTTCGTTAACTGTTTGATAAATAACCATCCAGGTTTTTAATGAAAATAAAAACTTATTTTATATAATTGGAAAATGTCTATACTATATAGGGGATTTTTTTTTTAAAAATCATTTTTTTTTTCACTTAACAATATATCGTGGACACCTCTCCATGTCAATAGTCATAGATTTACCGTATCCTTTTAACAGGTACATTTAATTTTCTCTATATGAATTCACCATGATTATATATTAATGAACATTCTGGTTATTTTTTAAATTTTCAATTGAAAGTAATGTTGCAATAAATCCACCTACACTTACGTCTCTGCACACTTCTATTATTTCCTTCAAAACTGCTAGATCGAAGAGCATACACATTTTTAATATCATATTTTTATGATAATTTTCAATATACTTTTCATATGAGACAAACAAAATATTGACCCAGGGCATGCCATTAGCCATTTCTTTTCCAAATCAATCAATAAATAAAGTCTGTCTTCCCTTGCACCTTGACATGCATTTTCCTGGGAGAAAAAAATGAAATGCTATCTTCCTTTGCCTTATTTTCAGTTAAGACTTAAAAGCTTTGACCAAGACAACAAAAACTTTTTTCTTTTGAAGACAAAAACGACGTACTAAAGCAAATCAGCTCGTGCATGCAAGGGTGACAATGGAATAGCTTTGATCGAGAGAGAAGAGTTATTGATGAGCTACAGGGAGAGGAACACCTTGGTCTTATTTCTCACCTTGTTGCAAAAGACAGCTAAGTTGTGAGGTTAAATTGAAGTTGGTAAATACACAATTATTCAGCTTGTGTCTCGGTAATAAATGTGCCTCCAGGCAGTGAACCTGCCAGTCCTCAGAGCACCACTTTGCTGATTAAGGAGATAAAAAGAGGATATTGTGGAAAGGGTCATTTCAAGAGTAATGAATCCTTATTCTGTCACTGTACTTTGCCTCCAAGGAAAAGAAGTTTAACAGAGATGAGACATCCTGGAATATTCAGGTGGCAACATGAAGTGGGACAAATCAGAGATGACTATTCTAGGCCATGAAAAAACAGCAGGACCTCTGATGGCTGAGAAATGACCATATTGGTGAATACATCTCAGGGAGAATCTTTATTAAATTAGCCTAATACCTTATTGCATGATCAATAACAATGTATTTATTTTGTACTATGGCCCTGAGTGACTTTTCATTAGGAATTTAAATGACCTTAGAAAGCTACTGAGTATCAATTTAGAATACTTTCAGGAGATATTAGCTTGGCCTCAGAGCAAAAGATGAGTGAAAATGCGGCTCATTATTTAAGTCAGACAGAGAATGTCAAAAAACATTTTGCCTTGGCATTGAGGGAGGTTGCTCGAGTTATGTGTCCAAACCGATGATACTCTTCTTTCTTTAGATTCCCAGTTACAGAACAAAAGAGATCCAGAAAGAAAGTGTTAGTTTGCAGTCCCAATAGATATTAAGCCAAATAACTGTTGAGATAAAGAAGGTTGTGAGATTGGAAAAGAATTGCCAGGATTCTATAACACACCCATTCAGTGCTCTGCCCATGCTCCCTATGGTTCCTTTGTCATTTTCATGCTCATAGACTTTGGGTGGATTTTTACTCCCAACGGCCAGCACCTGCTGCCCTCAAACTACCAGAAAGGCATCATGGGACATAAGTGTTCATCCTGCTGGTAGCCCTGAACCAATGACTGACAGGTGTACACAAGGGTTTGTCAACCTCAGCTGGATAATTATTTAGGGTGAGTGCTGCCCTGTACATTGTAGGATGTATAGCAGCATCCTTGGCCTCTGCTCACTAGGTACCAGTACCACATCCCTCCCAGTATGACAATCAAACATGTCTCCAGACATTGTCAAATGTTCCCTGGGGGACGAATCATCTCGGGTTGAGAACCACAAGTGTAAAAGTATAAACACCATAGCTCCTTTGCCCCTAATTGGACCATTCTGAGATGTAGCCAATGCTGGCTTCAGAGGGCCCTAAAGGTTTGCCCTCTGTGGAACTTTGCCTATCACCACACCCTTGCTCAACCTCCTTCCCTTCCCACTTCCACTTCCCTATCTCCCTATTCGTTTTTCTGAGTAACACTTCCCACTCTTTACAGAGAAATCCTTGTTTCAGTATCCTCTTCCAAGGATGCCAACCTAAAGTGGACTTTGTAGCAACTGAGAGGTTAAGTAGATGATCAAAGAGTTAGATGACACTATTTTAAATATCTTTGCTGGTCCTCTTACTGTTCTCTACCTTCTACCTTTACTGGAAGTGTCAAGTCCTACTTCATTTACTTAAAACAAAAATGAAAAAAAAAAAAAAAGTACTATTATTTCCAATGCAATTTTTTCTGTGTAAAGGAGCTCCCCTTATCCACAGTTTTGGTTTCTATGGTTTCAGTTATGTGAAGTCAGCTGTGGTCTGAAAATATTTAAAAATTCCAGAAATAAACAGTTCATATGTTTTAAATGGTGCACTGTTCTGAGTAGTGTGATGAAATCTCATGCTTTCACACTCCATCTTGCCCATGACACGAATCACCCCTTTGTTCAGCATATGCACAACACAATAAGATATTCTGAGAATGAGAGAGACCACATTCATATCATTTTTATTACAGTATATTGTTATATTTGTTCTATTATTTGTTATTGTTGTTAATCTCTTACTGTGCCTGATTTATAAATTACATGTATCATAGGAATGTATATAGAAAAAAACAATATATATAGGATTCAGTTGTAGCTGCAGTTTCAGGCATCCACTGGGGTTCTTGGAACATACCCCATGAGGATAAGGGGGATGATTGTACTAACATTCTAACACTATTCTCTCCTCTTCTTTCTCCTCTCTCTCGCATTCTCCCTCCCCAAGCATGTTCTTCTAAGCCTAAGCAAGCATCCTTTTGTTTTCATCCTTTGGAGCATTAAGATGATTTCTGTGGTCTCTCACTTACCATTCCTAAATCTTCTTTTTTTTATCGCCAGTCATTCAACAGCCCAATCTTCACCCTACCTTCCTTGGAGTGCTACAGGCACTCTCCAGTCTCTTCCTCTTATTTTACTTACTTTCAATATTAATACATTTTTAATATTGATTAACTCTCTCTGCGTGTATCGTGTTGTTAAATCTTCACTTGTTATCATTTTTCATTTACTTTTTCCAAGGATAAGAGAAAGAAAATAGAGGAAAAACCCAGAAAGTTTGGGTAAGCCCAGTTTGACATATTAAATCTATTCACACATATTTTAAGAAGAGAAAATAAATCAGAAGCTAAATCAGTACTCTGTCAATGTGTGGCTCTCCTGAAAGAGAAAGCAGCGTATGAGCACACCTCTTCCCTGGCTCCAGCTTTTCTCCAAATCCCTGTTTACTACTCAAGACTCTAGAATGATATCTTGAACACCACCAATCTGGTGTCTTTTATTTTACGAGTGGCCTTGAGACACATCTCAAAATGAAGATAAAAATAAAAATGATCCCCTTCTGATGACCCTGCTAAGCCAAACGAATAAAATCAATAAAAATGCAATTAATTTGGATTCATTTGGACTGAGGAATCAAGAGACAAAATAAGGAAGCATATTTGCCAGAGTATATGATGTAGCTTTTGGCCAGAAATCCTGCTTCTGAAAGCATCAACCTCAGATATAGCAGCAATAATACACTCCCTGTGTCTTGTACAGCTATAAATCCTTGTACCTATCAAGATTCCAAGGGGATCTTGGAATCCAAAGGAAATGGTCTCTCCTCTTCAACCCACACATAAAGCATTCCGGACACTACTCAAGAATATTAATTAAATCTCAGAAAATTGCACCTGGGACTCATGTGCTGTTTCATAACTATTCAAAAACAACTTGGATTATTCATTTTAAAGACATTCCTCTTAATGTGACCTTTTTTTAAAAAGTGTAATAAAATGCCCCCTTCTCAAAATAATGATGATGCATGAGGAGTTAATTTAGACTAGAACTGCCACCACAGCTACATGTTATCAAACATAAATAGGGATTTCTGAAGTCGTTTTTGCAGGTCGATGAAAAAGATGGAAGTCGATCTTTAAAGGCAAATATACTTTATACTGCAAAACTATCAAAGGTGTATTAAAGGGGCTAAAACACAAATTCAATATGCTTCATTGGATGGCACCGGCAACTAGCAGCTGACTTTAAAGGGGGTTGCGTGACAGTAAGAAGAGAGTGCTGAAGAAGCTGGCAGATGCAGCAGTGGGTAGAGATGAAGCAGAAGGAAAGATGGAGCCCAAGATAGGAAATACTGAAAAGGAAGAGGGCAACTGAAGCTTCGAGATGCCACATCAGAGCTTACAGGGGAGGAACAAAGTCAAGAGAGTATTCGTTAAGTCAAAGGAAAAGGGCAAGAGAAGAACATATACCCTCTGCTGTCATGGAGAAAGCAGAACCCATTTGGGAAGCACGAGAGAGGAACTAAACTAGGAAGTTAGGCTTGGAGCAGGCCACAGGTGGGAGAACAGGGGCAGCATCTGGAAGCACAACTTAGCTTTGGGCCATCCCCAGAGAATCTTAAAGAATTTGCTCTCTTAATTCCTGAGGGGAACAGATCTAAGCAAGTTAAACCCAGTGGTCACAGGAAGGGCACAGACTCCCAAGAGAAACCAGAGACTGAACAAAAACCTGAGACATAACTATTATTTAAAATACAGCCTGTGTTTACTCCTGAGGTGGAAGTCAAGCAGAACCCTAGGTGTGGGGTACCACAACGACCCTAGCAAGAATCCACTGTGATGCACAAACACTGAACCATTAAAGACTTCATTCATTTAGTCGATAAACATTTATTGAGCTCCTTTTGTGTATCAATCTCTGGGCTAGGAGCTGGGGCCACAGAGGCGGATGGGGCAGAACCCTAGTTCTGGAGACCCTGAATTCATGATTCCTAAGTTACAGATGGCGGTGGGGGTTCTTGCTTAGATCAACTCATTTCACTACAGAGGCCCTACATAAAATAGGTTACTGCATATTTATTATTAGAATTTATAACGAATCAGGCTGAAGACAAATCTCAAAAATACTCAGGACTTTAGATTTGTGGTAACTGAAATGGAGTGTAAATTCATATTTGATGAGTTCTCAAGATTTCATGTTTTCATATAAGTACTAATATTAAATGTGTGTATTTTGGAAAGTACTGTGCATTTTTATTCCAAACTATATCTGAATTTAGTTTATTTCTGGTGGTAAAATCAAGCCATGGTTCCCTCATGTAGAGTAACTACACCACATGAGTTCATGAATAAGCCAGAAGGAAAACTCACATAAAGTAAACAAAAAATTTCCAAAAGCTGTGGTGAGCATATTGCATAGTTTAATGTATGGAATAACTCTGGATCTGAATCATCTTGTAAGAAAAAAAGTTAATAGCTTAATCCCTTATGTATCATCATCCTTTTTTACAGTGCAGTTATCTCCTCAAAAGTGACTGTAAAAACCACAGTGTAGTTCCATATTTATCCTTTTTCATTTACTTCCATATCACACTCCTTCAGTTTACAAATAGCAAAATTATTTTCTGAAAGTCTTTGCACTGCCAGCTCCAGCTGGGAATTGAAAAAAACACAATATACTTCCTGTCTCTCATATTATCTGCAGCTAGAGAGCTAAGAACATCCGTTTGCATTTTTGCTGAGGATGCTTAAAGAGACCTTTTTCTTCCACGGATTTCCTGACTCCAAGCTGCTCATATACCCAAAGCCACATTTTATCAGGAAGGTCAGATATAGAGAGAAATTCCCGTTTCTTCTTCCCTTCCTTCAACATATATGTATTAAATACAGTAACTGGTGCTGTCCTGGGTGCTGGGGATATGACAATAAATGAAACAAGTCTTAATGTCAGTGAGAAAGAAAGGCATATAGACTAGTAATGATAAGAATACAGAAACCTACTGCTGTGGGAACATGAGGAAAAAAAACACCCAGCTTTGGTGTCAGGGTGGACTCCACATAGGAAATATGTCTAACTTGACACTTGAAGGTCAAGAAAGAATTATTCAGGGACCTGGGTGAAAGTCTGTGAAGGAGAATGGGTAGAGAGGGAATGAACTGGGAAATGAATAGATTATGTAAGAAGCGGGGACCAGAACTCAAAAGTTTTTGTAAAACATGTTAACAATTTCTGACCTTAATTGAAGGCAATGTGGGGATGCGTTTGACAGATGAAAAACATCACATAAACTGTATTTATTTGGTTGCCAATAACAGTGATTTTAAAGCAACTTGCTTTTCCTAAGCTGTACATTGGCCACTATTTCTATGATTCGTTCTCCTTTTTCAGTTTTTCTTTCTCCTGTTCATCCAGTAGAGGATATAGAACATGATGCTACAATGATAGATGAACAAGTAAACAAAAGGAGTTCTTAATAAAGGCTTTCTGGTAGTGTTAATAAGGAACATAAAATATTTTAATGCTTCTTCATGATATCAATATAAAATTTCATTTCAGAGACTTCTGTTTCTACGTACATATATAAAATGAGGGAAGAATGGGCACGTGGGAATATTTGAGAAGAATGAATAATGATTCAAGAAGGCTAAAACCCTAGAATGTACTATAAATTGCAAAATATGTCACGGAAAACAAAGAGGCTATTTTAGTTTTGGAAGGCATAGATATGATTCTTGGGATCAATGTAATAATACTGACAGATGACAAAGTGAAAGTAGAGCTACTCAATTTTTATTTTGCTTTTATCATCTATGTCAAGGAGAAGGATTGATTGGAAAGGATAGAGCAAATATTGAGATGAGAGAATTGAAGACCAAGACAAAAGAGAAGAACAAAGAATCCTGTTCTAAATGTGTTCGAGTCTCTGCCTGCCACTGTTTGAAATCTCTGAGGAACTGCGCAGAAAACAGGAATAGTAATTGGATGACGGGGAAAGTGTGATATCTCAGTTCTCAACAAGGAAAGAAAAGTGGATGATACCAAACCATATCCCAGGTATTAGCAACACTGCTTGTGCATCTGACACCATCCACCTATGGAATCATGAACTCCAAGGCTGAACTGCAAGTATCTGGATTTCTTTAAAATCTTAACATGTGATTCTAATGCAAAGCCAGAGCGGAAACTCTGCTACAAATCTATGAGCTTGATGTCAACTCCAGCCAAATTTTTAAATATCTAATCTGCTTGTTTGAGACACCAGTTTGTGAGCACATGAAGAGCAAATGGGTGATTATTAAAAGACAATATGGGATTAAGAACAGCAAACCATTCCAGATAAATTTCATTTTCATTTTCATCAAAAAAAAATTATATATTAGCATCTTCTAAAACCTGTTCCCTGGTGTACTAGTTCTACAAGATATTAATAGCTATCATAAACTGACAAGATTCTATGATAAATATATCTGGGAGGTTCTCACTTTAACAGAGCTAAACTGCTTTGTTTATTAGGTTTTTTTTTTTTGAATTTTTAATAAGATAATAATGTATATTAGATCTCTAGAGGGAATTAATAAGAAGTTTCTCCCAAATCCTTCACTCCTTCTTTTTTTGCCTATCTTTTCGAACCAGTGTTTCTTGAAATAACTAACACAAAAAGATTATTTTGGTTAAACCAGTGCATCTGACAAAGCATTTCATGCTACCTTTGGAAGAAATATGGAGGAATATTGGCTATTAATTACACACACACCTGGTAAAATAACAGTACTTCGTAAGTGTTGATTAGTTGACTATAATTAATCTAGAGGAGGAACTACATTATTTATTTATCTGTTTATTCAATTATTCAAAAGTATTTATTAAAAAACCAATATTTACCAGACACGGTACCAGATGTCAGAAATACAATGGTAAGCAAAACAAACATGAATCCTGATGCTGTCATATTTAACATTTTCATCAATAATTTGTATAAAGTTGTATATGTTATGAACAAGTTTTCAAAGGCTCAGACCTGGAAGGTATAGAGAATATGTTGGATGTTTAATGATAAGGTTAAGATTCAGAATAGCTACTTGGCTAGAATAATAAGCAGAATATATAATAAAATGAAATCTAATAGTGAAAAACAATTGTAAAAATCTCAGCACTTGCGAAGGAGACTCAGAAGTCAATTGACAACGAGCTCAACAAGAGTTTTAAAATGCTAACAAAGCATAAGGATGCATTAACAAAGTAATTGTGCTCATAAAAAGAAGTTTATAGTTCTGCTGACTATTTACAGCCAAAACCAGATGAGGAGTAATGTGTTTAACATTGCCACTATTAAAAGGAGTCATCATTAACCCAGAATCCACCTAGAGAGCAATCTCAGTGATTGGAGTCTCAAAACCGTAAACATGAAGAAGAGTTGCAAAAATGAAGAATAATACATTTAAGGGGAAAAAAAGTGGGTGTTGAGAGTTCATGATTGCTGTTTAAATAAAGCGAGAACTTGATTCGCTATTGGACACTTCCAACAACAATGAGTAAAGTTAAAATAAGGAGTCATTGAGCTCAACACAGGAAGAAGTTTGTAACAAGTAACCTGTCCAAAAATTTAGTAAGCTGCCTCTTTACTAAAGGTATTTAAGCAGAGGCTAAATTACCACTTTCCAAGAATGTTACAAAATGTTAGACTATATTTTCTCAGAAAGAATTTGAATGAGAAAATGATTTCCTATTCTTTTCAGCAATATAATTTTAGTCCTATCAATGTTATGATGGATTCCTTCATCTGTAATCTGAACACCATACTTTCCTACCTCATTCATTCACAAGCCCTTATTGAACCACTTACACATACCAGGTTTCCATGATAAGCATTGCACATCATAAAAGAATAAGATATGGCTCCTGATCTTTTATTTTATAATAGAATCATATTAAAAAGAGCAGTGAGAGCTCAGAACAAAGAGGGTTTTTTAATCAATCATTTTGTTGAAAACTTGACTAATGTAAAAAGGTTAGAAATGCTTTTTAGAGGAGAAGGCATTTGCACTGGACCTTGAATTAACCAATGTTATATGCTTTCTAAAACTTGACATAAAGTTTTTAACACCAATTAAGACTCTATCTGGCAGTCATCTGGGTGAGCAAAGATGGTGGCTGAGAGGGAGCCTCCTCTGCTGGGGAATGGAAAGCCCACTGACTTTGGGGAGTAGGAGGATGGAGAGGATCTTTTCACCAGCACTGTCTCCACCCTGGAGTCATGTCTGTCATCTTCAAAACCAACTAGTCTCCTCAGACATTAGTACAAACTCCAATGGTCCAAAATCCACAGAAGTTGTGTTAGATGATGACAGAGCAGATCTTTTTGCAGATTATAAACTCCCTGAGTGCAGAAGCCACAGAACAAGTTCCTCTGGACAGTCCAGAAAGGGAACCTATCCTCTTCTCAGAACCTTATCTTGCAGTCACATCTGTGACCCCTACTACACTCATTGCTCGCAGAATTTAGTCAAAGCATAGTCTGTTCCTGTGATCTTTAATAGATATAGGAAGGAGATTGAAGAAGAAGCAAATGGACATGTTTTTGATATAGAAATTGGTGAATCAGATCCAGAGAAAGTTGATGGTATGAATGCTAACATAGCATATAGAGAAACAAAGAATTCTCTTTCCATGTTCACTAAAAGTGAATTTTCAGTTAAAAAATTTAGTGACTTCCTCAGTTTGCATAGCAAGTTAGCAAGCAAGTATTTACATGTCACTTACATTGTGCCACCAGCTCCAGAAAAGAGTAGAGTAGGCATGACCAAGGTCAAAGTGGGTAAAGAAGATTCATCATCCACTGAATTTGTAGAAAATCAACAGCAACTCTTGAAAGGTATCTTCAAAGGACAGTAAAGCATCCAACTTTACTACAAGATCCTGACTTAAGGCAGCTCTTAGAAAGTTCAGAGCTGCCCAAAGCAGCTAATAAACAGGCCTTGAGTGGAACAAGAATATCGAAGATGGTGAACAAGGCTACCAATGCTGTCAAAAAAAAATGACTATCAAGATGAATGAATTGGATGCATGGTTTGAAGAAAAACAACAGCAATCTGAAAAATCTGAATCAGTAACGTAAGAAATGCCGCCACTGTAAAAGCCTTGGTCTGTCATAGAAAAGAACTTTTAGCCACCTCAGCTGACTTTGCTTCAAGTGCTGCCATACTAGGTAATTCTGAGGATCATTCTGCTTTATCTAGAGTTTGTCTCAGCTTGCAGAGGTTGAGGAGAAGGTAGCCCAGTTACATCAAGGACAAGCTTTTGCTGACTCTTATATGCCGTTAGAACTACTTAGTGATGACATTCATCTTATTGCTGCAGTGAAAGGTATGTTTTGACCATCATAAGAAATGCTGGCAGAAACGGGAAGATGCTCAAATTACTTTGTCAGAGAAAGTGAAACTGAGGCAAAAATGATGGTTGCTAACAAACCAAATAACATACAGCAAGCTAAAAGTGAAATAAGAGTGGAAGGCTAAATGCAACAAGGAGAAAGATTTTGAACAGATCTCTACAACAATTCGAAAAGAAATGGGAAGATTGAGAAGGAACGAATGAAAGATTTCAAAACTGTTATTATCAGGTACTTAGAATCATTAATACAAATACAATGGTTGCTTGTAAAACACTGGGAAGCATTCCTGATCCTGCCTGAAGCCAAAGCCACTGCCTAGCAAGAACATTACTCCTGTTAAGATCTCGGTATTTGTTCCAGTTACGCTGAATTCCACAGTGAAATCATTTAAAACCATCTAAATAATATACTATATATTTTATGAATTACATGTGAATATATATACTGACATTTTATTACAAGCTGCATGTCCTGACCTTCATTGAATTAAGTAGACTGTGGCATGACATTCTGCAATACTTTGCTGAATTGAACACTATAGTAATACTTGCACTAAAAAGTTCACTGCAAGGCCAGAAAACGTTATAATATTTTTTTCTTTACAATATGTTCTGTAGCATGGTCATCTGAAGTGAATTATCAATGCATTGATTAATGTTCCCTTATACATTCCTGTACAGATATTGTGATTTTGTGATTACAGTAATAAAATATTATGACAACAAAAACAAGCTCAATCTTCCATAAGCACTGGCACTTCAATTCCTACTATTTTTTTCTCTAATATCTTCCATCTCTCTCTCTCTGAACTCCTGCTTTGCATGTTTACCTATTTGCCTTTAACAAATCTATTAGATTTGCTTTTTTCTACCCTCCTCTCTTGCTATCATATCACTAGCTTCACTAGATCTTATGCCTGGTTTCTTGTGGCAGGCTCCTCACTGGTTTTCTCCATCTCCAGGATGGCACATCCCTCCACAATCAGGCTCTTAAACCAAGTCACTCCCACCTCCATTCCCAAGCTTCTGGCCATCATAAATATCATGTCATACTCATTATCCTAAAGTACTTCCACTAGCCTATCAAGTCATCTATGATGGATTTTTTTTTAATCAAATCAAACAAATATTCTATCTTGGGTTTCTGGTTTTATTGTGACCTAGTCGCTCCTTCTTTCCCACTCTCCCTCAGTACTCGTTTTTCAAGCCACCTCTTCATCGTTGCTTTCATGCACATTATTCACTTCAATCTTTAGAGTTTTACTCATATGTTGTTCCTCCTCCCTCTCATCCCCATTCTGCCTCACAAGATTCTAGCAATGTTTTAAAGTCTAGTTTAAATAAAATCTCTAGACTCCGGTGACATTGAACTCAGTAATACATAGTTCACTATTTAAATATCACCTGATAGTTTCATATGTTTTAGTTTTATCTTACCTAACTTATAAACTCGAGAACAAAAATGTTTCTGTATTCCCAGAAAATTACTATGCCCATAATCATAAATAAATAATTCTTGGCTGATCATTTTCATTTGGGGAACAATAACAAAATTTTAAAAAAAATTCACTATTAAATATAATGCTTGACTACAAAGTAGACTAGTGAGTGGGACAATTGCCCAGGGTAACAATCTATAATATAATCTACTAGATTATTACAGGGGTATAAAAGACATCTGTGGAGATGTAAGGGGGAAAAAGAGATAATAAATTTACCAGAATTCATCTCAAGGAAGATATTCTATGTGGTTGAAAGGAATGCTGACAGTGAAACTCTCCCAAAGGCATTCTTGTTCTCAGAACACCAGAGAGTCTATGCTTCGTTCCGTGGCCATGAAGTACAGGGAAGAGCAAGGCTAGGACAGCTGGAGAAGCCACCAGCACTTCCTTCTGTCTTACCTCATGTACTCTGTGTTCAGCCTCTCCTGTTAAAAAAAAATTATTTTACAACTATCAATTCACGGGGACATGAAAGTGTTAGCTGTTCCTGGGCATCCATATGTCATCATCCTTCCTTAATCAACTCCAAAGAGAACATGAAGTCAGGTTACCTCTTGCCTACCCACAAATCTATCTGCATCTACAACTTAGACAATGTTCCCATGCATACAATTCATTGAAAAGGATCTCAGCTGTTTCTGGAAAGAACGAATAGTGGACAAGGCACAGGAGTTGGTGGTAGAGAACCCAAGTTGTTGACCTGGGTTCGAATCTTGTTTACTAGCTCTGTCCTTGAGTACCTTAATTTTCTCACCTGCCAAATAGAATGTTTGTTAGACCTAGAATATATGTGAAAGTCCTTTGTAAACCCTAAAGCAATATACACATTAGTCTGTTTATAGATGAAATAAATGCATGTGTGTGTATAAGCATGTGTGAGTATTCTCTTGGATAGCCCTTAGCTCTAGCTTAAAATTTTCTCATTAATCACTTCTGCTCTCTAGAAACAATTCTTGTTTACGATGGGGTAATTTCTGTCCAATAAAGTACATTTTATGTGATAATCACATTAGGTTGCTATAATCATTGTCTATTTTCAATCGTAATACCCCTAAGAAATAATGGTGGAGTATTGATGAGTAGATAACCCTTCTTCATTATGATTAACATAAGAGAGTATATCTTTCATACATTTTTGCTTTATTCAACAATTTTGGCATGAGTGACCTTATTCTTTTAATGTGAGGCAGAATTAATTAAAGATACCATTTTTAATACTGCAACACATTTTGCTTTAAAAAAATAATGTATCACTCACCAGTTCATTTCTCATGAATATAATTATTCCTTTTTTTGCAACTGTCATTTTTCTATAGTTTTTATTTATGAGCTACTATTTTTTAAATATAAATTTTCACCTACTGTGTAAATGTGAACAGCTGTTGAGTTGATAGTCCAGGAAGGGCCGTTCATATCCTCCAGCCAAATTGCAAGTGTCATAACTGGAAAAGCTATTACTTTTGAGCTCACCATAGAGAAAAGGCATGCTAATCCAAGAAAAAAGTTTTTACATTTTACAGATGTAATCTTTCTAGATAAGCCAGAGTTTCATGGCTGGGTGAAATTGTATAACAACAATTTTAGTCCTATAGCCCTTAAAATGGTCTATCAACACATACCTGTGTATGTTTTTCTATTTTTTTCCAGAGGTTTTTCAGCAGAAGGGTTGAAATTATGGACTTTAAGGTCACTTTAAGGTCACTTTGAGGTCAGAAGTGAATTCAAATCCTGCCTCCACCTATTTACTTGCTATGTAATTTCGAACATGTTAATTAAACTCTCTAGGTTTCACTTTTCCCACATCTAAAATGGAAATAATAATTAGCCCATAGAAATTATTTCTATAAAAAGCTTACCATGATACCTGGTACATTCTGAGGGCTTCATAAATATTTACTGGTAGTGTTATTTTTAGCTCTTCATATGTACCGTCCCTAACTTCCAGTCTCTTTCTGAGTGGTATGTTTCCAAAAGGCTCTGTATGAATGATGTTGATTAAAGCCTGTGATGAATGTTTCTATTGGCATGCACATCCCAATTCACCTTTGGGCATCTCTTCAGGAAATTTAGGGTTAGGCCCTCGTTATCCGCAGCAGAGGCCATGGTATTTGGGAGGGACTCCCAAAAAAAATGGGAGGGACTCTATTGAACATTCAGTCGAAGAGCAGAAGTCAAGAGAAGTCATATTTTTTAAACCTACCTAGGCCTTATACTTCACTTTGTATCTCGGGAGAGTGACTACGTCTTTTAACAGTCTTCATTCCTTTGTCCATATTGTGAAACGTATATAATTTAGACATTTTATTATTCATTTTATCCTGTAACGTGAAATGAAATGAATACAGGCAAAGATTTAAACAATAAAAAACAGATCTGAATATTTTTCCAGAATGTCAGGGACATACCAGAAGATGATATGAGCACCACAGTAAATCTAAAATCACTCTCCAAAATGTAGGTCATGGTTGAATTTGTAGGTTTCTTTTGCTTGTTTTTCCTAATAACACTGTAGATTACGACGTATGGGTTGCTATGATAATGTAAGCAAAGGTTGAAACTGTGTGATCTGGAGAAAAAGCATGACTTATGTAAACCTTATCAAAATGTCCTCTTTAGAGCTGAATTTGAGACATAGATTGTCTGCTTCCATGGTGCTAGTGACATCAAGAGGTCAACAGAGAAACCTAACATTACATTAGTCAGTCTTGTCTCAGTCTTTTCTAGATTACCTTCTTACCCTAAAGAGGCCATGGTCAACAAAATGGGTCTCAGAAGTGGTAACACTTTCAACTGTCAGCTGGACAGAGGGAAAAGGGAGGAAAGTGGAACATGAATGTTTGTCATTCAGCCTGTGAAAAGAGTCACAGACCAGTAGCTAATAAGACGACACATTAAATGAAATTCCGTCGGCTAGACTCCCGCTTGTTTTTTCTTCTTTTTGCTCTGACACCACATATTAGCACTCTGCTTCTTTCCTGGCTCTCCTCTTTCTTCTAACTACTCTTATTTCTCCTTTTATGATTCTGCTCCTCCTCTGTAGAGTATTGCTTTTGTCCTCTAAACCCATCTTTCCACTGCCTTCCAAAGATCTTGTCTGCTCTCACTAGTGTACCTCTCATTCACACCTAAAGAAACCCCAATCTACGGTGCTCTGTAGAGCTTCTACTATGTCCACATATATCTAGCAAACAATTCCATTTGCATAAATCCTCTAAGGACGAAACTTTTAGTAATAAAATGAACCATATTTAAAATGAAGTCATTATTATCTCTTCATGCCTGATTCTTCCCATACCTCTCTTCCTGTTCTTCTAAAAATCTATTCCAAAATCTGGACATCTCTTGGTTCTTGTCCTTTCTCCCTCAATCTCTCAATATCCTACCAGCACCATGAATTTCCAGTTATGACTTTGCAACAATACTTCTTCTCCTTTATTTTTATACAATTATTCTTCTCCAGACCCTCTCCTCTCCCAGATATGTCAGGCAGTTAATTGTCTACGACATATTCTCTATGGCTCTATTTTCTTCTCCTTCAGTCCCCTGCAAACCATCAAATCTTTTCAACCATCAAAGTATTATTTCACTGCTCAAAAGTTCCTTGCAAATAAGTACTTAAAATATTCTATACATCTCATTCCATTATTTTAAGATTGAGTAGAGACTAGATGATCTTAGACTATGGCTTTCAACATATTTTTAGCAGCAGAATTTTATTTTGCTTTTTCATTGATGACTCCTGTCAAAAAAACAAAAAAAAAAAAACAAAATACTATAAAATAAAGTTCTAAGTAGATCAATGAGATAATTTAAAAGACATTAAATTGGAGGAGTCAAATGACAGCTGTGGTATTATAAAATAAGCATGTAATATACATGAATAAGCCTGCAAATTCAGCATGCAAATTTATTTGTTGCACTTTATTAAGAAAAACCATCCTGATTCATATTGATAAAGAGCTAGAAAATGCATAAATTTTATATTAGCTCTCTTAGCAATCTCATATTGCTTTCTGAATACTGACAAAATGGCGGTAGAAGTTTTATTCCATGCCTGACCAAAATTAATAAGCTGGAGTCACAAGAGAGCATAACTACTGTATTATAATGTGGCAAATACAAATTTTGAGTGTATACTTTTTATTACAGGATGTTTTTAATGCTTAAAATACATTTTGACATAAAATTCCATTCAGAATGTCTAAAGTACCTGTAAATAACCCACAAGTTTTACTAAACAGGTTTGAAAACCATTTGAAGAGCACTCTTTTCTAATCTCCAGCTCTTTTCTACCTGGGGTTAAGCAGGACCTTTTCTAACCAACTCCAACTTATCTTGATGCCTCAGGAAGCAGCTCAATTCCCACCACCTCCAAAAGGTTTTCCTAAGCACTCCAGCCCAGAGTAATCTCTACCTCATCTAAATTCCTACAGTGTTTATTGTC
The DNA here is from genome assembly GCF_000325575.1 of Pteropus alecto. NCBI lineage: Eukaryota > Metazoa > Chordata > Mammalia > Chiroptera > Pteropodidae > Pteropus > Pteropus alecto. The sequence goes on from NW_006432943.1 coordinate 2,815,124, forward strand.
AGTCACAATCGTTGGCCACATCATTCTATGTACCTATCATAGTGCTACACAAATGTTAGGCAGCCAGGAAGCTCTGGCAGGGAGGGAGGAAGGAGGGGGTGATCAACTGGCAATTGTTGAGGAGAAGAAGGGTAGAGATTAGGTATGTTTTAGTGTAAGAATATAACTTGGATTAGAAGAAGAGGGATGAACATGTGGCTGAATTGATATAGTAGATTCCCCTTTCCAGCACCATATTTGGCACCTAACAAGTCCATAAGTGTATCATTTATTATTAAAGTTCTGAACTATTGAAAGAGAGTTAGTGATTGTTTCACAGTAATCTATAAATCACTTTACTTCACAATGGATACTTAAATTTTTACTAAGAATCCTACTGATTTATCTTAGAGATTTTGTATAAAAATTTTACATTTAACTTAAATGTAGATATTACCATTTTTAACTATCACATGGTAAATTGTGTACTGACCTAAATTGTGGGCACAGAGAAGTGACAGCATTCCCTTTTGAAATGCCCTCTATGTGCTTTTCATATAATATCACAAATTGTCACAACAATCCTATAAAACGGGTACTCTTAGGCCCATTTTACAGATGTAATTGAGGCTTAAAGACACTTATCCTAATCCTATAAATGCTGGCAAAGTCAGCATGTAAAGCCATGTGAACTCTGGACTCCTGCATTAGAATCAGTTGTTAAAATGCAGATTACTGAACTCCACTGTGGATTCACAAAAGAAGAATCTCTGGAGACTAGGTCTAGGAGTCTGTGTTTCTTACAAGGTCCCCAGGTCATCTGGAGATAGGTTAAAGTTTGAGAATCCCTAATTTAACTGATGATGAGTTAGAAGACATTGCCATGTTTGGAGGATGGTGGAAGTGGATATAACCGTTACTGGACTTGAGGAAGTCAAGGAATTTTGAAGCAAGATGTTTACATATCTTCGGCACAGAGGCTGTGTAGTAAAGGATTCTGAGTTGTTGAGTTTTAAGATTAGAGGACTATATACAACCAACCAACTCCAGTAGAATATTGCTGTTTCCACATCTGCAAAATAAAGAAATGACCTTAGATGATCTCTAAGGTTCCCTCTCACATTTCATGATATCATGGTTTCTGGTTTCTTATCTTGATTTCCAACTCCAAGTTTACTAAATACCCAAGGAAAAGGAGGAGTTGTCATCAATGACCTATGATATTCAATCTGCTCAACAGACTCTCCTAAATGGTTCCCTAGGAACAGAAGGCCCTCTCTTGCCTCCTTCAGTATATACCAAATAGAGAATAAAAGTAAAATGAGAAAAAGAAGATTAAAGAGAAAAAAACTGCCTAGCAAACAGAGATTTTACCATATGCTGTATTTCACTTTTGTGCATTTATATTTCTGCCTCTGAGCTCACAAGTCTTTGGAGAATGTGTATATTTTGGACAAATTTTATAATAAAGACTGTAAATAAATCCTAAATACTGCTAGATCTGGAAGTAGATCATTAAACTTTTATGGAATCGACATAAGCTTGGGACCAGACAAATCTCATTTTAAATGCTGAATATAGCAGCTTCCAAGCAAAGCACAAAGCTGATAGTACGTATTTAATCTCTGTTAAGGCCTCACAAACAATATATGTTTTAATAACATTTAAATTCATTGTCACATTTTTTTCTGCAAACAACTTATTACCAGAATCTGGGCTGTAGGATTTCAAATTTTGGCATAATGCATAAATATAAGGTACATATAAATAAACTAAGAGATTCTCCGAATAGAGCCTGTGTAATAACATAACAGAATTCCCAAAAGACCCCTAGTGTTTTTACCTATGCAAACACCAGCAACCTGACTCCATGGCCAGACTGACAAGTATCATGCCCCTACCTTCCTTCCCCTGGGCAAGGAATGTTCATTCTCTTCCTGAGAGATCATCTCTTCCAATAAGTGTGCTATTCTTTCTTTGTGCCCTGCCCTCAGTGACATCTCATCCTGTGAAAAATGACTTACAGGTTTTTCATCTTTTGAAACCATTATCACTGACCAGCAGCCCCTATAGACAGAAGATGGATTGGATTATGAATCCCAACCCCCCTGCAAAACCTATTACAAAGGGAACACACCATACACTCCCCTTCCTTTTCCCCACCGACTGCTAAGTCCTCTGGTGGGTGAGAAAAAAGCTTTGTAACTTGGGTAGCAAGCATATCACAATCAGCTTTGTGTGCTAGATAGTCACACTTCCAAGTTCTGTCCTAACCACTCCATTTGGGAACTTTCCAGAGATGCTTCTTGCTCTACCAGGCCTCTTTACTTTGAGGCTGTGTCTACAAAGATCAAGATCTGTTGGGTTGATTTGGGTGGTCTTGTCCATGAGCACAAAGGTCCAGAGTCAGAAGTGAAGCAGTTAAAGCGGTCGAGGCATGTTTACTAAGCCATTTGAAGTTGATAGCCCGCACGGCCTGGCTTTTTTCTCTATCTTCGTAAACCGCAGTGAATTGATGGAATGACCCGGACTTGATCTTCAGGGCAATATGTCTGATGGCACCGCTGGATTGATAAATTGATTCAAAACTATTACCATGGTGAAAAAGCAATAAGGTCATAAAAATTGCATCAGCTGGCTAAGTAAATCCTGGCATTTCATGACAAGTAATGCAGAAGAATCGCAAGAGGATCTGGGCATGAGGCTGAATGAGTGAGGGAGAAATGACTTTGAAGAGCTCATCATCTCCGATCTATTCTTCCTGCCAGCGATTCATGCCTTCGCATAGTGCCACTTCATTATGGGGAAATAACTGTACACTTCTAGCATATTCCTGGCCTCCCTGGCGGCCCCTGGAGGACCCTTAGCTGGTTAATACCTCATCACGGGCTTCATTGAACACTTTAATCTGCACTTGTGTGATCAATAGAATCCTGGTGTAAATTAAAAGGACAATTTCATGTAATCAAGCCTGTTAATGCTCATTTTGAAAACCATTATTTGTAGAAGGCATTTAGAAGAAAATTACAAAGTGACAGGCTGATGCACTCTGAGATGATTTGAAAGCAGGCCTTTTTTGTGTGACTGTATACCTGCTTTGGGAGCAAGATAGGAGTGAGCATTAGTGAGTGCATGGGGGGAAGGGAGGGAAATGGGAGCCTGTGAACAAGAGAGGA
>NW_006432943.1:2818444-2886462 GCF_000325575.1 Pteropus alecto
GAAAATGAAATTTTCCAGTGTTCTATTTCTGTGGCAAATTCAATTACTGTGGGGACTTGTTCAAAGCGGTGTAACTTCCAAGAGGCAGAAATTGAAAACCTGGCAGCTAATGAAATGGCAAATGACTAGGAAGTTCAGACAGGGCCGTCAGTCACATCAAACACCTGAAGAAAAATAGCAGCTACCCCCAATGCTTTCCTGAAACCACTCTTTCAACTGTCCCCCCTCTTTAGGAGACAAGAGACCTCCTTCCCCCAACATTTTACTCAAGCTGGAATAATATGTTAACAGTCAGCCACAAGTTTCCATGGGCCTCTCTACCAGCAACACAGAGTGATCGTGCATGAAGTGTGGAATGCAAAGCATAACCAACATGTTATTTTTTTCTGATTCTGGGATGCATGTTGAATATGACTATGCAATATTTACTTAGACAATTTGCCCACAGACATTTTTAAAAGTCTTTGGTAGCTGAGATACATGCACTCATAGGCAGACTCCACGGCAGTAGATGTCTTGAGACTGAGCCCCTACTCCCAAAAATTCTGTCCCATTGATCTAAAGTGGAACTCAGACTTCATATTTTTAAAAACTCTCCAAGTGATTTTAATTGTCAAAATCAATGAAGAGTGCTGGTATATATAACATCTTGTGGGCATGAATGTACTAAGTTTTGTAATGGGTACTGGTAATCATACATTCAATGGTTTTTTAACATTACTGAACCCTGTATGCCAGTAATGTGACCCAGATAGCATTACATCCAAGCAATATCAGGGATATGAAATTACAAGACCCCAGAAAAAGTGGCTTGTGGGCATGACAAACTGAAATCTAATTGAAAGCACTTACCCAGAGCCGGCCATTGCAGTGGCATCATTCATCCAGGCTCAAGAGTATGAAAATTCAACATTCTGTTCTATTTCTTCCTTGATGCTCATCATAACACTCCAGAAAGGAAAATCATTTCCATTTGTCATGTGACAAACATTTCCAGTCAACTCTTATTAAGCTGATATTGGTTTATTCAAAATAAGATGCACTTCGGACAGCCATTCTCTGAGCAACTGAATTTCCTATAGCTCTTTAATAAAATTGTCAGATAATCTGAGCATAGTTTATTAGAAATCTGCTTGCTTTTATTTTATCAATGCTTGCATGTCAAATAAGCATTTTAATGTATTTAGCCACAAATGATATTTCTCTTCTCTCTCCTAAAATGACAAAAAGACCTTCTCTTTGCCTTCTTGTTCTGACACATTGGGGCTGACTTGCTTTTCTGATTCCTTTTTAGGATCCTGTCCCTTCCCCACACCCCACCAAGAACCTTTACACAGTGCTTAATTTAATCTCTTAGACTTGGGTCACGTTTAACATTCTCTTGCAACATCCCTGTGAACTTCGTTAGTCTATGACTTACATTCCATAATTATTTTGGGTCTTTATATTACTTCCAAAAGCATCCAATATATTTAATGACTTCTAAAAACATGAATCATTAAATGTGAGGTGTTTTCCTTTAGACTTTTAGAAATTACATTCTGAAACTCTGATTACACAAAACATTCAATAATACTCCAGTATTCAAGGAAAGAGTATCTTCAAATGCTTTGTTTATCCTAGAGACATCAATGAACTTTTCATTACAGCATAGTTACTGATATATTCTTGTCTTGTATTATTTTTGCCACTAATGCCTTGAGTTGGTAAAACTGTTGAAGTAACTAAGCAGGATATTTGTAATTATGTTCTGAGATCTACCTCACTTTCAAAATATCAAAATTTGCAAAACAAACTGGATAATAAAGAGAAAAGGCTAAATTCTGCCAACGATATAGGTAAAGCAAATACTACATAAATGTCTTTTTAAGGTATTATTGTTTCGTTCAGTTGAGGTTTATGATATTTGGAGTTAAGGGTAAAGAAAGTTTGGTCCTTTAGAAATCACTAGGTGTGAATGAATACCCCTTTTAATAGTTAATTAAAACAAGAATTGATGGGGAGAGAGGAATCGAGATGACTAGGAGCCAAAACCAAAGGGGGTTTTGACAGAACTGAAATGACATGCCCTGAGGACCCAAACATATGCATCTCTCATGAGCTTTCCCTCTTAAAACTAGCCTCAAGGAATAGGATGTGCTGGGAATTATGTGTGAAGAAAACCCTTGAAAGGCTCTTAAGTAGTGTGAAACAAAAAGAAATCATAGGAATCTAGAAATCCTCCAGATCTAAAAAGAGAGGAAAACTATGGATAATGTTGTTTCAAAGAAACTTGGTGATGCCAGAAAGAAATATAAATGTTTAAGTAAAAGCTTACAACAAAGAGTAGTATCTTTAACACTGTTCTAAGCTCCAAGGTCCTACTGTCACCAGACCTCCCCATATGCTGTTTCTCCTTCCTAGAACAATCTTTGGCCATCACTCTTACCCCCTGCCATTTCCAGCCTTTACCTGAAAAACACCCTTCCTTCTTCAGGGTTCTTCTTAGATACAACTTCCTCCAGGAAACCATCTTTGACAACCCTCCCTTCAAGCGTTTTATGAGCTCAGATGGCACCTGTGTTACCTTGCCTAACACTCATTCCACTGACTCCCAATCCTCATATGTTTGTTTCCCTGTAGATTATAACCAGCAAGAGCATGAACTGAGTGTAATTTATACCGCAGGTAGCCCAGCACAGTACCTGACACAAAGCAAGGAAATCGACAAATTTTCATTGAATGAGTGAAGTCTTCCAGAAGCAAGAACATGTACACAGGCCTCAAGTCTATGCACCTACTTCCTAAGAGTTTTATGAGGGAACATCAAAGATTTAATGACTCAAGAAATCACTCCACTAAAATTCTTATTGTCAATTTAATTTTGCTCAACTTAAAATTTTTTCATATAAACGTTTCTTGTACATAATAGGTAAAAAAAAAATGATAATTACTCGATCAAAGCTTCTGTTTTTAGTTTTTAAAAAACACCTATGAGAAAGTAGAATATATGCTAATAAATGTTTATCTAGTTTTCACACTGGACTGCCTGAAAAGCGAACCTCTTCTCTCAAGCCTGAGGTCTTGCTATTCATGGTAAGTTACCCAAATTAGCCAGGAGGAAATATTACCTTTCAGAGAATAAGCTTAGGCATGTCAACCCAAAACCAAGTGATTTAAGCCATGGTTTTTTCTGTCTCTTCTTGTAAGAGTCTTATTTAGGTCCCAAGTACTTCACTGTATAAGAGAATCAAGGTCACATTTGGGATTTTAAAAATGTTACTCTACAATGGGACTAAATAAGAATTTCCATTTATCTTAATCTCAGAGGAACTATCTCATATATTCTTATTTATTCAGAAAATTCACCAACATACATATTTTAAATATTTTGACAACATAAAACTTAATGAACCTTTTTAAAAGGGCTTGGGGGATAATTTTTAATCTTAAAGTAGAAAATCCCCAATTTATAAGCAAATTTTCTCCAAAAGTACATTTTTATGTCAATACTGTGAAATTCACCATGTATTTATCATAGGACAAAGAAGTTATTAACTCATCTTATCAAAGAATGTATTAACTCATCTTATACCTATAATGCTATAGAAATCCTACCATTATATAAAACAATGTCTCTATTAGAAAATGTGTTCAGAATTTTATGACAGACGCTCTTGATTGGTTTACTTAATAGTTACTCACAAGCCCTTTCTCTCTTTCCACTCTTTACAATAAAGGTTGAAAAAACTAAATACTTGCTTTCTCAGCCTTCCTTGCAGCTAGAGGTCACTATGTGACATAGTTCCAGCCAAATACAAGCCTCTCTCCCCATTTGCAGCTTCAAATTACTAGTGGGCTTCACATAATACAAGTAAGCACAAGTCTATTGTGTCTTCAGGAAACTTCTCTTCCTCATAACCAAGAAAGAAACAAGAAGAAAGCTTCTTCACTGCCAATTCCCCCTTCTTGTTTTGGATTCAAACGTGATGCCTGGAGCTGTGATAACCTTATTGTGCCCAGGAGACAGAAAGCGCAGGCCCAAAGTATTTACCAAGAATGGCAGAGCAGAGGAATGAAAAGAGCGAAGACCCATGATAACACTAGAAAGGAGCCAAGCCAACAGCAGCAACCAAATACCTCCAGTCTTCTTTTTAAGTGTGTAAACTATATTAAAATAGTTGGCATTAATCAGTTTCTCTGTTACATGCAGACAAAGGCATTTCTAAGTGAGACAGCAGCCTAAATGGAATTCTACATGGCTCATACTATACCCCAGCTGTGGATGCCTCATTTCCTCCTGTCTGCTGGGCAATTAACATCAAAATTCCTATCTTAAGACCCTCTCTCCCCATCTGCAGCTTCAAATTACTAGTGGTCTTCACATCCATACAGAAGAGTAACGGAGGTGAGGGCAGTCAAAAAGGAGGAGATATTCACACGGATGCCGAAGAAACTAGAGTACAAATCAGAAGGACTGGTGACTTCCACCTGCATAAAATGCCTGGGGCTCACGTCCACCACACATGATACCCACAGTAAGTTCTAAGACAACCCTCAATTTTTTTCCCTCATTTTGCAAGAATTCCTCTTCATTCTCTACCCTAATCATATTTCTTACCTTCTTTAACCTACTCTAATAAGGAATACAATCTGTTTTTTTCTTTGCCTCCTGGTCCTGAAGCAAGTTTACAACTCTTTTGAAGATTACTAAAAATGCATGCTGCTAATACTGCAAGGAAACAGAGAAGGGAAAAGTGATTTCCTTTTAGTGTACAATGACACGAACTTTCTGGAAAGCAATTAAGCCTATGCATCAAAAACCTTAAAAATATTAATATGCTACTAGAAATCTAGTTGGGTTTTGGTCTAACTGTGCTGTCACCTCAGCCAGCTGATTGGGATGGCACACTCTCTTAATTTAAAAAATCACAAGCTGGGAACGACAGTTCCACTCCAAAACAGATGTCATGTTTTAGCATTGTGCTTTTCTTCCCTCTCACTCAAAACTCTAATACATGTTAAGACAGACACTCTTTTTGTTCCTTTCATTATTTTCCTTCAGTTTGTTTAGCTGAGTGTTTCCCTTTACAGTACTTTAACTTTGACTAGACGGCTGCTAAGGGGCTGCCTGGAGTGACACCCAGTGGTGATAATGAGACTTGACGGCAGCTCCTCCTTTCCCAAGGGCAGCTAACTCAGAGCCTTTCCCATGAATATCTCCCTCAAAGTACCCTTTTAGAACTTTCTTCACAGTTCTATAAGCAATGCTTTTATCCCCAAAGGGTATCCATTTACCAGTATCAGAATCATTTTTTTTCTGTCCACGCATCTTTATTAACTGTTGATCAAGCATCTACTGTATTGAAGCTCCTAGAGAAAACCTATCACTAGCAATGCATCAAGATTTTTCTTTTAATAAAATAACAAGGTGGGAGGCATCTTCTCCATGACACAGAAGTGTCAGATGCCTCCTATACAGCTATGCTCTCAACTCAAACTTGTCAAACTTCACTTACCAGCTTTTATAAATAAGAACATAACTATATACCAGGGAGGAACAATAAGCCAGCAATACCCACCACCAACAGATGGCAGTGACAATCACTTGGTGCTTCTGAACATCATTTGGGAACCTAACTGTTAAGAAGCAAAGGAATTAACGGGACCCCAGAGAAAGAACAAAAGCAAATTGCGACATAAAACCAAATAGCCAAAGTTTATATTCCAAGGTCCCCAGTAACATTTTGCAAAGATCCTTCACAATTCTCTGATTTTCAAATACCTTTCCACTGACCTTCACTGGGCCTCTTCATTAGGTGTTCCATCCACTTTCAGTTTTCCAAATTCTGTCTTCACGGTGTCTCATCACATGCTGTGAAAACAAAGAGTTATTTCTAGTCAGTGAGAGAAATAAGTAATGCCAAATCAACCAAAAGAAATTAAGTCATTAAGCATTGTCAGAAATGAGCAATAAATTAATTCTAAATAAGAAACTCCATGATCCTCAGCCCTTGAGGGGTAAAGATTCATACTTTTCTGTGAGGCCAGGGTATTTAAAAAGCAGAAATGATAATTATTATTCAAAGCCCTTGTATTAAGAATAATCCAAAATGGAGTTGTGAGATCAAGTTTTGCCAGATCTCTTGGCTGCACCATTTAGCCATTTTTGGATTGGGCACAAGCTTGGAACAAGGCTTAGTGTTGTCCTTTCTAATTAAAGTTCTTAACATAAAGTAAAACACTCCTGAAGAGAACCAGTCAAGAAATTCTTGCTATTCCCAGAATACAGTGTTAATCGAGGTTAAAACACCCACTTGAGACAGAATGCCCCTGAAAACCAGCTCACTCAGAAAGGATAACACACAGGCATTAGAGTCAGAGTTGGATTTAAAACCCCATCCACCGCTTACTAGGCAGCTGACATTGGGCTACGTATTTAATCTCCCCAAGATTCAGTCCACATTCGTAAAATGTTGATATTATTATTTCCTACCAACCCCATCAGGTTATTGTAAAGACTAAGTGAGGTAACATATGTATTGCCTAGAAATGTATTTCATATACAGTCATCCTTGTAATTATATTATTATTAAAAGGAAATTTAGGATGCTTAAATCTTTAAAGAAATGGATTTGGAGCAGATGTTGACTTTTTTTTCTACTTAAAAATACAAACCTTACCTAGGTATAGGAAAATCCCCTCTAATTTTGCAGTAGAATGAGAATGAGAAAAAACTGCATATGATCACCAAACAAAATAAATTCTTTTCTTTCCAACTTCCGGGAAAGAATCACAGCCAGAAATTTTCCTACTGAAAATATGTTTCACGGAGCAAGCTATAAGAAGTGTGTGCAAACAAAGAATGTCCCACTCATCAGTGTCTACATCAGGGTCTCTCTTATCAATGAGAACCGAAAGTCACAAGATTCCATTAGCCCAGAGCTATCAAGGTATTGATGAGGCTGTGGGAAGACTTGTCCTTTATTGTAAGCTGCCTCGACACGCTTTCTTGATGAGGAAAGGGGCCTGCAGTGTCCTCTGCATGCTTAAGTATCTTCAGAAATACAGGGAGGGGGGAAGGATTCCATTAAACCAATTTTATCTTAGCCAAGGACTGCATCACATGTCTGAGATCAATATGACTCACAAGACATATAGGTGGTTGATAGAGAGTAAGTTATCTTTAGTAAATTAAGGTAGGAGGTGATGTGATTGGGGGTGGGGAGGAGACACACTCTCTTTTGAAAGATTAAGCTAGAAACTTCCCCACATAATTTGACACATCTCCAAAAAAAATGTTTCCTGCAACTGAATCTAAAACAGTTTCCATTCCCTAAGGTTCCATTTGTTGTACAGCTCAGCTAAATAAATGAAGGCTGCCACTTCTAAGTCTAATATTAAACTTTTTTTTTTTTCAAAAGAAACCATCTCCTAATAAATACTTATAAGCTGCACATGACTGCTTTCAAAGTCTAGTATGTTGGCCATTGCTCTGGCATTGTTTTCCAAAGTATATAAAAGGGATACTTCATTTTACAATGGACCTGATCAGAAGAAGCTGGGAAAAGCAGTATTGTATATTAATATATATAGTATAGTCCAGAGTTAAAGATACAATTTTATAATATGTAATTATATTGTATTATATTCTATATAACATGTAATTTTAAATATAAATTAAAATTACATTTAATTTAAAAGGCTATTTAAGGGAACTCTGACTTGAAAGCAAAATGTTTTTGTAGTTCAGTCATCCTTGCAATTATATTATCTTGTGAATTTGCATTTGTGTTTTCTCAAAGCAGAATGCTTTTATATTAATAGATACAAATGCACGTGCACGCATACATACAGATACACAAAATAATTATATTACATATGTTTCCCTCAAGGTCCAATATTTTGAAATATGAGTAACTAGAAGAAAATCCAGAATTCTTATAAGGTATGGGATGGAAAGCTCTGTTGAGAGAATCACAAAGTAGATGAAGTTTGCTAGAAGATGTAAGAATGCAAAGGAGTGCAGGGGTATGATGTAAATAAATATACCTGCACAGAATGAAACTGGCTCATCTCTCCACAGCCATTATGAATGGGATACTAAAATAAAAAGAGATCAGAACTCTCACAGATCTCTCCTTTTCTGAATATTTTAAAAACAGTCTTGGACATCTAAGGCAAAAGTCTCATTTTCCTCATGACTCATATTCTAGATCTCTAAAGAGGGTACTATAAATTGAAAAGGAATCTTTTCCAATCAGGGAATGCCTGGTGACAGATCCAGGTATGCCCATGACATTCCACCATTCCAAACTGACCTTGGACCTCTCACTTGGCATTCCACTAAACATGAACTACCCAGGGTCTCCATATCACCAAGTCATGCATGTCCATTTCAGTGCCTTTTACAGCAGGAAGGCAGAGAAGCAAGTCAGGCAAAGGTGATGCCAAAGGTTTTTAGAGTATCAAAAAATCTTTGATATGTCCCATGATCAAAGGGCTAGGGATAATTACATCTCCTAACACACCTTCTATGGATATTACAACTACTGATGCACACAAGCAAACAAATACCTTAAGAACAGGACAATAGAATTATCCTCAGGAGTCATCCCAAGAAGTGAATAGGAAGAGTTAAGGATTGGGGTGATGGCATAGACTAAAATGTTTGTAACGCCCCCCGCAAATTCCTATGTTGAACTCTTAACCCCCAGTGTATTGGTATCTGGAAGTGGGCTTTTGAGAGGTGCTTAGGTCATGAGAGGAAATTAGTGCCCTTATAAAAGAGAACTCAAAGAGCTTTCTCACCCCTTCTACCACATGAAGACATGGAAAGAGAGCATCTGTCTATAAACCAGGAAATAGGCCCTCACCACTTTTCTTGGACTTTTCAGCCTACAGAACTGTGAGATATAAATTTTGTTGTTTATAAGCCATCCAGTATATGATGCTGCCCCAATAGACTACGACAGGTGATTAATGGAGAAGGGAGAATTCCAATACCATTTTGTTTGAACCTCTGTCATGGTAGCTTAGTATATTTGACTTGATTAAGAATTGGATTCTATCCTATATTCACATAATACAAAGATTTTCTCAAATGTTTCTTCCTCCAAGAGGCCCTTCTAGAGCCCACCCCAATCTAAAACCACTCAGTTCCAAGTAAGAAGGGACCTTGTCATTTTCGTTGCTCTATCATCTTCACCTGAAGCAATAGACATGGCAACTATAAGTGTTTGTTGGAGGAATAAATGAAATATCTTGTAAAATAATTCTAAAAGAAAATCTGAAAATAATCCAAAATAAAGGAAGATTGGGAGAAAAGGTTAGCAACCTTTTAAATCCAGAAATTTGATCAGAGGCTATCAGAGTCACATCTAAGCAGAGGTTCATAGTATTCCAGCAGAGATGACTTTGACTGCTTTAATTTAGAGGTGTGTGGCCAGGGTCTAAGCCCTCTTTGTCATTTATATACTTGACTGGCAGGCATGGATCTGCCCTGTCACAATGTCTGAGAAGCTAAGTAATGACTGGCGCCACTTGAGTGGAAAATTCTGTACACTGTCAATACAATGGGTGTCAGAAGCACATTGTTACTCATCCTAATCAGAGTAATTGTACACAGGGATGGCTCAGAAAAGAAAAGGAAATGAATGCCTGTCTGTGGGCAACAATGCAACTTCATTTAACCTTAACAGACCAGGCTGATATCATTTCTCCTTGGTACCCGCCGAGATCCCCATGTCAAAACAGCTTCTCATTTGCAATGTATGACAATTTCCTCACATCTAAAAAGACACTGCCACAAGTCAATAGTCTATAAATTGCACTTGGAAATAAGATCATCTTAACTAAAGCCTGCCTGCTTTCCCCAGGCGGCCAATGGCTGCTCCCCCTCCTTGTAATAATTTGTATGTTTAGGTGTTCGGTCAATTTACTCTACACTTGTAATGTCTTATAGCCAAGACCATCAATCAGATTCGGTGTGACAAAAATATCCTGCTACAATATTACAGGTTATTAAAGGGATGATGGGAACAGGCTGCATGCATTTACTGTGCTCTTTTTTCTCATTTCAGAAAAGCTGTCATGGGCCTAAACTGGTGATTCATCTTCTCTTCACCGTCAACAGGTGGCTGCTAAAAGTGGACTTTGATGAGCTACTTTATACATCTCTTTTATCTCTCCTAACACCTCCATTCAAATTTCTTTCTCTCCTACCCTTTCTTCTCACCTTAAAAACAGGATAATCATTGTAGAGAGATCTATGTGGAAATCTAGCATGGATCATTTTTAGCTATATGCTTAGAGGAGAAATGATATTCCACGGAATTGCTCAAGCTACTCGGGTTTCTAATATTCGCCTACAGTAAAGGCCACACTAGTAATCAAAGACCCTTGTTCCAGGCCTAATGTTTGGACCATAAGCAAAAATTATTCATAAATGAAAAACTAATTTTTAACATATTTTTAGAACTCAAGGTCATTGTTTGATTGCTGCTCTTCTAGATAACCAGACAGATTTTAAATAGTTATTTGGATTTACAGCACTTTATTTTTCTGAGTCTTTGGGCTACAAAGCAATAGCAACAAAGATATCACAAAAGAAAACATATGACCAGAAGGTATGGGGGTCGGGGGAGGTAGATGGAGGGAAAAATTTTAAATGATTTCTTCAATTAAATAAATAAATAAGAAAATATATGGCACTATTACATCAGCAGTTCCTTATTTCCTGGTTCATTTACTAGTCTTCAACAATCATTTAGGTTTCTAAAAAAAAAACTATGATCTCCTCTCTTGCTGTATTTAATTCAAAAGTCTTAAATTTCTACTAAGGCTTTACACAATTTATCATACACTCTCAAAAAGGAAGTTAAGGATTCCTTTCACTGTTGTACAAATGCTCAAAATGGCATTTTTTGGACAAAGCCATCAAGTCTAGCTCTAAGGAGGCCCAGGTTCATACTACTGCAGGCTAGATGTGAAACTTGACATTACTGAAGACTGATCTAGAGCATATAGTATCATGCTTTGAAGACAACAAGCATCACGAAATGGATTTTACAGATTTTTGTTTTTCTAATGTTAGAGAAAGGATTTAAACATTGTCTTTCTCTTTCTTGTCACTCCAGTGGCAAAAATATCTGAGTGACCATGTGACCAGAGGCAAACAAACACACTATTATGTTCCTTTTTCAAAAAATTATTATTAGGAAAATTAACAGTTTAGTTCCAAAAATATTTAAAATAGGTACACAAATGTAATAATAGCTCTATTGTCTATTGAGACCCTTTATCAGTGGTCTGAGCCTATCTAAAGTGGTATGTGTGTATGTACTGTCATTCTATGCTAAAAATTAATTTCAGAAACATACATAAGAGTATGAATCTTTATTAGGTAAATGTGTTGATTTTCTTTTATAACAAATGCATCTCAGTAGAATTCATGAAGAGGTTTGTGTAGCAGCTATTGCTCCTCTGACGCTTTTACAATGAAAGAATTGTGTAGCTCAGTCTATTGAAGAAACGGTCAAGTGTGAACCTAGGAAGTTCTCCAACACACTCTCCCAATACACAAAGTGAGGGAGCTTCAAGTCTTCTCAGGAGAACTCATGCTAAGATGAACAAAACATGACAACAGTCTTTATCATGATGAATATCCAGATACCAAGTGCAATCAAAATATCAAAACAGAGGTGACCTGACTTCTGGTAAAGATGGCAGAGTAGGTAAACGCTGTGTTCACCTCATCTCACAACCACATCAAAATGACAACTAAATTATAGAATAACCATCCTTGAGAACCAGCTGGAGACAAGCTGAACAGAACTCTTACAACTAAGGATATAAAGAGGAAGCCATGTACAGACTGATAGGAGGGGCAGAGACACAAAACAAATTGGGGGTGGTCCCACACCCACATGTAGCAGTTAAAGACTGGAAGGAATATCTCGACTGTGGAGGTCCCCCCAGTGAGTACCAAGGAGTCCAAGGCCCACACCAGGTTTCCCAGCACAGACCACCAGTGTCAGGAAGAGGAATCTCCATACATCTGGCTGTGAAAATCAGCAGGATTCCATCTGGGTAAGACAAAGGCTGCTGGAAACCCAGGCATTCCTCTTAAAGGGCCTACGCATGGACTCACTCACTGATAGATGAGCTCCAGTGCTGGGGCAGCAGCTCAAAAAGCACCAGGGTCATATGAAGAGGAACTGAACTGTCTGGCTTCAGGGTGAGAGCTAGAGGGGCAGCTCTCTCCACCATTTTGTTCCTTTGCTGAGCCCTCTCCCAAACCAGCCTGAAGGCACAGGCAGGCACCAAATCAGTCTCTATCAAACTTGCCCCACCCAACTCACGCGCAGACCCAAACCTCTTTCAGAGGCTGGCACTCATAAGCAGCTGACCTCACCTCATGCTGCCAACTTCCCTAAAATCTCTGAAAAGCCCATAAACCCCAAACAAGCAGCAGCTGACCTTAGCATGCCCTGTATGTCTTGCTCAGTGACCCCAATTTGGCACCAGTGGCAGCTGGCCTTAGTTCACAGCATAGCCTCTCCCAGGTGCCTCCAAGCCAGGCACAAGCCGCTACCAACTGCAGATCACTTCGTAGCTCCTATCAAATGGCCTGGGGCTGGGCACAGGCAGCCTCTGATCTTGGCCTGCACCAGAGCCCCTCCCAAAAGGTCCCTGGCCACTTCAGACCACACCAGAGCACCACCCAATTAGATTCACAAATAATACACCCTGTGGACTCAGCAGGCACCAGAGCCCAGGTATAGTGAATCCCACTCCATGAGGTCAGCCCCCATGCAACAGCCTTGTCCACTATAGTAACAGCCAGTCCTCACAGCCAGTCAGCCTAAAAGTCAATCCCACCCACTGGTGTGCCGACAGCAATGAAAGGGCAACACACGACCCACACAAGGGATACCCCCGGAGCACCCAGCTCAGGTGACCAAGGAGACTGTACCATTGGGCCCATAGGACATCTACTATATAAGGCCACTCTGTCAAGACTTGGAAATGTAACATGTCTACATAATACATAGAAACGAACACAAGAAGTCAGCCAAAATAAGAGACAAAGAAACATGTCCCAAATGAAAGAACAGGAGAAAACTCCAGAAAAAAGAACTAAACAAAACATAGGCAAACAATTTACCAGATACAGAGTTCAAAACACTGATTATAAGGATGCTTGATGAACTTAAAGGAAGAATAGATTAACTCAGTGAGAACTTCAACAAAGAGATAGTCAACATAAAGGACATAGAAATCATAAAATGGAACCAGTCAGAAATGAATACAATGACTAAAATAAAGAATACATTAGATGAAATCAACAGCAGATTAGATGAAGCAGAGAATCAAATCGGCAATTTGGAAGGCAAGACAGCAAAAAACACCAAATTAAAACAGTAGAAAGAAAAAAGGAATTTTTTAAAATAAAGATAGTTTAAGGGACATCTGGGATAACATCAAGTGTAACGACATTAGCATCATAGGGATACAAGGCGAAAAGAGAGCGCAAGGAATTGAAAACCTATTTAAAGAAATGATGGAAAATTTGCATATCCTGGAAAAGGAAATAGACATACAAGTCCAGGAAGCACAGAGTTCCAAATGAGATGAAACCAAAGAGGCTCACGCCAAGGCACATCATAATTAAAAGGCCAAAGCTTAAAGACAAAGAGAATCTTAAAAGTAGCAAAAAAAAAAAGCAGTTAATTACCTACAACAGAGCTCCCATAAGACTGTCATCTGATTTCTCAAAAAAAAAAACTTTGCAGACCAGAAAGAATTGGCACAAAATACTCAAAGTGATGAAAAGCAAGGACCTAAAACCAAAATTACTCTACGCAGCAAGGCTATCATCTAGAATCGAAGGAGACATAAAGAGCTTCCCAGACAAGAAAAAGCTAAAGGAGTCATCATCACCAAACTAGTATTATAAGAAATGTTAAAGAGACTTCTTAAGAAGATGAAAAAAAAAAAAATGTGAATAATAAA
The DNA here is from genome assembly GCF_000325575.1 of Pteropus alecto. Lineage (NCBI taxonomy): Eukaryota > Metazoa > Chordata > Mammalia > Chiroptera > Pteropodidae > Pteropus > Pteropus alecto. The sequence continues at coordinate 2,832,440 of NW_006432943.1, forward strand.
ATGGCAATAACTACATACTATCAATAATTACCTTAAATGTAAATGGATTATACGCACCAATCGAAAGACATAGGGTGGCTGAACTGATTAAAAAAAGAAAAAAGAAAAAGAAAAAACAACATCAAGTGTCAACTAGTAGATGATTGGATAAAGAAGATTTACAACATAAATATAATGGACTAGTACTTGACCACAAAAAAGACTGAAATTTTACCATTTATGACAACATAGATGGACCTAGAGAGTATTATGCTAAGTAAAATAAGTCATACAGAGAAAAACAAATACCATATGATTTCACTTAGATATAAAATCTAAAAAAAAAAAAACAAAATAAATGAAAAAACAAAACAGAAACAAATTCATACATACAGAGAACAAACTGATGGTTGCCTTGTGGGAAGAGGATTGGGGGTCTGGGTTAAAAGAGAAAGGGATTAAGAAGTACAAATTGGCAGTTGCAGAATAGTCACCAGGATGTGGAGTGCAGCATATGGAATATAGTCACAGTGTTGTGGTGACTGTGTGTGGTGTCAGGTGGGTGCTGGGCTTGTGGGGGGATCATTTCGTAGGTTGTGTGGAGGTTTTGCCACTGTGCTGTATTAATATAGTTTCAACTGTAATTGAAAATGTCAACTGAATGTCAACTATAATTGAAAATTTTTAAAGATTGAAAAAACAATGGTGACCTCACTCATTTTTAACTAATGACAAAAACAAATTATATTCATATTCTTAAACTATAATTATTTTTGTGACCTACTCTAGTTTAGTTAATTTCGCAGATACAAAGTAATGCACCTAACACAACAGTTGATCAACACAAATGAATTTGGGATTAAGCAGAAAAGGTAATTTTACTAAGATCTTTGTCAGAAATCCTAACCATCACCTAAAGAAGCAGATTCTTTGGGCACACTATTGCCACAACCTTCATCAAGAAGGGGAGTCTTCTCTTCTGCCTTAGCGGATCCATTTAAAAAGATGAATATCTGAGGTCCTACTTTATATTCAACAACCGGTACACATACCCCTTTGTGATTTTCTTCCTTTTTTATTGAATTCCGTTAGTCTTAATCCATTCTGATTGAGTACAAGGGAAAAAGTCCCACATCTTACCCAAAGGACCACAAGGTAAGATGGCTTTCTACTGACTAAATTTGTTATTGTAAAAGAAAATTAATACATTCTTAAATAATAGTATATACATATGTATGTATATATCCCTATAGAGCTCCTAAATCTTTATAGTTTCCTAAATGATAAAAACCCTAGGAGCATCTTTTGTTCTAATACCTGATCTTTGACCCTAATTCCTGAGTCAAGTTCTTAAATCTCTTGGGAGTTCCTGGGTGAGAGGAATGTCACCAAGGGGACTCTTGGTGAGCACCTGGATAGGACCTTGTTATCATAAAGACCAAGACATGATTAGAAGCTTGGAACTTTCCACCCCACTCCACCCCACCCTCCATCCTCTAGGACGGGGAGAGGGACTGGAAACAGAGTTAATAATCAATCCTGCCTATGTGATGAAGCCTTCATATAAAATCCCAAAAGTATGGGTTTTGAGGAGCTTCTGGGTTGGTAAACATATCCACATGCCAATAAAATATGACAAGGGCCTCAATCATAACTCCTCTTACTTCTCCCTCACTTTTCCTGAATGTCATATTGCCATTCTTATAGATATCCAGATACCATGGGACAGAAACTCTTGAACCCAGGACCCGCTGAGATCTATGCAACTCTTTATCTATCTGCTCATCTTTATTCTTTATCATTTCCTTTATTATATAATAAACCAATAAGTGTTTCCATGAGTTCCGTGAGCATTCTAGCAAATTATGGAACCTAAGGAGAGGGTCACAGGAACCCCAAATTATAGCCAGTTAGTCAGAAATACAGGTGATAACTTGGACTCGATTTGTGTCTCAAGTTCGGGCAGGGGCCAGTCGTATGGGACTGAATTCTTAACCTGTGAGGTCTGCACTTATTCTGGTTAGTATCAAAACTGAATTGTATTATAGGATCCCCCAGCATGTGCTGGATAATTGCTTGGTATAGAAAATTCACATTATCTAGTGTCAGAAGTGAAGTAAAATATTGTGTGTGTATAAAAGAGAAATATGAAATTGTTTTTCTTATACACATATTTACCTAACTAGTATTCTTATTCCTACATATATTCCAGAAATTAATTTTAACATACAAAAATAGCACGTGCATGCACACACACACACACACGCACACACACACAACTATTAAAAAAACTACTGTAAGTAATGTTGAATGAGGTTGGTTTAGAAACTACTCAATTTCTCAGATATCCCATTTTTCTCACAATTTCAAACAAATAAAACATGGCTAAGCACCATTATTCTCTTGCTTCTCTTGATCTGTTGTATTTGAATTTCAAAAACTCTAGTTCTGTAATTATTTCCATTATTATTGACAATTTTTAATTAAAACTACGCAAGGACCTACACTTTTCACCAGAGAGTTAACCAAGATAACAGTGAAGGGAGAAAAACAAAAATAGCATTTCTACTTCTGGTTCTTGCCTCCAGCAGATGAAATGATGAGCCTCATCATTCTCCCACACATTTGCCAATGAACAGTCAGCAAAGGAAGATTCAGTCCATGAGGATGCTCCTTCTCACAGTGGCTCACATACAGTGTATAAGCCCTCAGTTAAGTATGTGTGACAAATGAGAATTTGGAGCCTGGAATATCATTTTCAAATATGAGCCCTTCTCCAGGGTGAGAGGTCCTGTCTTCCCCCTCTGTTTGTGGGGTTTCTCATGTATCTTTCTGTACCCTGAGACCACTACCTTGACAAATGACTTTCACCTGGAGTTAGCCAAGCTGAAGGGTATGGGGTATAATCCTTCACAAGACCACCCTCACTTCTGACACCAACTGTAAATTCAAGGGGTTCCCAAAACCATACTCAGGTAAGATTCACCAAACTCACTGAAAGCTATTATACTAACAGTTATCCTTTATTATAGAGAAAGGATGCAAATTAAAATCAGCCAAGGAAAAAGACACATGAGGCAGACAGAGTCTGGGAGACTTCCAGACACAAAGCTTCCATTGTCCTCTGGATGTGTTCCCTCTCAGCACTGATGTAGGACCAATATACACAGAACATTGCCAACAAGGGAAGCTCACCCAAGCTTGGTGTCAAAAGTTTTTATTAGGGCTTCATTACATAGACATGATCGATGAATTGATTGTCTACATGGATCTCAGCCTCCAGGTCAACTGATACAAGTGACTCAGAGCTCCACCCTAAATCACATGGTTAGTCTTTCTGGCATAGCCAGCCCCACCTTGATTAGCTGGTATCAGTGACCTTCCCCAAGATATAGTGTGACAATACTAAACAAAGACACCCATCCTAAACAAAGACATTCCTGTCAGGTATGACATTGATTCCCTCTCAGAAGCCAAGGATAAAGGTCAGAATTTTCTATGCATAAAGCCAAATTCTTTACTACACAGTTCCCAATTAAAACTGTACATTCTTAGCTAGAACTCTTCACTATGAGGCAATTTTTAAAGATGATTTTATTAACTTGTTATTTACTCTAGTGGAATTGAAATATTATAACATTACATCTTAACAGTATGCTACTTTCTATTCTTTAACACCTATAAAGTTTTTTAACAAACTCCCATTGCTACTGAGAAATAGAAAAAAGGGAATTTGGAGGTGCAGGTAGTGATTAAACTTGCCAATTACACACAGGCCCTCCAATAAGTACTTTCCCACATGAACACTGCATTAGTTTCCCAGGGCTGCTGTAACAAATTACCGCAGACTTGGTAGCTTAAAACAACAGAAATTTATTTTCCACAGTTCTAGAGGACAGAAGTCTGAAATCAAAGTGTCTGCAGAGACACAATCCCACCAAAGGCTCTAGGGAAGAATCCATCCCACCTCTTCCAGCTTCTGGTGTCTCGGAGTGTTCACTGGCTTACCTGCCTGCCTGCGTCACTCCAATCTCTGTGTGGTCATATGGCCTCCTTCTCCCAGTGTCTGTGTCTTCTCTTCTTCTGTCTCTTAGAAGGACACCTGCCACTGTATGTAGAGCCCACCCTGGTAATCTAAGACAATCTCATCACAAGATCCTTAATGTAATGACATTGGGAAGACTCTGTCCAAATGAGGTCATAGTCACAGGTTCCAGGGGTTAGGATGTGGACATAGCTATTAGGGCCCATCATTCAACCCACTACAGATACAAATTGGTATCAAGGAGCAAGCACAAAACTTGGAGTGGAATGATCTAAATTCTAAATCGGGTCTCCAAATCCAGTGCTCTCTCTACTGCCCGGCAAATCTTCATTTTTCAGAATTCCCTGCGAAATCTTCCTTTACTACATCAGAACTCATATCTTGCTTGTGGGAACTGGTATAACTGTTGTTAAAATTCTGAAAGATTTCTCCCCTGACCTCTCAAATGTCCTCACCACTGCCTGAAGCTGACCTTCTTCCTCCTTAAGGGAACCATTTCAACCTCCTCACAATCTCAAAACTAAAATGTTATTGCCTGGTACATCGAAAAGTCCCTAAGGCCTTATCCCAGCCCTTTGACCATCCATGTTGATCAGTCAGTGTCCATGCCTTACCATTGTTAAATATTTAAAATATTACCACTGACTATTTCCATGCCAATAAGCACTAGCCCACAGTTCAAGGGTCACAAGCTTCTTATGAGTTTTATACATTTATAAATTTATGCATATATTATTTATTATATATTTCTACACATATTTATTATATCTACATGCTTATATTATTACATATAATATATTAAACATTATTATATATATTATTTGTTATATATTTATATACTATAACATATTGATATTTACATTAATATATAAAATTTCATCAAAAACCTACCAAAAAGTAAAAGTACAGCACCAGATAGTGTCACCAATGAATTCTACCAAACGTTCAAAGAAGATTCAATACCTATTCTCCTCAAACTCTTCCAAAAAATCAAAAAGGAGGCAATACTTCCTAATTCATTTTATAAGGCCAAAATTACCCTGATACCAAAGCCTGGTAAAGATAACGCAAAAAAAGAAAACTACAGATGGATATCTCTCATGAACACAGATGCAAAACTCCAAAATAAGATACTAACAAACCGAATACAGCAACATATTAAAAGGATTATACAACACGATCAAGTTGGCTTCATCCCAGGGGCACAGGGATCATTTAACATACACAAGTAAATTAATGTGATATACCACATAAGCAAAATAAAAAGTAAGAATCATGTGATCATATCAATAGATGCATAAAAAGCCTTTGACAAGAGTCTACAGCCATGCCATCCTGAACGTGCCTGATCTTGTCTGATCTAGGAAGCTAAGCAGGGTCAGGCCTAGTTAGAACTTGGATAGGAGACCACCTTAGGAAGACCAGGTGCTGTAGGCATAAAAAAAAAATAGAATAAAATCCTTTGACAAGATACAGCATCCATTTATGATCAAAATACTTAATAAAATAGGTATAGAAGGAAAGTACCTTAACATAATAAAGGTCATATATGACGAACCTTCACCTAATATCATACTTAATGGTAAAAACCTAAAAATCTTCCCTCTCAGACCCGGAACAAGACAAGGCTTGTCCAGTATTACCACTGTCATTCAATATATAACATTGGAGGTCCTAACCAAGTACAATCAGGCAACAGAAAGGAATAAAAAGTATCTAAATAAGAAATGAAGAAGTCAGACTGTCACTATTTGCGAATGACACAGTTCTCTATATAGAAAAATCCTAAAGACTCCACAAGAACACGCCTAGAAACATAAGCAAATACAGTAAAGTTTTGGGATACAAAATCAATGTTCAAAAATCTACAGCCTTCCGATACTCTAATAATGAAGTGTCAGAAAAAGAAGTGGGAAAAAATAATTCCTTTTGCAATTGCAACAAAAAGAATAAAATACTTAAGAATAAACTTAACCAAACATGTGAATGATCCTATATAATGAAAACTATAAGACCCTATTAAAAGAAATTGAAGAATACACGAAGAAATGGAAAGATATTCCATGTTCTTGGGTTAAAAGAATCAACAGTTAAAATGACCTTATTACCTAAAGCATTATTACAGATTTAATAGAATCCCCATCAAAATCCCATCAGCATTTTTTAAAGAAATAGAACAAAAATTCATCGGATTTGTATGGAAGCACAAAAGACCTCAAATTACCAAAGCTATTCTAACTAAAAAAGACGAAGCTGGAGGCATCACTCTGCCTGACTTCAAATTATACTACATAGCAACAATAAACAGCAGAATGGTATTGATATTGGTATTGGCAGAAAAACAGACACACGGACCAGTGGAAGAGAACTAAGAGTCCAGAAGTAAACCCCTGTTAATATGGGCAAATAATTTTCGACAAAAAAGCCAAAAACATACAGTGGAGAAAGGAAAGCCTCTTCAATAAATGATGATGAGAAAACTGAAAAGCCAAATGCAAAAGAATGAAACTAGATTGTTGTCTATTACCCATATCAAAATTAACTTGAAATGGATTAAGGACCTGAATATAAGACCTGAAACAATAAACTGCATAGAAGAAAACATAAGAACCAAACTCATGGACCTGGGACTCAAAAAGGATTTTATGAATTTGACCTCAAAGGGAAGGGAAGGAAAAGCAAAAATAAATGAATGAGACTACATCAAACTATAAAGCTTATGCACAGCAAAAGAAACTGTCAATAAGGCAAAGAGACAACCATCTGAGTGGGAAAATATATTTGCAAGCAATGCAAATATATTTAGGCCAATAAGGGCCTAAAACCCAAATTTACAGAGAACTCATACAACTCAATAACAACAACAACAAAAAAAATCCAATTAAAAAATGGGCAGAGGACCTGAACAGACACTTCTCCCAAGAAGACATACAAATGGCCAACAAATATATAAAAGGATGTTCAACATCACTAGCTATTAGGGAAATACAAATCAAAATCACAATGAGATACCGTCTCTTACCTGTTAGAATAGCTGTTATCAACAGGACAAATAATAACAAGTGTTGGAGAGGATGCAGAGAAAAAGGAACCCTCATGCATTGCTGATGGGACTGCAAATTGGTACAGTCACTATGGAAAACAGTATGGAGGTTCCTCAAAAAACTAAGAATTGATCTACCATATGATCCATCAATCTTTCTACTGAGTATTTACCCCAGAGACTTGAAAACCCATATCCAAAAAGATATTGCTCACCGATGTTCATGACAGCATTATTCACAGTGGCCAGGACATGGAAGCAACCAAAGTACCCTACAATAGATGACTAAATAAAGAAGCTGTGGTACATATATACAATGGAATATTACTCAATCATAAGAAGAGATGAAATACTACCATTTATGACAAAATGGACGGATCTTGAGAAAATCATACTAGGTGAAATAAGCCAGACAGAAAAAGTTGAAAACTACATGATATCACTTACATGTGGGATATAAATCTAAAAGCAACAAACAAACATGACAAACAGAGACTTATGAACATGGACGGTAAACTAGTGGTTACCAGAGGGTAGGGAAGGAGGGGAGAGGTAGATGGGGTAAAAGGGGTTGAATATGTGGTAACAGAAAGAAATCTAACTATGAGTGATGAACACACAATGCAATATATGTATGACTTAGCATTGAATTACACACTTGAAACTTATTGGATTTCATTAACCAATGTCACCATAATAAACAAAAAATATATATATTAAATTTATTTGTTTTAAATATAAAGCTATAGATTTATAAATTTATATTTATTTATGAAGCATAAATTTCTTACAGACTTTATAAAATTGATAAATTTTAATAAATCCTTCTATAGGAAAAAACTTTAATGAAAATGTCAAAGGCAAGTGAGAAAAATGGCATAGATGATAGAGGCTCTGTTCATCCCTCTGGCGACCAAATCAAAGCTGTGATGAAAACAAGGAGCAGCAGCAATGAAAAATCGCCTGGGATCTAGATGAACAAGCCATACAACTAGGGAGAAATCCGAGAAGGTGCCCTGCAACAATAGAAGGTAGGACGGGGCAAGGACGCAGGGCTGTCCAGTCCCGAGCGGCTGAGTGAGACAGAGGCTGCAGCAGCAGCAGTGGCAGAAGCCTCTTAAAGGGGCCGTGTCCACAAGAGGATTTTCACTCTGAGCACCAGTGCCGATTCGGCTGCGCGCAGGGTGCACCAGGGACTTACAGGGAGACATAGTCAGAGTGAGGGCCGAGGTGAGACTCATTCTGAACAGAAGTGCTGGCCCCTTGTTCCCTGCTGAGCCCTCCTCCTTCCCAGGTCCCGGACAAAGTGCCTCCATAGCTGTGACGTCATCAAACTGGATAACAGAGGTTGCTCTGCCCAGAGGATTCCCTGAAACCCCGCCTCCCCCAACTCACAGCCCCACCCAAGCCACATCCAGGTGTGTCCTCAGGGAGTCAGGTGCTCCTTGCTGAGCAGCACCTAGACTCACACTGGAGGCAGCTGGCCTCGGTTTCTGGTGTGGCCTTTTGAGGTAACTATAAGCACAGCCATCTGTGGATTGCTTGTTGAATCTTAACAAATGGCCACAGAGGGGCAGAGACTTGGGCTAAATTTGGCCAGTAGCTGAACCCCTCTCAGGACTGCGCCACTGGACACCTACTTCACATATCCACACTAATCAGACCGGGAGACTTAGAAGCTTTGCTTAGTACATAGAAACAGACATGGAAAGGCAGCCAAAATGGGAAGACAAAGAAGCAGAAACCATATGAGAGAACAGAACAGAGATCCAAATATAATGGAATTAAGTGATCTAATAGATGCAGGGTTCAAAACCTTGTTCTCAAGATGCTCAATCAACTTTTGGGATGTGTAGATAAATTCAGTGAGAACTTCAACAAAGAGATAAAAAACATAAAAATGGAAATGCAAATTATAAAAGGGAACCAGTCTGAAATGAAGAACACATTATCTGAGATGAGAAGTATGGTAAATGGAATAAACAAAGTGAATTAAGAAAAGGATCTAGAGGATGGGAAAGCCAAGGACACACAATCAGAATGGCAAGAGATAAGATGCCAAGACTATAAAAATAATTTAAGGAGCATATGGGACACTATTAAGGCTCCAAATATCCGTCTGATTGGCATAACTGAAGAAAATCAGGATGTTGAACAGCTGTTTAAAGAAATAAAACTTCCCTAACCTGGTGAAGGAAATAGACATAAAACCCCAGGAAGCTCAGAGAATTCCAAAAATCAGGGATCCAAAGAGGCCCACACCAAGACACATCATAATTAAAATGCCAAAGGTTAAATACAAAGAAAGAATATTAAAAGCAGCAAGAGTAAAAGAAATAATTACTTATAATGGAACACCCATACGACTGGCAGCTGATTTCTCAAAAGAAACTGTGCAGGACAGAAGGGCTTGGCAAAAAATATTTGACAGGATGAAGACCCAGGATCTACAACCAAGAATACACTATCCAGCAAAGCTATCATTTAGAGTTGAAAGATAGATAAAGAGCTTCCCAGGCAAAAATAAGCTAAAGGAATTTATCACCAACAAGCCAGTTTTACAGGAAATGTTGGAGGGACTTCTTTGAAAAAAAAAAATGTATCAAAAACAGGAATAAAGAACTGTAACATCTACATTCCTATCAATAAGTATCTCAAATGGAAAAGAATTAAGTGCTCCAACCAAGTGATAGAGTGGATGAATGGAAAGGAAAATAAGACCCCTACATGTTGCCTATATAAGAGACTCACTTCAGATTAAAAGACACACACAGTCTTTTAAAAAAGATATTGCTTTGATGGACCTAGAAGGTATTTAAGTCAGAAAAAGAAAGATAAACACTATATGATTTCACTTATTTATGGAATCTAAGGAATAAAAAGAACAAACTAATGAAAAACAGACTGACATAGTAGACAATTCGATGATAGACAGAGGGGAGAGGTGTTTGGGGAGCTGGGAGAATGGGGTGAAGGGTTAAAGAAGTACAAATTAGTACTCAATGGTCACAGGATGGGGAGCATGGCATCGGGAATGCAGTTAGCATTAATACGTTGGCTAGGTGGAGGGTCGGGGGAGGGAGGGTGCAATTGGGGGAATCACTTTACACATTATATAGATGTCTAACCAATGTACTGAAACTAATTAAAATAAATAACTTTTTTTTTAAAAGCTCAGAGAAAACACACACACGAAAAAAAATCAAAGGCTTTTCCAACATGAATTGCCCACCTGCTATGTTCCAAGCACTGAACTAAGGTCTGTGAATAGCATCCCTATAACAAAAGCATGTTCTTTTATAATAATTTAACCCTAATTCAAAATAAATCTACAAAATCCTAAGATACTGCAGAAAGAGTTGTTCTGTCACAAAAGTTCCTGGACCAACAGGAAAAATTAGTTCAAGTCCATACAACATTGATGATAAAGAAGAAAATCAAAGGCCACACCAGAATTTTCAAATTTCAAAAGTGGAGGGGAACTTCTGGTACCAGCATCTCCCAGATGTAAGAATCTGCTTTACAGCAGCCTGACTACAGCAGTCCTTCCTCATGTGCTGCTACTGCCCAGCATCCCAGTCCTTTTATTAATGGTTTTGTAAGATGACTCTTTATGTTTCAAGTTTAAACTGCCTTTTATACATTTGCAAAACAGAAACAATCTCTCAATTTGTCTTTTCTTCTAAACTTAAAGGTTCTAGTTCCTTCAGTCATTTTCCACTGTCATTTCTGGCCATCATTTCACCATCCTGGTCAACCTCCTCTGGACACAGGGCAGCTCCCCATGTTTCCATAGTGAGATGCCCAAACTTGAGAAGTAATTAAGAGAGCAAGCACTAGAGCCTGTTCAAATCCTAGCGCTGCCACTAAATAGATGTGCAATATGGGAAAATTACTCAATTACTCTGTGATCAGTTTCTTCATTTTGTAAAATGAGAATAATAATAGCATCTATCCCTATAAGGTGGCTATGAAGATTCAATCAGGTATGTCATATAAAGCCTTTAGAACAGTATAAGGTACACTGAGGACTCAGTACATGTTAGCCACTAGCACCCAGACAAAAAAAAAAAAACCCACTACAGCAGGACTAGTATCTTCCTTGATCTAAAAACTCTCTTAATGAATAACAAACCTTAGATTGCATGTACATACATTTTTGCAGCCATCTCACACTACTGTTGACTAGTGAGCTTGCAGGCAATCTAAATCCTCTACTTTAAATAGCCTATACATATACTCCAACTGATTTGTAATAAAAGTTGTACACTTTACATTTATCTCTTCTAAATTCATCCTGCTTATTTTAGTCCATTAGTCTAGATTGTCAAAGTCTTTTAGAATTCTGATTCTTTCAACCAGTGCAGTTACTTTTTCTTTGCCTAACATGTTTTAACCCAATTCAATAAGGATATTATGAGTATCCTTACTCAAATGTGAAAAGGCTAAGTTAAATTTCTAGTCATATTCTCCTAAAGACCTCCCTTGAGACTGAAACAAATTCTACATCAACATTCCTGAGCTCTAGATTTTAAATTGACTACAAAGCCTCCCAACCATTATAATCCGGCCCATGCAAAAATGTCATGGGAGGCTCTGTCAAATGCCTTACTGAAATCAGATGAACTATGTCTGTAAGTATTTCCCTCAGTCGTCGATGTCATAACATTATCTTCTCATTCCTTAACTCATGTTCTCCATCTGGAATCAAAACCATATTACCTATTTTAAATAACTCAAACATTGTTGGGTCTTTACCTTGTATATATACAATGTATAAGGAATAGACTGATGGATGTGACTTAGATGTGTCCTTAAGGAACTTAGAGTCTATTAAGGAGAGAGCAGTGTTCAGACAATTATATTGAGTATAGTCTCATGGGTGAAATAATATGGATAAGCACAACATGCTGTATGTTTCCATTACTGTGGCCACACTGAATTACCTAAAGCTTGGTAGTATAAACCCACACACTTCTGATGTGTAGATCAGAATGTGAGACAAGACACAATGCAGACATCTTTTCTCTGCTCCATGATTTCTGATACTTCAGCTGCAAAACCTGAAGACAGTTGGTACTGACTGTAAACATGGGGTCTCAGGTCCTCTGCACACGGGCATCTCCATGTGGTCTTTAACATGGTCTAGTCTGAGTTTTCTTAGAATATAGGGGCTAAGTTCCAAAGATGAACATCTTGAGAGAGAGACAGAGCATGAGTGAGTACCAGCTGAATGCCATACCATCTTCTAGGACCTAGCTTCACTTCTACCACACTTTATTCATCAAGACACCTATAAGTTCCACTCAGCTTCAAGGAATGGGAAACAGACTCTGTTTCTTGATGAGAATGGCAAGGTTCTGAAGAGTGTGCGGGATTGGAAACAAAATGGCTGTGGCCATTTCGGGACAATACAATCTGCCTCACTGTGTGAACACATAGAAATGACACATAACCTAAACTGGGAAGCAGGGCTCTGGGAGGTAAACAAAGTGTGAATCATGAGCCACAAGTAAAAACTGAAATTCAGTAAATCAGTATAAAAAACAGACATACCATGTGCAGCCTATTGAAATCTCAAAAGATCACATATTCCTATAAAAGATGTAACAGGTTAGACAATAAGAGTAGAAGGCTGTCTCCAACTTCTTTCCAGACCTTGGCAGATCTTGAGCTTGTCTGACTTGTTCCCCCTTGGCCAGATGCAGTGACTTTTATTTGCACAATATCACCACTCCTCCGGGTGCCCCATGCTCCAATCTCCACTTATAAGTAGCCAAGAAGATTAAAAGAGGACATTGGGGAACCAGAGGGAGTACAGCTGGAAAGTGGAGTTAACTCACAGTGTGGGCTGGGTGAGGGCCAAACAAGGTAAGGAGCACAGGACAGCTTGATGCAGAGTGCTGGCTACAGATGGTGCCTTGTCTGCACTGCCTGGCCAAGAGGACAGCTCACACGGGTCCTCAGCACAGGCAGCAGACAGTAACTCCCACATGAACACTGGAGAGCCTTTAGGTACCCACCTGCTCCTTTTCATCTGGCACTCCCTCTTATTCTCTCTAGCTGAGAAATCCTAATCTTGTTTGAGGGGAACATAAAAAAAAAGAAAGCATATATTCTTATAAGTTTCTTACCTTATTAATGAACTATGGCATCTGAATTTAAAAACAAAATATTTTGCACCTTTATTCTCTGGTTTCATTCAGTCTAGCCCAACATTGTTCAATAGAAATACAAAACAATGTAACTTTAAATTTCTTAATGGCCACATTTTTTTAAAAAAAGTTAATTTTAATAATATAATTTGTTTTAAAATATATCTTAAATGGTATCATTTCAACATATAATTAACATAAAAATGACTAATGAGATGTTACATCCATTTTTTTCATATTGAGAAATCTGCTGTGTTATTTTAATTTTCATAAAATACAGAGTCAAAAAGTAGATTCACATATCCAAGTTGGCCCAAACGTAATTAACTGAACCCTGTATCAGGCTTTTTTTAATTTTAATTTTAATTAACTTAAATGAAATAAAATTAAGCACTTTTCATAAATTCAATTCTTTAGTCACTAGTCATATGTAGCTAGCGGCTCCTCTATTGGATAGCACCAGTCTATATGCCCAGGCTGTGCTGGATGGAAGGACTTCAGAGAATAAGGTAAGAGGAAGTTTTAAAAATGGCTGAAAGAGTTGGGAATATATACAGAGCAGCTAATCCCTCAAAATACTTCCCCAGCACAGGGACATTGTACAAAATTAGTGACTATTGAGATCTAAGTTTAAAATTCTAACATTACTAGAAATCAAATGGTTTAAAAAGCAACATATCAAATAGAATCACCTCTTATGAAAGATAAAGGCCCCTCCTGGAAACTCCAGCCTTGAGTCAGGGGTGTGGTGCTGGGCTGGTGCAGGCTCTTCCCCAGCCCCCAGCACAATGGCTGACTAGCAGTTCTCTCATGCTCTCCACTGAGCTCTTGTCCCTCCTAATCTAGGATGTGATTAAATTGAATTGCTTTCCAAATCTGTTATGTAATTTGTATGTAATGTCCTTAATATTGGGTTTGAATACAATTGCAGTAAGATACACTAATTGATTCATTTAATTTTATTTTCCATCCTTTGAATTGAAGCCTTTGGGATTCAATATGTAAAGTAATATGTAAATTGAGACTTTGATGCAAGAAGATTTGGCAGTTTTTTTAAACAGGACTCAAGCATTACTTGGAATCATTTAAGAGAGTAGTTTCAAACAAAGCAATCTCTGCTTGTCCTTCTATGTGATTAAATTTTGGTGTACACAAACATATATATACAAAACACGCTCAAAATCACTATTAATTGATGATACAGGCCAAAGAATAATTATACTTCCCCCAAAATTTTTCTATCCCTAATCCTAACATAAAATAGAATAAGGTTTTACAGGTTTGTATAACTTTCCACAGGGTGGATGAAGCAGAAAATAGTTGCAAAAGAGAAGTTCATCTATCAACAACTAGTGTGCACCTTCTTTAGAGTAATAATAATAACAGCTAACATTTATTGAGTGCTTATTAAGGAGCAGACACTGTGCTCAGAATTTTATCTGGATTATTCTCCCGCTAGAGACTCAGGGACTTTCAGAGATACATAGATGACAAAACATACTCCCTTTGTCCAAGGAGCTTAAAATTTATGTGCCAAATGTTGGTATCAACAAAAGGTGCTCTAGAGTTGAAAGAAGAGAATTTTTGAAACCAAAGAAATTTAACTGTTTTCCTTATTCCCAAACTCTGCTACTGTGGACACAAGCCTGATTCTGATACTAAGAAACAGATAGCCTTAATACGCAGCTAAACCGATTTTTAAAATACAGTCGTGTGCTGCTTAACGACGGGATAGGTTCTGAAAAATGTGTAGTTAGGCAATATCATCACTGGCAAACATCATAAAGAATATACAAACCTCAATAGTATAGCCTACAGTTAGGTAGCTCGTCAGACATGAGCAACAAGGGAACAAAGAAATAGGGGCCCCGCTCTGTAATCATAGAAACTTCCCTTGAAGACACTCCTTAAGGACCTCCCAGAAATACCTCCCTTTCAGGGCTATAAATTACCCCAAATCCTAGAGCACGAAGGCCATAAAAGCTGCTGGCCTAACCAGCTACAAATGCATGCGTAGAAAGCACTGTTCCTAACTTCAGCCTCATTATACCATCACTATATCATGACCATGCCTGGAAGTTCATGAATCTAATTATAACAGACTGAATTCTAGGTAAGCACCTGCGCACTAGGCAGAGTTATATAGCAGCCAGGTATCAATCAAGGTGCCCTCACTTGCCAATCACCTAGAAATGCCTTTGGAACCACCCATCATGGCCCAAAGAGTCAGGAATATGTACAGAAGAGCTAATCCCTCAAAATACTTCCCCAGTACAGGGACATTGTACAAAATTAGTGACTATTCAGATCTAAGTTTAAAATTCTAACATTACCAAAAATCAAATAGTTTAAAAAGCAACATATCAAATAGAATCATCTCTTATGAAAAATAAAGGCTCCTCCTGGAGACTCCAGCCTTGAGTCAGGAGTGTGGTGCTGGGCTGACTTTTTATAAGGCAGACTTTCCCACTTCTGGGCCCTTTTTGCCCTTCTGGGCTCTCCTCCCTTTTCAGCAACTTTTTGTGGCCTTTTTGCCCTTTTGTAGCCGTTTTGTCCCCTTTGTGTTAGTCACAGCCGGTTGGACTATGTGCCTCTTTGGGGCATACTTTGTCTTTTTAAAACATATTTTTAATAAAACTATTAAATCTCAATGACCTATGATTCTTCACTGCATCATTTGAGAAAGAACCAAGGAAAATGCTAACTACACGTCTGAGCCATCGTTATCCCTCTCCCTCCCCACTGCCAGTGGGGCTACGCCGAACTCCAATCAGCCCCAAAGGTGACACTACTACTGTAATTGCATGTGCTATACATTTTTTTTTGTTCCCAAGCACTGTGTATTGGGGTGGCATTGGTTAATAAAATTCTATAGGTTTCAAGTGTGCAATTCTATTATACCCAAAGTCAATCTCCTTCAATCACCATATATTTTTGACCCCTTTTCCCTTTTCTACCTCTCTCTCTCCCCTTCCCTCTGATAACCACTGAGCTATTGGCTGTGTCTATGAGGTTTTGTTTGCCTTGTTCATTTGTTTCTTTCAGTTTTATATTCCACATATGAGTGAAATCATATGGTTCCCAACTTTTGCTGATAACCTCAAGATCTCAGCTTGATAATCTCAAGATATATCCATGTTTTCAAAGATGGCAGTATTTCATCTTTTCTTGTGGCTGAGTAATATTACATTGTATATATGTTTCACATCTTTTATACAGCTGACAGCATAGGTTTGTTTACACCACCATCACCGCAAACATGTGAGTGATATGTTGTGCTACAATGTTAAGATGACTACAACATCACTAGATGACAGGAAATTTTCAGCTCCATTATAATCTTATGGGACCACCTTTGTATACATGGTCCATCTTTGACCGAAATGTCATTATGTGGTGCATGACTAACTACTCTTGGCCCTCCACTTCCTCTTTTCATATAAATACCATTTTTCTAGGTTCAGGAGAAATCACAAATGTCAAGCGGCAAATGTGCTCTCTCAGGGGCTGTCACTGTTTCTAAAGTGTGGTGCGCACAATAACAGCGCTGACAATTTCATCACTCACCGAAGTTAATATATTTCAGAATGATCAAATCATAGTTTACAAGAAATTGCTAAGGAAATCAGTACATGAGATAGCCAAGTCCTAGAAATCTGAGAAAATAAAAAGTTGGGAGACTGGAGCCTGTTTGGTTGGTGAGATAACATTGACAATGTGAGAGCCATGACTAAGATTTCAGTTTGGAGATGATGAGTAAAGGCAGATCCACAGCCTCAACAGTGAAAGAGAGGCTTTCTAGATCCAAATGCCACTGGAAGAGTGAGGTGAGCTCTTTCCTAAAAATATGGGAAACCTCAGAGGTCATGAGTGGTTTTAGAGGGTTTGTTTGTTTGTTTGTTTGTTTGTTTGGAGTTTTAGAGGTAGAGACCTCTAAAAATAAAGATCTAAAGATCTATATTAGTCTACTTGCCCTGCCATAACAAAATACCACAGACTGCATGTCTTAAACACCAGAAATTTATTTTCCCACAGTTCTGGAAGCTAGAAAGTCCAAGATCAAGGTCAGCAGGGTTCTGTTTCTAGTGAGAACTCTCTTCCTTTTTGCTGTGTTCTCACATGGCCTTTTCTAAGTGGATGCATGTGGACAGAAAGATACATCTCTCTCTCCTCTTATAAAGCCATCAGTCCTATTGAACCTTTATGACCTCATTTCACCTTAATTACCTCCAAAAGCCCTATCTCCAGATGCAGTCACATCAGGAGTTAGGGTTTCAACAAATGAATTTGGTGGTTGAGGGGAACACGGTTCAGTTCATTGCAATGTCAAAAGATCAAGAAGTCCAACTTCTTCATCTTTCAAACAAAAAAACTAATGCTACCCTTCTTATGCACTTGTTCAGAAAGAAACAAGGGCTGAAAATAATACAATAGGTGCAAAGTTCCCACATCCTAAAATGAGGGGCTAAACCATATAAGTTGGTTGTGCTGAGAGACTGGGAAACCATGCAAACGTAGTGTGCGATTCCCACTTTCAAGCTACATAAGAAATTACAGAGAATTCACATAGGTGTTGAGGATATTGGGAGAGAGGGTATCAATGCAAGAGAATGTTGTTAATGCTGTTCCTGAGTTGCAGCATGCCTCCTTCCCACTTCATGGGAGAGAATAATGGGGGTACTTTCTCCCCAGTGAAGAGAGATGCAACAAAAATTTGGCAGGTGGCCCTAGAATTTGGTAGACACAGAAACTGGTGCCTGACTCTTGAAAGAATAGATCTAAAGTTGAAAGACTCCAGCTAGATTAGATGACAGCCAAAAGGAAAGAGAAAGGACCCTACGAGGAGAAAGCTGAATTTCTCACCAAAGATGACCACCCCACAACATGATGTGACCTCAACAGAAGGTAGGACAACAGAAGCTCAGACAGCTGTAGTCAGGTCCCCAGTGCAGGACTTCTGATGAACTCACCAAAGGGCAGCATGAGAACAAAATCAGTAATTGTGCTCCTAATACTTAAAGGGCTCCTTGCTGTCAGACTACTAAAGGACCAGCCCTATGTGCTCCTCATCCCTGTCCCTCCTCACACCCTCACACCCCTGGGCCTGACCCAGCAAGGATCAGAAACAGCAACTGGCAGAGTGGGAAAGGTGAGAATGTCAGAAAGTGCAGTGAGCACATTTTTGACCTATCATAACAAAATACTTTGCTTTTAGGGTGGCCTTCAGCTAGCTAGCTGACCACAGATGCATGAGTGAGTCCAGCTAAGAGTAGCCCCAAAGCTATATATTATTGCTAGCTACCATGCTCAACCAAAAAGTACTTATAAATATCTTTCAAGATTGTGTAGCTACATGATACCAAGAACCTTGAATGAAAAGTAAGACTTTGAGTGAGATAACTGAATTTTATGTGTGAGTTGCTAACCATACTTAGAAATACAGTGGTTTCTGATATCTTGTTGGCAAAATACCTAGAAATAGAGAAAAGTCTGGTGGACCAGCAATCAGAGAGACCACATTTCTAGCCCCTAACAGGGTCTTGACTAAGTCTCTCTGGGCCTCATTTTACCCATTATTAAGAATAATGTGTTGGACTCAATGAGCTCTATGGTGCTATGATTTTTTAATTCTTTTTTAAATCCTTCGATACATGTAGGCAAAGGCATTCATTTGAAATCTCAAAATATCTTGTCCTAGAAACAATACCTCAATTTAAGATTTGAAGAATTAGCAACTTGAAGAGGCTTGGTGAGTTGTCTCATGTCACACAGTAAATTAGTAGTAGTGCCAGAACAAGAAGCCAATTCTCAGAAATTCAAGGCCAAGGATATTTCAAAACACTATGCTCTCTTTCCAGACAAGATGACATGACATCACAAAGACTGTTATAGCTATTAATGAACAATGTCTATAGCTACTTCTGGTTATCTAAGGCTATCTCTATTACCGTGATAGATTGCAAAACTGTCACTAATTCATTCCTTTCCTGTGTTCATGTCCTGCCTTGAGTGCCTCCATATGACTCTGGGCTTAGCCAGGTGACTTACTCTGGTCAATGGGACATTAGCAAATGTGACTCAAGGAGAAACTTGATAAGTACTTGTGCAATGGAGTTTGTCCTTTCTGACTATCCTTAGAACTCTGAGTTGACCAGCAGCTGAGCACAGATGCTGGAGAGGTCCCAGCTAGGATCAGCAGAAGAACATCTAATCTGAGCCCAACCCAAATTACTGAAAAACAGAATCTTGAGTTAAATAAATGGTTGCTGTTTTAAGCCACTACATTTTGGGATCATTTGTTACATGGCAAAAAATATCTGATATAACTCCCCCAAGTAAATTCTCAAAGAGACTTCTATGTGAAGATGAGTTACAACTAACTAGTGCAATGAAAAAGATAAAATTATTTTAAAGTTCCACAGAACCTAGTAACCAACAGCATGCTGTTGTGATTAGTTTTCAAATCTAAGCACGTCCTTGAGATTCCAATATTTCTCTGAAAATCTTCAGGGCCAAATTACCCAATAGCACTTGATTATGTATTCATTGGTATGCACTACTTCATACATTCTTAAAATACCAGTGATCTCAGATTTTTCTATATGTTCTTACTAGATTTAAATTTCAAGACTGAATCTGAGCTCTACCAAATCACAAATGAGGTATTGTGAGAAAAAAACAAAGGACAGACTACCTCTGCTCAAAAGGTAGTTCATAAATTGAGTATTTGAGTGGCATATTCACTTTGCTTCTAAGCTTATCAATACTAGTCTGACTGAGCTTCTGAGAAATTTCTTCTAATATATGGGTCTGTAGAAATTATTTTATATGTTCAATCAAAAATATCTAAAGAGGAATAAAAATTTTAGTAGCATATTAACTTAGTTAATTTATGATCTAATTTAGCAAAAAAAAATGCTAAAGCTAAAGAAATTCTATGTATTAAAGTAACAAATTTAGTGTTGTTTTTTGATCTCATAGATTTTACTTTTCTTTTCAAGTGAACTTTGAACATGCTCCAGCATCTCTGCCTGTGGAGAGATGGACTGAGGAACAAGCAGAATATTAAACACCCACTTATATGTCTCCCTAGGGAGTCTTCTGCTAATATTATACATTGCAGCAACATTGCTTGAATGGTTTATTAATGGCAACAAAACAGAGTGAATGCTACATACAATGATAATAACAATAAAGATTATTTATACTCTGCCTAACTGCCAGATAGCTTTAGAGGCCTTACAAAGATACACTTAAACCACTAGCAATACAAAATAAAAATGGGACAAACTGCCTTTGGATATAAGAAAGAATCAGAATGATATGTTCCAGTTCCAGGAAACTGAACTGTGAAAAGTTGTTCAACAATTCTAGATTCATAAGTACTTACATCTTCCCTTTGTTTCAGGATGTATACATTTCAAAATGTATCTGTAAGCCATCATTTCAGATGAATAAGATATTTTGACTTTAAAAATAATACCATCAAAAAATATATATCATAATATCATCAGTGTACCCAACCTGACTGACACCCAGGGTATCTTGGCATTTCCAGCTCTCCATAAAGAGCTTCCTCTTGCAACTGAGATCCTGAAAAAGTTAGAATCTGAAGAAAGGAACAGGAGTAAAGGGAGAGACACAGAGATGAAGGAATAGAAATGACTGCCCATTTTCTCATTTGGCAACTCTATCCAGGAAAGGGAATATATCATGTGGTAACTTCTTTGCCTACTGCCCGCCCACCCACCTCTTGAGGTCAAATATTTATTGTATATCAGGTTGAATATCTTATAGTGAAAACACACACTCACACAGTGTCTTTATAAAAACAAGAACCTGATAATATATATCCACTGAGAGATAAATTCCTAAATTAGAATATATCTTTCTATTCCTAGACACTCTGTCCTAACCCACACTTATCCAATAATATTTTACATCCCTAATTAAATTATTTCTATACTCAAGTACATTTTTGGTCAGTTTTCATAAATGACTTAAAAATTTTGTGATTTACCTATGTTGTACACCTGTACGACTGTAACTGAAATTTTTTTTAAATTTTGTGATTCATATTCTCTCTGCTATATTCTAAGGAAAGTTAATTTAATATCTGAGGTATCTTTTGTCTGTTGAATAGAGTAATGGGTGAAGAAATGTAGATTTTGATGAGCTGGAGCAGAGCTAAATTACTCTGAGTAAGAAAGAGCCCATGGTCAGGAACTAGAATTGGGAAGTGTAGAAATTATAGGGGTAAAGTGAAGAAATAAAAGGAAGACTAGCATCAGAGAGCCAAGCAGAGTCTTGGAAAGAGACTACTAAAAATGGTTTCTGTGGTACAAAGCTACTTGTTATACAATATACTTTCTCCTCTCTCTTGCTCTCCTATATATCCTCAAGATATATAGGACAATTCGACAATGCCTGTGGAATTCATTTTCATCTTGAGGAATGCCAAGAAATACTGAATCCTGCTTAGAGGAAAGTAGGTATGTGTGTAGGGGTAAGGAAGAGGTTGTGGGAGGGTGAAAACAAAGGGCAAATGTGAAGGTAGATGTCATATAGATTATATATGACCCAAAAAAATAAATCAGTTATTCATTTATTTTTTAATTATCAAATATCTAAAACTTTCCAGAAAATTCATATATAGGTTACATTAGGAATCTGATTGTTGCAAGTGATAGAAACTCATGATCCAGATGAAAAAGAGACACTCTCTTTCCCAGCTTCTATATATCAAATTTGAAGAAAGTCTCTAATTGGCCATAGTTATTTGCACATTCCTAAGCCAATTATTGTGTCCGGGAATGTGCAGTACTCTGAATGGCCTAACATGGAATTGTCTCTAGAAATTAATGAAAAATAATGAAATAAAAAATCAATGACTTAATTTTGTTTTATAGTCAGTTTACTTGTTTGCCTCCACAATTGTAATATAAGCATCTTTAGGATACAAACTAAATATTATCAGGATCTGAACCCTCAGAATCTACATAAAATACAATAAGCACTAAATAAATATTTGAAAATGAATTAACAAATGCTCTAGACCATTTGCTTTTCCTCTTTCCACAATGCTCATGAGTCCCATTCCATCTCCAATAGCCCACCCCGCTTCTTCCATCTTTCTGAGAATAAAAGATTAACCAGTAAACAATCAATGTCATTGGTAAGAAGCTAGTACAAATGATTGGTTGGATATATTATGAAAAAAATAATAAAATGTACAATTTTGGGTACATTTATGATAAAAGATCTTGGGAACATATTCCTAGGTCGAAAAGAATAAGTGTGGAGTGATCACTTCTATTTTATTATTTCCATTTAGCTTCTGATTTCAAATGCTCTTTTTATATTCAACCTAAAAACTATACCTCTCTTGGAAACCTTTACAAATTTCAATTTATATCAGGCACTTGAGAATTTGCTGCTTCAAAATACTTTGTTTCTATAGCTTATGATCTCATCAGAAAGTCTGATGGATTTATGCCTTGTTAACTGTCCCTATTCATTATTCCACATTTAAATAATGTGAAAGTTTATTGAGGATGCCAAAAGACAATGTTGATTATAAAAACAAGAAAAAAACATCAAGTTGAAATATGTTGATATATTTTTAATCTAAGACATCTCCACATTAAAAAAATTAGTTGTTCTGGTTTGAATAGTTTATTAACCAAGATTGTGTGTCTCTGTGTGTGTATGCATTCATGTGTGTATATATTTATTTACTTGTGCTGTGTTAGTGTGAATTTCTATTATAACAAAAGGACTGAAAATTACAGTGGCTTAAATAAGACAGTTTATTTCTACCTTACAAAACAGTGTAGATAACAGATCCAGGGCTGGTATGATAATACTGCGATGACCAGGGACCCAGCTCCTTTCGTCTTCTGCTCTACACCATCAACAACTCCCAGGTTAAGATGATCGCTCCAGATGACATCATGTTCACATTCCCACCAGCAGGAAGCAAAAAAAAAAAACTCTTTTGGGCAGGTTTTATTTCTTTTCTTATTTCTATTTTCCCTTCCCCAATGTGGAAATTTCGCCCATCATTTCTGTTCATTTTCCATTAGTTAGAACTTGGTTAGATGGCCGCAACTAGCTACAAAGGAGGCTGAGATATAATCTTTAGCTGGGTAGTTTTATAATCAGGTAGCTATCTAAATACACACACATACACATATTTCCTATTAGAAAGAACAAATATTGGGGAACAACCATAGCCTTTGCCATATTAGAAACAACAAATATTGGGGAACAACCATAGCCTTTGCCATTGTGTTTTCTTTTGTTCCTTAATAATAAGAAATAAAATTGTTCCAACTACCTATCCCATAAAAATCTAAACATCCATATAGTCTTTGTAATAGGTTCATCTGAATAATAATAGGCTCTACGTGATGCAGCCCTCATGATAGTGAACATACAAGATCAAACAGCATGCCCATAATTTACCATGAGGCAAGAAGAAAGGGAGGGATGTTTTATTGGCATTGCACAGGAAGTGTCATGGCAGCACAATGGGGTTTTATTTTTCAATTAGAACTTAAAAAGTAAAATGATTCTGCAAAAAGTAATGCTAAATGTCCTTCCCAACATCACTGCTCTTAGCAAAACACTGACAATGGCAGAAAGAACAAACTACCAAAGGAAATCCAGAGGCACAAGGATTAGATGAAAGATATATAATAAATATATAAAGTTTCTTGATGCCAGAAGCAGACTTCTTAAAACAGCAATGAAGTGAAAGAAGACATGGGGCCCAAAGACACCCACATTCTTTGATACAATGTGCCAAAGCCTTGAAGTCATCCATTGTTGCCTAACAGCTATCATCGGTTCTGCGTTAAGAATGACTGGAGAGTATCACCAGGTACCAGTCTCCACATATTTGTTGTAAATTGCTATATATAAATATATTTAATTATCTATAGTTTTCACTGTACAGTGTTAGTTTAGTCATGTGACATATAAACGGTGGAATTGAGAAGATCTTTCCAGGCCTTGAATCAGGTATCTAGGATGGGCGATACCAACTACATCCCCTAAAGAATACTGCTTTAACAGGATTTTTTTGTCTGGTTCTGCCAAATGTGCCATTGGTAGCTAGAGATCCTTGGACTTGAGTATGTTGCCTCTATCTCACTAATCAAACTTAATGTAAACATCTTTTTTCTTTTCTCCATTATAAAAAGGGAAACTGATGTATCTCTGATGCTCTCAGGGGATAAAAGTAAACCTCATAGCTACAGAAAAGTCATAGAAAATTCCATTAAGAGCAGAAGTAGGACAATGATCCAACCTGTGGACTCAGAATCATAGGGTCCATCCTTCTGGCATGGACTCTGGAATTGGAAAGTTCTCGATTCTTTTTCTGGCTCTACTACATCTTAGTTGGGCAATCCTGCACAACTTATTGATTTTCTCTATGTTTAAGTTTTATCACCTATAATATTGTCACCATAATATTGCCTAACTCATTTGGATCTTGTGGGGATTAAGTTAGTGAATGAATGGAAAACTTTTAGCAAGTACCTGAGCAAATCCCATGATTCCAGTAGCCTCAGACAACCGATAAGTGCAATTTTTTCAATGAGATAATAAAGCTCCACTCATGATTTATTGTAGCCTATATATCTATCAACGCTGACAATTTAGAATATACTCAATTTGCTATCGAAGTCAGAATGAAGAGAAAACATAACTGAGACTCCCAATCATTAGCTATCATAGAACCTGGGTCAGCAAATCAAGTCAATAAATATTTAGCGAGAGTCTACTGTATACAAAACACTCTGATTGGCTGAAGTTTTTTAAAATATATCATTTCCTACCTTCTAGGAGCTCACAAACTTATAATAAAGAGAAATCAAAAGAGAATGTTCTTTAACAGAGGGCCAAACAGATGCTTATAAAAGCATAGAGAAGGGCTGTCTATGGCCATGCCGCCCTGAACCTGCCCAATCTCGTCTGATCTCGGAAGCTAAGCAGGGTCGGTCCTGATTAGTACTTGAATGGGAGACCACCTAGGAATACCACATGCTGTAGGCATTTAAAAAAAAAAAAAAGAAGCTGAAAAAAAAAAGTATAGAGAAGGGAAATTAATTCCAACTGAGGAAACTTCATGTTTCAAAGATTCTAAGTTTACTACCGTCATTACAGATTCATAAAGGACTTCTAAATAACAACTGTTTCTGTTTTTTTTGTTCCCCCTATATTAATAGCAAAATATAACTAGTAAGAATTAATGTGATCTTAATAATGGTATTAACTATTTAGCCATGATAATTTTTAGTGTGTTTGGTTGGTTGGTTTTTATTGTTGTTGTTGTCTAATTATATCATTGCCTTCTAACATCAACACTGCATGGTGATATTGCACATGTGGGACTAGAGATTAAAGAAGTTTAATAACTTAATGAAAAGCATGTGGCTCATAGAATGGGGATACTAATACTGAGACATAGCTATCTGAAGTCTGAGCTCTTAACACATGGTAAGATTTTTTAAGGCTTTACTGAGGTATGATTGACATATTACAAACCGCACATATTGAAAATGTACATTTGTTAAGTTTTGACATATACATACACCAAAATAAAGATAATGAGTTCATCCATCATTCCCAAAAGTTTTTTGTAATCTCTCTTCCCCTCTTACCATCTCTCTCTTCCACAGGTAATTCACTGATTTGCTCTGCATCACTATAGAGAAGTCTGCATTTTCTAGAACTTTGTCTTAATGTTATCATATAATATATACTATTTTTTACTGGCTACTTTCACTCAGTATAAGACCTTCAAGATTCTATCCATGTTCATTCCTTTTTGTCACTAAGCAGTATTCCACAATTTCTTTATTCATTCACAAGTTGATGGACATTTGGATTGCTTCAGTTTGGGGCTACTGCAAATAAAACTGACATGAATTTGTGTGCAAGTCTTTGTATGGATAATGCTTCCATTTCTCTTGGGTAAATACCTAGAAATGGAATGGCTAGGTCATATCATATTATGCATTCATAACTTTTTTTAAATGCCAAATTCTTTTCCAAAATGCTTTTATCTTTTTATCTTCCTGTCAGTAGAGTACAAGAGTAACTCCACATTCTCACCAACATTTGGCATTGGTCAGTCTCAAATTTTAATAGGTTTGTAATGATATTTCATTGGGGTTTAAATTTGCATTTTCTTAATCTCTAATGATGTTGAGCATATTCTCATATGCTTGTTTGCCCTCTATATATATTCTTTGGTGAAGTTCTTGTTCAAATCATTTACCCATTGTCTTATTAGGTCGATGAGGAGGAAGAGTAAGAGGAGGAGGAGGAGGTGGAGGTAGAGGAGGAAGAGGAGGAGGAGGAGGAGGAGGATTAATGAGTTTTGAGAATTCTTCGTATATTCTAGATATATCTTTATCAAATATTCAACTTGTAAATATTTTCTCCCAGTCCGTTATGTCTTTTCATTCTCTTAACAGTGTTTTATGACAAGAAGTTCTTAATTTTGATGAAGTCCAATTTATCAAAATTTTTATATGGATAATGCCTTTGTGTTATTTTTAAGAAATATTTGTCTAACAAGTAATCAATTTTCTCTTATTTTTCGTCTATAAGTTCTATTGTTTTAGGTTTTATATTTAGGTTTATGATTTAAGTTAATTATGGTTCACGTAGCAAGGTATATACCTAAGTCCATTGTTTTGCATATGGATATCCAATTGTTCCAGCAACATTTGTTGAAAATATTATCCTTTCTCCACTAAATTGCTTTTGCAATTTAGAGAAAGTCAATTAACCATATATGTGTGGGAGGACTCTCTGTTCTGTTCCATTGGTTTATATGTCTATCTTCGCACAAATACCACACATTCTTAATTAATGTAACTTCATAATAAGACTTCTAATGCGGTAGGGTAAGTTCTCTAACTATATTCTTTTTCAATGTTATTTTGGACAGTCTAGGTCCTTCATGTTTCCATATGGATTTTAGAATCCATGTCATTTTCTACAATTTGCCTACTGGGATTTTGAATGAGATTATATTAAATGTATAGATCAATTTGGGGACAATAAATATCTTGACAATATTGAATCTTCCAATTCATAAGTAGATTATATCTTTCAATTTATTTTGTCAGCAATGATATATAGTTTTCAGTGTATAGATTTTGTAGATTTTCTGTCAGATTTATCACTGAATATGTCATATGATTTTTGCTGTTTTAAATTGTATTGTTTTTCATTTCAATTTCCAAATGTTCCTTGCTAGCATATAGAAATAGCATTGATTTCTATACATTGACCTTGTGTCCTGAAACCCTGCTAAACCCACTTATTAGCTCTAGGAGATTTTTGTACTCCCACAGGATTTTCTACATAGTTATGATGTCTGTGATTAAAGACGTTTTTATTACTTCTTTTCCAATCTGGCTGCTTTGTATTTTTTTTCCTTGACTGCAATTGCTAGACCCCCTAGTATAGTATAATATAAATGGAAGTGGAAAAGTGGACCTCTTTGTCTTGTTCTTGATCGATAAGGTAAAAGCATTTAGTCTTTCACCATTATATATGATTTCAACTGTAAGTTTTTCATAGGTATCCTTTATTGGGTTTGAGGAACTTTCCTTCTCTTACGAGTTTGCTGGAAGTTTTTATCAGAAATAGATGTTGGAGTTCCTCTAATACTTTTTTCACACCTATTGTGATGATCACATAGTTTTTCTTTTTTAGTCTTTTAGTATGGTGAATTCCATTAATTGATTTTCAAATGTCATTCCTACCTGATATAAACTCCACTTGATCATGATGTGTTATCACTTTTACATATCATTGCATTCAGTTTGCTAAAATTTTAAGAATTTTTACGTCTACTTTCATGAAGCTATTGGTCTGTAGTTTTCTTTTGTTTATAACAACTTTGTCTGATTTTGATAACAGTACTGCTAGGCTCATATAATGAGTTAAGAAATCCTTCCTCTTTTTCAATTTTGTATAATTGGTCTTATTTATTCCTTAAGTGATCAGAAGAATTCACAGAAAAGCCATCTGGGACTGTAGTTTTCTTTGGCAGAAGGTTTTTTTTATTATAAATTCAATTTCTTTAACAGATACAGAGTTATTAATGTGTTCTATTTCATCTTGAGTGAACTTTGGCAACCTGTGTCTTTCAAGGACATTTTCCATTTTATCTAAGTTGCTGAATCTGTTGGAAACATTTATTTATAATGTGATGTTGTTGTCTTTTGAATATATACCGTATCTGTAGGAATATAATCTCCTTCTTTCCTAATATTGGCAATTTGTGTCTTCTCTAATTGTTTTCTTTACCATTCTGGCTAAAGGTTTATCGATTTTATTTATCTTTTCAAACAAAAATCTCTTCTTTTCCACTGGTCGTCTCTATCATATTTCCATTTTTTAAATCATATTTGTTTTTTGTTTTATTGATTTTCATTTGGTCTTTGTAATAACTAATTTTTTGTGTCAACTTCACTGGGCTAAGATATGCCCATATAGCTGGTAAAAGATTATTTCTGGGTATATCCTTTAGAATGTTTCTGGAAGAGATTAGCATCTGAATCAGTAGACTAAGTAAAGAAGATCCCCATTGCCAGTACAGGTGGGCATCATCCATCCAATCTGTTAAGGGACTAAACAGAAAACAAAGGCAAACAAAGGAAAATTTTGCTCTCTGGTTGAGCTGGGACTTTCATCTCCTCCTACCCTTAAACATCTGCACTTCTGGTTCTCAGTCCTTTAGACTTGGACTGGGACTAACGCCATCAGCTCCCCTGATTCTCAGGCCTTTGGATGCAGACTGAATTACACCACCAGCTTTGATTCTCTTTCTCTGGAGTACCCTGTCTAATAAGTCTTTGTTTTTTCCTTTCTTCTGAATACTTTGAGAAATTACACCAAATTAATGTTTCTAGTTTCTTAAAGTGGAAACTATAATCATTGGTTTGAGACCCTTTTTTTCTTTTCTAGATAGGTTTTTGTCACTATCAATTCTTGGGTACTGTTATAGCAGCATCTGACAAATTCTGATATGTTGTATTTTTATTTCTATTAAGTTCAAAACACTTTTTAATTTCCTTTTTATTTATTCTTTGAACCATAAGTTATTTAGAAATGTACTGTTTAGTTTCTAACTATTTGTAGATTTTCCAGATATCTTTCTGTTATTGATTTCTAATTTATTTCTATTGTAATTAGTTGAGGTACTTTGTATGACTTGAAGCCTCTTAAGTTTATTGAGATTTGTTTAGTGGTCCAGACTACACAATGTATTGATAAATGTTTCACATGCATTTAAAAATATTTTTTATTCTGCTATTGTTGGGTAGAGTGCTCTATAAATGTCAAATAGGTAAGGCTGACTGATAGTGTTATTCAACCCTTCTATACCCTGATGATTTCCTGTTTTTGTTCTTTCATTATTAAAAGTGTTGAAATCTGACTATAACTAGAAAGTTCTTTTTTCTCTTGCAGTTATTTTAGTTTCTGCTTCATGTAGTTTGAAGATGTTTTATTACATTCACATATATTTGGAATTGTTATGTTTTCTTGATTAATTAACTATGCTTTTGCTTTTAGTCAGTTGTGCCTTTATATTTAAAGTAGGGTTTTTCTAGGCAGTATATAGTTGGGTCTTGCTTTTGTATCCAATATGATAATATCTGCCTTTTAATTACAGTATAAAGTTTAGACCACTTACATTTAATATAATTATTGATATACTCGGGTTTAAATTAGAACTTTGTTACTTGCCCTATATTACGCAGCTTAAACAGAGAAGTCGGGATTCAAATAGAGTTCTGTATGTCTCCAAAGTCCATGTTCTTTAATTTCAATCTGCTAGTAGGCAATTTATTTCAGTATTGCAGTAGTTCACAAGGTGTGAGTCCCCAAACCAGCAGCATCTAGAAATCTGTTAGAGATGCAAAAGCTTGGCTTCTTCCCAGACCCAATGAAGCAGGTTCTGAAGGTGGAACCAAGCAAGTGATTCTGATGCCCACTCAAGTATGACAGTCTCTGCATTATTGGATAACCAAAGGCAGTGAGGGGAAACTTTATAAGATAGAAGAGGGTATGATGAGAGAGGAAAGGTAGATATAAATTAGCCAATCTCTGATAAGACCACAGTACCATAAATAACTCCATTAAGTGATCATGTCCACAGCCTCAGGAACACACATGGAAAGGGATATGCCAAGAGTCTGCTAAGGAAGTTGGTGATTTGGTAATAAAGGAAATCCCAGGTGTGAGACAATATTGAAACTAACTTCTTACAATACAATACAACTGCAAAGTAAAGGGACTTCCAAAACACCAGGTGAAACATCTATATCCAGAGTCTTTAGGTCTACATTTCCCAAAGTGTGTGCTCTGACACTTGGATCACGGATAGGATCACAGATATGCACGCGCGCGCACACACACACACACACACACACACACACAAAGATGCAATAAATTAGAGAATCCTGTCTACCATAGCTCCCTGATGAGGCAGTTTAGCATATTAAAAGCATACCGGCCCAAAGACTCCTTTTTTTTTTCATGTAAATGTCTAAAAACATCCCACTGAGCTCATGCAGTGGGTAAGGAAATGGCTCTCCAAGACACCAGAACCGGAGACAGAGATGCTATTTAGGGAATTTGACATTGCTTTCTCCCCTGCCTCACTCCTCAAATGAAAATTTGGCTTTGCTGATTCTGGAAGGTTCAACAACCAGAAGATTCCAATATGTTCATAAATATTCCCTTAAATTAAGTTTGTAGATTATTTGTGAAGTTCTTCTGAATAAAAAGTCAGCAGCATGGCAAGAATTGAACTTTTCATATCAAATAATATCTGAGCAAGGAGCGTCTCAGGCAGCAATCTTCCTCAGTGAGGAACATGGCATTGTGGGAGTACGAAAAATAACTTTCTTCCCACCTTTAAGCTCTTCCAGCTGGGCTAATAATCAAATTAACATAAGACAGATAAACAGGAGAAAATGTCTAAAGTTTATTTTACATACATTTTCAAGGGTGCCATGAAACCTAAAGAGACGTTGGGCATTGGGTTTATATGCCAATCTGAAGCTAAGGAGAAAAAGGTGGGGGAGGGAGGCTGGGACTTTAAAGGACAGGAAGGCAATTCACATGGGGATGGAAAAGCAAATGTTTAGTAAATAAATGTTTGCTGGGCCATCTTTGACAATAGGACACATAGGGGACTTTGATCAAATGGGCCTTGCTAGGATCCTGTCTATCACACACTAGTTCATACTAAACTATAGTTATCTGTGATGATATCTCCCTTCCTGGAGCAGGTTCTCTATCTTAATTCCTTTAAATAGGTAAAGGGGAAGGGTAAACTGTTCCTTCCGTGTCTTTTATTCCTTACTAACCAGCTTAACATCAATATCCCAAACAGCATACTTTAAGGCGGCAAACATTGCTTGCCTTCAACATCTGAGAGAAACCATGGCAAGACGTGTCTCATATACTTCTGCCCTGTGCGTTCACCTTGCTTCTAATAAGATTTCATTTCCTTGGCTAATTAAAGCAGTATATGGGTTAGTTAATAAAAATGTGTGAAGTCCATAATTTTTTAATATAACACTTATAAATAAAACAACAGTGAAATAAATGAAAGAAATGTATGACCAGTCCACTGGGCAGTGGGACACTGTTTTCAAAATCTCTAGTAGCAAGAGCTCAGCCAAGCAGGGCTGGGCAGGTGGAAAAGCATCACATATCTGTTCTCATCCAGTCCTCCAAGAAGCCCAATGAGGTGCATACTATTTCTATTCCCACCCTGCAGAGAGATTAAATAATGTGCCTCATCACACAACTTATAAGGGACTGAGTTCAAAAAGCCCAGGCAGTCTGACTGCAGAGGCCACACTAGTAATCACAAAAATGATTTGTGTAAATAGAATCATATGCCAACATAACCCTTACAGTGAATCAAAAATCAGAGAATTTGCTTCAGACTCCACTCTCTGATTTGGTTTCCTTTGGGCAGAGAGATTTCTTTGATGATGTAAAACCTATTTGAGAAACTGTTTTCTGACTCATTCCATGAGGAAAAAATAATAATATCTTTGCATCTTCAAACTGTAAATATTTTGTCTTTCAAAGCTGCTACTTTTTCTGGGCTTATCGTCAGGAATTTTATGCACAGCTGGACCAGAGGCAGCCAGTCTGCATTTGGTCTCTGGCGAGGTCTTTCTATCTACCACATCCTGCCTGTATCTAGGCCTTATGTTAACTCTGAAGGGGACATTCAGAATTTTGTTTCAGGAAAGACTTACAATATAGAATGAGGACCATTTCTCTTAGAAAATGCTAGATTTCATTCACTTCTAACTGCTCGCCACCCCTAAATTCTCATCCCCAATACCATTCTTGTTTTTAAGCAGAGAATTTATATAGTCTTCCAATTTGTATTGTTCATTAGAAACATTATAATCCAGTTTTGGTAAATTTATCATCAAATACATTTCGTCAACTATACAATCCCATACCATTTTTTAATTGTTTATGGAGATGAAATTTCATACAGAAATGTGCATAAACCAAAAGTATGCAGCTCAATTTATAAGTATCCATCTATGTAGCCACTACCCAGGTCAGCAAAATGGAGATTAGCAGACTTTCAGGAGCCCGCGTGTGCCCCCTCCTCATCATTGCCCACCCTGTCTCCAAGAGTAACCACTGCCCTAATTGCTAATGCCACGGATGAGGTTTACCTGGTTTTGGACATTATGTAAATATAGTCGTACAACATGTATTCTTTTATGTCTGAATTCACCTATATTGCCACATATAGCTGAAGTTCATTTATTTTCATTACTATATAGTGTTCCATTACATGAATACACCACAATTTATGTAAATATAAATATTTGTAAGTTGTCATGCATAACCAGCAATGAGCTAGTATAGAAAACATGGAGAGATATGCTACTTAATAAACATATCAAGAACTCAATAGAAATAAATCTTAAGAGTCACTTTTTAAAAAGAAACATTGAAATAATCAAAAAACATGAAAAGACTCTCAACCTCATTAATCATCCAGGAAATGTAACTTTTAGCCATGATGATGCCACTACACACCCACTAGAATGGCTAAAATGAAAAGACTGACAAGACCAAGTGTCGATCAAGATATAAAACAACACAAATCCCTGTATAATCTTGGTGTATAACTTATGTAATCGCTTAGGAAAACAGAGGGCATTATCTACTAAAATTGAACATATTTCATTTTTAACTATAAACTCACTTATGTTTTTAAATGTATTTTAAAAATACATGCTTAGAGAAACAGGCTAGTCAGTGATTTATGCAAAACTACTTTAGTAACCTTAACTTCTCACAAATTTAATATGTGCCCTTAGAATTATGTAGCAGCTAAAAAACCCAGACGGTTACTTACATTAATTTTTTACATTACTTGCAGTAATTTTTTTCAAATGCTATCCAGTTCAATCTCATTATATTCTGTCAAGATTATACTTCATGTAGAAGATTGCATCCAAATATATTTTCAACAGTACATTGATAATTTAGAGATGAAAGTGGAAAAGGGTTCTGAGAACTCTCTGAGAGATTAAATAGTGCATTATTCACTAAACACCTACTATGGGCCAGAGATGGGACTGGGCACTGAAAGTAGGTTGGCGAAAAGACAACTAATGGCAAAACATTTAAATATTTCAGTCTGTCACATTTCAACACTCTTCTCATCCTACTCAGTCTCTCTAGGTGATACCCTGTACTTTCAGGCTTCTCCTGGGAGTCTTTTCCTGAGACCTCAAGGCTTACAATCCTGAAACCTTTTTGTTCGACTCAGAGCTTTCCTCTTAATAAGGGACTTTTACTTCAATCCTCCTACTGATGTTCAGTTTCTCAAGCTACTCCAGCTCAACATATCCAATCCACACAGTCTCTGAAGCTAGAAATTAAAGTCATCTAAATTCTCCCTGTCTCTCATTCTCGACATCTATTTAATTACCAAATCCTACTGGTTTTACTTCCACCTTACCTCTATCTCTCTTTATTAGTACCTTCCTAGACAACAAAAGAGCCTCCTAGCTGTCCCTCTGTACTGCCAGTCAACACAAGTGAGGCAGCACCAACAAGCCCTTCCCAACATATAACCCAATCGATTTGACTTCCCTCTTCAAACCATTCGATGATTCTTCATCACCTTTAGCACAAAGCATAACCTATAGTCATCTCAGCTTATGTTATAAAAGCAGAGAAGATTCAGAAACTGGTAACAGTGGTTGCTTCTGAAAGGACAACTTGTTAACTGAAGCAATGGGATAAGAGGAAGACTTACGTTACTCTATACATTTTTATATTTTTTAATCTGGTACCAGGGCCAGGTATACATATTTTAATACATGCCATAAAATTCTACATATTTGCAATAAATGGGCTACAAATTTGGTTCTGAGTATTCTGATAGCCAAGGAAACAGGGGAAACATGATCAGGTTTAAGTCACATGTCCATTTAAATAAAATCAAACCAGCTCCTGAGCACGATCTCAACTTTTTCTGGTTCTAAAAATTAAAGAAGTTTTCCTGTGGGTCCTCATGAAAAGAACATTCTATCGGGGAAATCAACAATATTCCCCAAATAGTTTTGACAGTGACCTTCAGGTTGTAGATCCTTGGAATATCCCTCTGGGCAAGCCAAAAGCATAATCTCAAAACACAGTTTGGTAAAGCAGTTCTCCTAGGGGCTAACCATTTCATTTTGATGGTTTCAGATGCTCCATTCAAACTGGACCTCATAACACAGTCAGGACACGATAACAACAATTTCATCTAATAACACATGCATAAGAACTTCGCACAAGTCAGAGCTGCCAGTAATGAAACGGCCTGATTCTTAAGTAATTAGCCTACATTCAATATCAGGATATTGTAGAACAGATCTTTGCCTTGCAAGAAGTTTAAAGTGGATAACTTCTAAAATCCCTTCAAAGATTCCACAAGCTAGTGCATTCATACATCTTGGGATTACCTTCTTAGTGGTTCAACACATCTCTATGCATTAGAAGTTATTCTTAAAATAAATTTAAGAATTGTTGTCTGCCTTGCTCATAGGGCTTCCTTGTACTTAGGAAATTTTCTGAGAAGAATTAGAGGCTTTATTAACATTGATTTAAAGGAAGCCAAGAACTAAATTTGAGGCATCTAAGAAAAGGACCCAGAAATCTTAAGTCCCAGTTCCACATCGATCAGCTATCCTCCGTATTTAAACAGGTTAAGTAATTCTCCCAGAACGAGCAGCAGTACTCCAACTTTTGTCCTAGATTTTCTTACATTAACAAGTAAAAAGTATCTCAGTCTGAATCTGCACAAAGCCACATAAAAACCAGAGAGCCAGTCTCCCTTTTAAACACACAAGCACACTTCAAAATGGGAAAGTTTCTTTATGGACAAAGAAAAAGGAAAGAAAGAGGGAGAGAGAGAGGAAGGAAGGAAAGAGAGGAAAGAAAAGTAAAACAAGAACTCATGGACCTAGTTCACAAGAGACAAGAGTGGGGGGACATCAATGTCCTTTCCCACCAGAGTGAAGCTTGGCACTGGCTTTACCAAGACTCACCGCATCTTTGACGCCACATTCCATTGGCGCCTAAAAGGTAAGTACCACTCTTCTACCCTGTAGCTGAAGGGAAACAAGAGAGAGAAAAAGGTTGAGAATCGTCTGGCGGGGAGTATATGCAAACTAAATCAAATGTATTGTTCAAAATTTACAGTGGGTCATCTCTTCTTTTTTCTTATTTCTTTTCAATATCGAATGAAGGGCTGACCAGCAAGGTCAAACTCCCCTTATTAATGAGGCATTGCTGGGGCTCTGTCTCATTAGGGCACTCAGAACTGTGCATTTACTGCAATTTGCAGCACTTAATAGAGAAAGGTCAGAGTGGGTCACGTTCAATTTCCACTTGGCAGAGGGAGGAAAAATGGAAGCAATTCATTTGCACAAATTTGAATAATTCTTCTCAGTCTCCTTTTCTTTATCTACGTCTGGATAATTCCTGCATCTTACCTCACTCACAATCATTTCAGAACTGCCAGCGGCAGGATTTCTATGAAGGCTGTAATGGAGCTGACAGATTCTATGAATCCAGGTGTCAAAATAAAGCCTCTGACTTCGTCACCCGCCCCTCCTCTCACAACAGGGAATAGGAGCTGCCTCTGGTGAGCTCTTAAACTTATCATAAATGTATCAAGATTGCTGTGGGCCATGAAACAGCTGTAGACAATTAATCTTTCCACAATTCTTCGGCATAAGAATTGCTTTCCCCGCAAAGTAACATCTGCCGTGCCGAGGTGATTATTCACGGCCGAGGGGCGCCACCACAGTTTTATGCATAGAGCCATCAGTGGCAATGAAGCAAAATTTATAGTTTTCCCTGGTTCAGTAAAAATAACATTTCAGCTGCATTAAAACATCATCCATCAGCATTGTCCCAGAGCCCAGAGCCCCATCTCATCCAAAGAAATTAAAAAGTATTCATTTTAATGCTAACTTCTGAAGCTTGCAATGACATTACTGCCTTTTCTGGAGGGAGCAGGGTTGCGGGGGGGAGGGCGGTGTAACATTACAGAGGAAGATGAAGGAAGAGATTACACAGCATAGCAGAGCTGAGTGCTAAATGAGTTACTAGATAGTAATGATATCCCAATTATTGGACTGCTGGTTCTTAGTTATTCCAACCATTGAATGCTTAATCAAAAATCCTTAAATCGAATTGAACAACTAAAGAGGGAAAGTCATTTCACAGAAGCAGTACAACTCCTTGACTTCAAGGGAAAGGTATAAAATGAATACCAAAGCAATAGTTGCCTTTTGCAATGCACTGGGCATTTTGTTTCTTTAAAACAGTTGTTTAAACATTTGTCTAAAGGGGTAAAATTTACCTACGGGAAAAAGAAAGGGTATTTGCTTTTGAACCTCCCTCAGCACTAAGTCAAACTTGGGGCTGCTCTCAAAAGTGAACTGGCTTGCTGGTATTTTGGAGCTCCAACTATAAAAAATTATGTTTCAGAACTGGATGTACAGGTATTTTAATATAATAAAATAGAGGAAGAGAAAGGTGCCCTTGAAGTTATTTGTTCTACACAGGACTTCATATACAATGAAGGTCTTCAAATACACCAATTTACAAATAAAATATAAACGTATTATTTCCACACTCTCACCCACTGAATTTCACTGAGCCACCCTGTGATACTTATGTTTTAAATTTTTCAAATGAGTCCATGTAGTTAACATTTAGTTGAGCACTATGTTCCAAGTCCTGTGCTATGCGCTAGTACACAGACTTGTAAAATGAAGACCCTGCCTTTGAGCAGCTTATAGTCCAGAAAGAAAGCATATAAACAAATAATTATAATGCAGGTGATAAGTGATATAATAAAAGCATTTAAAAAGTGGCATGATTGTCCAGAAAATACGATTTCTCAGCTGAGAAGAATAAAAGAAAGGTGTCGATTCTATGAAGTCCAGAGAAAAATAGGGTATTTGAATACCCATTATTTAAAGCATTAATAAATATCATCCGGCAATTGTGTTATCATACTTAAGAACTCTACTATTCAAGGTCATAAACAAATTGACTTAGAAAGTCACCAAAATTTAGGTGTGGGGGGGGCGCGGAGCTGAGAAGCAATAAACTAGACAATAAGATTTTGGCTCCAGTGCTACTACACTGATATATCAGTGGTGCTGCCTCCAAGTGAGGCTTTATAAGGCGCAATGCTCCATAAAGGATCTCTTAAAATCAATGTTTGTCCTTGGCATGTTTTCAACCGAAAGTGAAAGCTAATCATTTTTTACTCATTGGAGATTCTCCTAATTTCACAGTCAATGAAACACAGATTTCACTGCAAGCCAAAAGTTGAATTTCACAAAGGTCAAAGGGAAAGTTCAAGTTGCTGTGTCAGTGAGTCTCAAACCACAGGATGAGATGTGCTGATCTGTCACAGTAGAATAACCTCAACATAGGAGTGACTCCTTGCCTGACAGGTAGCTTTCAGGAGAACACAGATTCCCAGGATACATTCACAATATAGCAAGATTCTCCAATATTTTTAAGTTGATCCTTTTTCTTTTTTATCCAATTTAAAAATACTAACATTTTTTCAAATGAAGGGCTTTCTTCCCTTTGGTGAAAGAATCTTTTAAATTTCTTCAATAAACTTGTGCTTAGGCATGTTTAAGATGGATGGATGGATGGATAGATAGATATTAATAGATATAGATATATAGATATATATATTTGTATATGTTCTAAAACATCAAAAATACATTATATGCAACTATACATAAATATACATAAACATGTCTAATAGGTAGATACCTGAATACTTATATTCAATTCTCATATGATCTTTCCATAGCACGTGTCTCTTCAGTCCTTGCTGAATGTAAACAGAAACTCTATGAGGGAAAATGGTTCTGGGAAGATAAAGAATTTTTAACTGACCATTTTTTATTGTATTGTCATAAAGCTGACAATACAATAAAAAATTATCCCAATGAAAAAGAAAAATTAGCCTACTAAGGAGTGTATACTAAAAAACTTAGATTTAAAACTTCATGTACAAAAATGAAAATAAAAAGCACACAAAATCTAGAAGGAAAATTTCTAAGTGCACAAAGTTGTAGGAACATTGTTTTGGAAGTTAAAATCTAGAATGGATTGAGGATTGGGAAAAATCTGAAGACGAAATGTGCTTTTTTAAGTTGTTTATTGTCACAAAACAAAGAAAGCACCATGGCCAATGCACTGTGTGAAATCAGAGCTATCCAACGCCTGTTTTGTTTTAATCTTCTCTATCTGGAGTATGACTCAGGAGAGCAAAACACCAATATGGTTTAAGAGAAATTGAAGCCCAAGAAAGTAGTAGACAGAAAGGGCAGGGCCAGCAGTTTTAAATAAACCCAAGTTATAGGCCCAAAATGATGACCTTCCAAAGTATTGAAAAGTCGACAGTTGTGATCCCACAATCACAGTCAAATGCTGAAAAAAGGGAAAGGTTCTTAGATGGGAGCAAATGTCTATATTTTCAAAAGAAATGAAAAATAGATTTGAGAAACATTTTATATTGAATCTCGGGATAATTTTAGATGGTTTGTGAGCATTGGAAATGGGGTTCACTGGGATAAACTAGACTAGTCTCATTTCCTCTGCAATTACTAGACTGATCAGCAGGAGAGTGCCAGAGGTTTATTCTACTTTGATTTCATCAGAGCATTTAATAAAATTTCTCGTATCTTTGTATTCGAGATAGAGAAATGTGGGTTGAATGAAGTAGAATGTGCAGGATTCGTAGCTGTTAGACAGTTAATTCAGTAACAGAAGGAATCCTGAGGAAGCTGGTATGCTGGAGTACAGGTACAAGAATCTGTGTGTTTAATATCATCTTGAAAGAAGGCATAGCTCTTGAACTGCAGGTGGTCCAGACTGAGAAGCAGAGCTAACACTACATAAATCTGCCTGCCTCACCACCTTCAAATTAATTGAGAGCTAGCTCATGGGCCAGAAGTAATAAGATAAAATGTGTTAAAAATAAATGTAAAACCCAACATCCACACTCAATCAGTTGCAGCCCACAAACCAATCTCAAGCTAAACAGGGACGAAATAAAGAAGTCCTGTTAAATGCAAGAGTAACACAATTATCATTTAACATTCAACAAAGTTCTAGACTTAGTTTTAGTGAATTTAATAATGCATTGTTAATAAACAAAAAGTACAAAGTGAGATAGAAGATTGCTGTCCGGGCTATAGGATTAGACACCCCAAAAAGTCCAAGAGAGTCAAACTATTAGAATTAGTTCTAAAAGCTAATAAAAGTGGCAATATAGATGACAGAAATTAAATTTTTATATGTCTAGAGAAACCACTTCAAAAATATATTTTAAAATCTCATGCATAATTTTGAAGAGGGAAAAAAACAAATAAATGAAAGGTATCATATGAAAAAATCTAGTAAAATGTTACCGAGTTTTTTAAATATTTGAATAAGTACAGGGATATCAGACATTTCTGAATATTAATGAAATTCTAATTAAAAATCTCATTTTTTAAAACTTAAAAAAATTTTAATTAATCTGGAAGAAAAAAGAAAAGACCATTTTAAAAATAGGTACCATGAAAGGGTAGTAGTCTCATGAAATATTGAAACAAATTGTAAAGCTTTTAATAATAATAATAAATAAACCAATATCATACTGACTTGAGAATCATTAGATCAATTGAAAATAATAAAGCTATGATATGTAATGAAGACTACCTCATCAATCAGGAACAAAAGACAGCTTCTTAATAAATGGTGTTGCTGAAAGCTTGTCAATTGTTTCAAAAAATAAGTCCAGATCAATTAATTTGTGCCCATAAAGAAATTTCAGTTAAATTTAATAATGAAAAAAAATCAAGTCATAAGAAGTTAAAGAAAATGTAAGTATTTCTCTAATTTCTTTAAGAGGAAAAACATGAAAGAAATAGAAGAAAGCATAATGGAAAAGAGTTAAAATTGAAAATAACATAAAACATGTTTATGTCTGTAATATAAAATTAGAAAAAATTTGAATGGTAAAAAAGGGTGGATTAAAAAGCAAACAAGAAACAAAAAAATATTTGGAGTAAATATTACAGACAATAGGTTAAAATCTTTGAAAAATAAAAAGTTCTCAACAAATTATAAAAAAGAAAATTAAGATCATAGTAAATGAAAAAATAATACTAATAATTTGTAAGAGAAGTAAAATTGACAACTAACAACTATTTGAAAAACAACCTTAACAATTGAAAAATGAAACTAAAATGCAACACCATTTTTGCCTATTATTTTGGTAATTATTTTAAAATAATAAAATCTAATATTTATGAATGCACTGTGAAATGAGTACTTTCATTTACTACTGGAGAAAACGTAAATTGGTAGAGCATTTCTGGAAAGAAATTTTCAATATAAATGAAGAGTCTAGAATATGTTCTTGCTCTTTGATCTAGTAATTTCACTTCAGGAATAAATCCTAAGAAAATAATCCAAATTAAGGGTTAATTTTTTAAAGTCTTAAAGCATGAAAATATTTATTATCTAATCATTTTAATATATAAATATTTAATAAAAGACAATTATCAAGCACACAATGGAATGGTAATTACAATAAGAATCAAAATGTGTAGGTGAATATGTGTTATTGGCTAAATTGTGTCCCCCCCCAAATTTATATTATTAAGTACTAATCCTCAATGCTCCATAATGTGACTGTAGTTGGATATAGGGCCTTTAAAGAGATAATTAAGTTAAAATAAGGCTGTTTGATTGGGCTCTAATCCCAACTGACTGGGTGTCTTTATAAGAAGCAATTAGGACACACAAAAAAAGAACACTAGAATATGTGTGCATAGAGGGACAACCATGTGAAGAAGCAACAAGAGACCATAAAGAGCCAAGGAGCGAGGCTTTCAGCCTGCCAGTACCTTGATCTCACACTTTCAGCCCCAGAACTATGAGAAAATACATTTCCATGGTTTAAGCCACCCAGTCTGTAATATTTTGGTATGTAAGTCCTAGCAAACTAATATGCTATAATGTTAGAAGGAAAAAGAATATAAACTTTTATATCGATTAGAATCTCAATTATGTTTAAAATTTTTCCTAGACAAAGACCAAAAGAAAATATATACCATAATGATGGTGGTTTTGCCTCTGAGCAGTAGAATTATGAGTCAATACTTTTATTCTTTTTTATGTCTTCCCTAATTTTCTAATGTTCTACATAGAATGTATATTGCTTCTGAAATCGGGAAAAAGAATATTGTTTTAATGAAAGTCAACTGTATAAATAAAGGATAAGAAAACTCTGACCCAACAGAAAAATTCTGCACAAAAGATATAAGGATTAATGAATCATGAGGACATTATACTCAGTGAAGTAAGTCAGTCACAAAAATAGAAATACTACATGATTCCACTTATATGAAGTATGTAGTCGAACCTATAGAAACCAAAAGCAGAATGGTGGTTACCAGGGGCTGGGGGAGGGAAAAATGGGGAGTAGTTGCTTAATGGGTACAGAGTTCCAGTTCTACAAGATAAAAAAGTTCTAGGGATCTGTTGTACATAAATGTACCTATATTTAACACATTTGAACTGTACACTTTGAAATGGTTAAGATGATAAATTTAATGTTATGTTTTTTACCACAATTAAAAATTTAAAATAAATAAATACATAAATACATAAATAAATAAATAGATAAATAAATAAATAAATAAGACACAAGGATTAGAGTTGACTAAAGTACAATATGAGTCAACACTTTGACCTAATTATAACAAAGCTTATATTGCATTTTTGATATTTTTATCAAAAGACGAATGCACATGGTTACAATATCAAATAGAACATAAGGGCTTATCATTAAAAGTTGCCTACCCTACTCCATTCTATTCTTCACTGCATTCCCTATTCTCTTTGTTATTGCAGAATTTATAGCTTTTTTTTCCTCTTGTTTTAATGGGAGCTATAGGAGAGAAAATGCGTATGCAATCTGCCATCTTGAATTAGCAGTCCAATTCCATGTTAAATTGTCCTCAAAAGTGTGATATCCAAACAAAGAGATACTAGTACTAATCTTAAGAAAATGGATTTTAATTCCAGACCAGATTTCAAGTTGTAATCTTGCATTCTAATAGATATGTGATATAATCTCTCTGATCTGAGTTTCCTCGTATGTGAAAAATTATAATCCTCTGAGTTACTGTAAAAATTAAATGAGTGGATAGATAGGACCTGACATTGGATAACGTCTCAATAAATGTTGCCCATTATTGTAATTTTTGAGGTTGTTATTCTATAGTGGATAGACAACCTCCTGAATGTGGTGCTTATTTCTCAGTGCCACATGTTAAACAAAATATCAACAGCTAGAAATAGCTACTAGAATTGTAAGAGGGGTCAAAATCATGTTAAGAACCTGTAAATGTTTTGCCTACAGAGAAGAGTTTAGTGTGAGAGTTATCTTCAAATATGAGATTATTACAGAGCGTAGACATAGAACCAGTGAGTGAAAATTATAGGAAGACAGATCATGATTTAATATCAGGAAGAACCAATGAACAGTTGAAGCATTACAACTATATGAAGCTGAAATTAGCATGTTTGGAAATTTCGAATGCAGGTATGTTATTCAGGGTTCTTCAAAGAAAAAAGACAATAAGGTGTGTGTATGTGTGTGTCTGGGTGTGTGTGTCTGGGTGTGTGTGTATGTGTGTGTGTGTAAGGAGACTTATTATAAGGAATTGGTTCATGTAATTATGGAGGCTGTCAAGTTTCAAAGATCCACAAGGTAAACTGGCAAGCTGGAAACCCAAGAGAGACTATGGTGTAGTTCTAGTCCAAAGTCAACAGGCTCAAGGCCCAGAAAGAGCCGATGTTTTAGTTTGTGTCCAAAGGCAGAAAGTAAGTGCTATGTCCCAGATCAAAGGCAGTCAGGGAGGAGGGTTAGTCAGCCTTTTTGTTTTATTCAGGCCTTCAACTGTTTAGATGAGAACCATCCACATTAGGAGGGCAATCTACTTTACTCAGTCTACCAATTAAAATGTTAATATCATGCCCAAAAACCCTCATAGAAACACCAAGAATAATATCTGACTAAATATCTGTGCACCTCAAGGTTCCAGTCAAGTCGATACATAAAATTAACCATCACAGAGGATTCCAAACTGAAGTGAAAGGTTGGATTGATAACCTATACAGTCTTTTTACAATGAGACTAAGGTATCATGCCTACCAACATATTCAGGATTCTTTCCTAGTCCCCAAAGTATCTGTTTCCAGGAAAATTAAAGATAGTAATTAATTTTGGTGTGTTTAGATCTAAAATCATGATATCTATGATGCTTGAGAAACTAATGGAAGAAAGCAGTCACGGGAAACTCAAAAATGTTGGTGAACTTAAAAAATTAATCAATTGAA
Source organism: Pteropus alecto (assembly GCF_000325575.1). Taxonomy (NCBI): domain Eukaryota; kingdom Metazoa; phylum Chordata; class Mammalia; order Chiroptera; family Pteropodidae; genus Pteropus; species Pteropus alecto. The sequence goes on from NW_006432943.1 coordinate 2,876,691, forward strand.
ATTAGCTTTTGTTTACTGCTTTTCTAGAAGTATACCTATTCTTATTTTTTAAAAAGACACAGCAGCAACTAAGAACTGTTCGGAACTCCTCTTTAGCATCGTAAATATCATAAAATACATCAATTTAGAGAAGATCTAAGTTCAAGTTCCTGCACTGCCCCTCACACCGTGACTTTGAGTGAATCACTTAATCTCTCAATTCCTTCTTTTGCTTCAACTCTCTTAAAGTATCATTTTTAAAAACCTAAAAACATGACTCTCATACAGACATATAATGAATACAGGTCAAAGATTTATTTAACTAATTAATGCAAGAAGCAGCAAGATGGTAAAGTTATTTCAAAGGATTATAGAAGAGATGGAAAGAAAGTTCGCTGGAATAACTGATAAATTAGATACCGCAGTGGAATAAGATACACAACTAGTTAGTGTCTTACAGAATAATAAAACTTTTGGGGTTAACTTTTACACCAGACAGAAATTCTTATTCTTCAGCTAAGAATCATCTGCATTTCTATCAATTTTCTATAAATTAACATCTACCCTTCTAGAATTGTAAAAATATCCTCATCAACAGTAAACAGTAAATCAAACAAAGATACTTAACCCAGGAGAATTAGAGAATCCTGTTAAACACCGTGATGTTGAAAGGTCATGCGGTCAACTTTTTTGCCTATCTCCAAATTTTGAAAATTTTTCTTAACATCTGAATATCAGGAATAATAATGTCTACCTTCTAGTTTGTTATGAGGCTCATGAGAAAATGTACATGAAAATGTTTTGCTCTGAAAAGCACTCCCCAAATAAAAAATATATATTGTTACTATTACTAGCGGCTTTCTAATTGAATCAACCACCGCTAAACACTTTCGACCTACTCATTGCCTTTCCCTCTTTGTTTTCCTGAACTTATCCACTATCCACAAATCAGTTAGCAGCTTGAATACTATCCGTACTCTTCTTTTTTCCTCACCACCTTCTGTACTTATCAACCACCAAGCCTTGCTACTGACTTCCTAAATATCTCCCATTTACTTATCCCTACTTAACTTTCCAGCTCCACCCAACTGCCTCATATCCAGGATCTGTTTCCTAACCTCCAGGAGGCAGATGCCCATCCCTTTACCGCTTTGATCCTATAACACCCTGTACTTCTTCATTCAGAGAACGTCATTCTATGTAATAAAAATTTTTTTTTTCATCTGTAACCCCTCTTCTTTGATGGGATACCTCTTTTATCATTTTATTTAGTATTTACATCCCAGTGCTTGGCACATTGTAGAAGCTCAATAAACATTTAATAAATGTATAAATGAAAAGAGAATAAGCCATTCACCAGAATAAAGTGTGCACATATGTTTAAAAAGGCCATCATAAAAAGATATAAGAGGTAGGAAATCATAGTTCAGGAAAGTAAAGGAAGCTGATATTTAAGACAGTCATAAAATTTGAGAGTTGCAAAGACAATTCCCTACCCATTTTACACATGGGGGATCCAAAAAATTAAAGCAAGTTGCCCAAAATCACATGAGTTAGTGGCTAAGTGAGGACACCAGTCTTAGTCCTATGACTCCCTGGTACAATATCACCATGCAACAAATGCATAAGGAGAGAGGGCAACAAAATGAATTGTCTTCTTTACGCTTAGCAAGGGTGCTGGCACTCAGTCACTTATTCTCTATATGAGATTCGAGGTAATAATATGAGCAAGAGAGACAATATTCTGATTCATTGTTCCCTGGGCCCATGCCCGTTCACCTTACATCTGAGTAATAATGTTTCCCTGTGAGACTGCTGCCATTCTCCCAGGAGTCCTTGAATACTCTCAACAGTCTTGTGGGAAATGGAGGGTTAGGGGTTGCTCCTCCATAGAAGACACAGAGTGGCTAATTTCCTTCTCTCCTCCCCCACACACCCATTTCAAACTCATCCATCACATCTCAGGAAAGTACAATACATGAAACAACAAGAATAAAAGCCTTTATATTAAATTCCTTGTGGGTGAACTTTGCAGATAAAGCAGAACAATCTGATCTTAGCAAGTTAAATGGTTTGCAAATCACAAATGTGCTGCACCCTTCAGATGCATTCTTATGTAAAATAAATCACCTAGTATTATCATAACAGTATTTGGGAAATTTGCAAGTTCAGTGGAGTGAGAAAGGTTTGCTTCAGAAAATCTGCATATATATATTTACATTTGTATGAATTTATACTGAGGATCTCCAGCCATTTGGAAAGAGACAACTAATTTTTATTTACCTAGAGCCATAATAGCTTATAGGAAATTGAGACAAGGAAAACGGGGATCAGAATGTAAAGGTAAGGAAGGGAAGAATAAAGGACATTGTCACTGAGTCCCTGAGTATACATAATCAGAGACAACAACAGAAAGGAGATTGTCATTCTCTTGTGGAAATCATAGTAAGCCTCATAAAGATTATAGGAGGGGATCAGGCTATAACATATTATGGGCGACACTGACCCGTTAATTACAGACCATACATGTATGTAAATACATACATGCATTTGTGTATATACACAAATGAACATAAAGGATGTATTTGTTAAACAAACAAGCAAAAAATATTAGCAGCTTTCTGTTGGTACGACATCTACTTTCACATTATGCCTTGACATGGCCATATGTCTTCCTACAACTAGTATATGTTTGAAAACAACCTGCCAGGTTAGAACTTGAACTTGGATTTAAGAGACAAACACAACGTAAATTGTACAATGATTGAGGCTACAAGTTAAATAGCATATGGGTGTTTTTATGTGTGTACATGAGCACAAGCAAACATACACACACTCCACACTGCTTCAAATGAAGGTAGCGTTTACTATAAAAATTATCTGCCCAATAACAATATCATTGTCTATGCCTAGGTAGACCATAATCCCAAACACACACACATTAAAAAAATACATTAAGAAAGATATTTTTTAATTGTGAAGTCAGTTGAAAAAAAATTTTTAGAGCTCTGAAATTATATCATTGTAATAACAATAGCTAACATTTAGTAAATGTTTCCATCTATGCTGAGAACTCTGCTTTATGCAAAAACAAAAAAAAAAAGCTCTATAACAATTCAGGCATAAGTCTTACTGAAGAAAAGTTAGTAATATCATCTTTATTTAAAAAGACAGTATGTATATTGCTGACTTTAAAATACAATGATCACACATGAAAAATTCCCCCAATGCTGATAAGACAGAAGATTTATTTTATTTATGCATGTAACTAAAAAGTGCAGCACATTGCAATTTGCAAATCATTTAATATACCAAGTTCAGATTGCTCTACTCTTATTGCAAAGTTCAATCAGATAGTATATATTAGAAAAAAGTTATTCACCAGGTTTGTATGCCATATTCTCTTAAAGTCTAGTGGAAAAACTGAAATTTAAGGGAAAAAAATAGGAGCTAAAAATTAAGTTAATTGAGCTGGCAACATTTTTTTCAGACAAATAATTCACAATTAATAACATTCATTCTATAAGACAAAGAGGCTTCTAGAAGGCTGTAAGTTCTGTATCTAGTAGGGAGTCAGACATCACTGTGGGTCAGCAGGGTAGGCAATCAAGAGGAAAAGCTAGATGCAAACTGGGGGAAAACAAAGACAAACTGGAATTTGTACCTGACTCTTACCTCATCCAACCCCAATAGTGAAGGTGACTTGCAGAAGAAGTTGGCACTGCCAACCTTTGAGCTGCACATGTGCTTGGCCTGGGATTCAGAGACACTGAAGTTGCTGATACAGCCAGAGCTGGAAGAGACATGGGCCCAGCTGCTACTCCACCCAGGAAGCAAGACGGGAGATTGGCCACATGCACGCCACCTTCCCGGAGACCAGCAACAATGTAGATGACCTTCAAAGTGCACATTGGTGGGGTATTTCTGCCAATCAACACTCACTCACATCTTTCTACTGGTTAACCCCAATCCAGGCAATAGAGGGAAGGAAATTCTGAGAAATATAGTTCCAACTTAGCTAAATTGACACAGCACAAAATCAACCCTAAGTATTAATGGTGATTTTTTTTTTCCTATCTCAGTTTTTTTCCTTTCCGTAATGTGTTTCTGCTAACTATGAACCACATCACTGAGCCACTGGCAATATACAGAAAAATATGCAGATAAAAATGATTTGGACTATCAAGTTCCAAAACACATTTTTTTAATTTTATTTTTGGTCCATGATTCCACTGCATTTTAGCCCAAAAGATGAATTTCTCCATCAAAAAGATTAGCTCTGCATCATCCCCAAACCTTAAAAACTCCATCAAGAGCAAATGTATCTACATGGTGCAGCAGCAAAAGAGAAACCAAGCCGTTAGGTTTGGAGCCATAAAGAAGCCAATTTAAATCTTTATCTTCACCCCTACAATTAAAAAGTCTGCCTTTTTTGTATACAGTTATTTACTGTAACAACTTCATTAGTGTAAAAGATATTATTTCATTTTACACAGTGAGGTCTTTTAAATACAGAAGACTCGAAAATAGATGATAGCTTCTTTTTTCAAACACATTAAACCCTTATCTCTATTTGATTTCTCAAAATTGTGAGGCACAAATTGTCCAGAGCGTAACACTCTGAGTCTCTTTTTTGGCCTGTAAAATCAACAGTTATAGTGCTAAAGTTTAATCAATCTCATAAAATGTTACTCAGAAAGTGACCTGGTGTTATGCCTGAAGTACATCTCTGACATTAAAAAGCACTTTCAATGCAGCCAGAACAGTGTTATTGAAAGAGATAACTAATAGATACCTGGATGAAGATGGAGAAAAGGTTGGGGCCACGGGGGAGTCAAATGGGAGAGAAGGCCACAAAAATCCCATTTTCAAGCATTTCCCTAAGGAGATGTGGTTGCATAGATGAATGCACAGGTTGAATAATAAAGCCTTTTGATATTATTTCAAGCAGAGAGCTCCATGAATTTCACAGTGAAACCAGTCAGTGTTTCCTTCTGCTGCAAACTAGAGATACCAACACATAAAGCACTGGAAATGCTTGAGTAGAGGTCACTACACAGGCGGCTATTTTGGAAATTTTAGCACTGTTCATCCCAATTACTTTTTTTTAACAAAAAAAAACCTTTAAATAGTCATTACATATACCAGGAATATAACTCCTTTTGTTCCGAAGTCATACATACTCACTATATGTGTGTACAATGTTTGTTCATTTGAATAAACATACATGCGTAAGAACTTAAAATGTTAGATTTCGAAAATGCAAATATAAAAAAATTAAATTAATTCAAACTCTGCCAATTTTGAAAGTACCCTCATTCCCCATATCTCCAATTCTACCTCCAAGAGGTAACCCCTGTGAAGAGTTAGATGTTTATCCTGCTGTTTTTCTACACTTTTACAAATATATGTCTGCCTCTGCCTCTGGATGAAAACTCAAGTGGGTTCCATGACTCTTCTAGTCTCTCTTAGATATCACCCAATCCTATGGTTACTTTAAGTCCCAACAAAAAAGCTTCAAATCTGTATAGTAAATAAAACAGGAGGAATGCCTGATCTGAGATCACTAAGCAAAGTAATCATCAAAACTGCATTGTCAACATAAAGTTCAAGCTTCTCTCCTGTGGATACGTGGGTGCTACTCAAACTTGCTTCAGATAGGACAAGAGTATTTGGGAAAGACGGTGTGATTGATTTCTTCTCTCTCTCTCACCACCTAGCATTTCTACTCATCCTTCTAAACTGTACTTTCTGATCTTTCAAGGGTTATTGGGTCAGGAGGAAAAGGATATCTCAATTATTTATTGTCATAGCTGATTTTGGGCTTCCTAGGCCTTCTGACATCTAAAGTTGATCTCCTTGGGACATTTCCTTAAGTTCCCGTTCAACCTATATTGTTCTGGCTGTCATCTGTAGTTCCCTTAATATTGGTAAATTTATCTCTCTTTCTGTTGGTTGGGACTTTCTTCTCAGCCCCAGAAATCCAGCTATACCTGCAACTTCTCTGCTATGATCTGATTGTTTTTCTAAGTATTTGTTGTCCTTGGGGAGGATCTAAGAATAAGCCAAACCAGTGCTCAATCTGTGTGTGTGTGTGTGTTTCTCTGTCTCTCTCATGCATGGCCCACCCTCAGTTGATGGGAAATACACATGGATCTTCTACCCACCAACTCCAGGACGGAGAGCAGCCGAAGCAGCCACCTTCCTTTTGGTTCTGCTAGCAGCTATCTTCCACTCTTTCGATTTCTCAGATGGAAGTCAGACACTAGTCCACCATGCCCCCAACTGCATACCATACTTTCCAGTGGCCCCACTGAAACCCCTCTTACCAAGTTCAAGGTGACAGGCAGATACCTCACAACCTCCAACTGAGAGGAAAGGGAGGGGAACTCAGCACATCCTCAAATATCTTCTTCATAAATGTACCTTCACTTTTCACTCTTCCAAATTTTTTATCCTCAAGGTGTAAGAGGGGTTTAAGAATCATCCATTTGATTTTTAGGCTATTTTTTGTCAGTCTCACCAGTCACTTCATTTTTTTTAATAAAGTTCTTTAATAGTCTCCATTTAATTGGTTCGTTTTTTTCTTTCACTAGTCACTTTAATATTTGATATCTATCAATTTATAGTCTTGGTTGACCTATTTTAACATCATTTTATATATATATACATGGATGTATATGTGTATTTGTGAATGTGTGTATGTATCATACATATAAATAAGATTATTTGTTATATTTATACCTGAGTTTTACAGAATGTTTAGGAAATGGGCATTCTCAATATGAAAATTCTTGTCATTTTGAACATAGTTGATAAATGTTGTAATTATTTAAATTATTTAATTCAAATAAGGTGACTTCTAAATATATGCTTTTGATTCATTTGTTTCTTTTTAAACTGAGTAAAAACTGAGGAAATTAGCCAGGTTCAGATTAACATAGGTTTTGCTTCACTTCTCTTTTTTAAACTCTTCTTCCTCCTTCTTCTGACCATATCAAACATCTTTTCTTTGTTACAAAAAAGCAAGCAACAACTGCAGATCAAGGACTGACCCATTTTCAAGAAAGCCTCACCACAACATTGGAGTTCCCTGAAATGCTATACAAGAGAAAAAATATTTTCCCAACTTTTAAGAAATTCTATCTATTGCTATTTTCATTATGGAAGGTAATTATGGTTATAAATAAATAAATCTGAGTTTCTCAACTTCTTGCAGTGCACCATTCACTGTTCTTAATATAAAGGACTAGCAAATTCTCCCCTATGACCCTAAGAACAGAAGGGATAGTAAGCAGTCCACATAATATTCTGTTCAAGAATGTTTTAAGGCATCCTAAAGGAAACATTCTCCAACAGAGTCAGTTCTGTTATGTGTTCAATAACCATATGTTCGTTTCTATGTGGATAATGTGCAGCATAATAGATACCTACAATGATTCGAGGAGAAGGCAATTATTGACTCAGGGGGTTTTACTGATTAGACTCTGAATGGCTCAAACATGACTAGAACTCCAATTGGGCATTATTAAAAGTTCACTTTGATTCTTGGGTGTTTTTTCTTTTGTGCATAACTAGCTTCTAAACAACGCATACTATCTCCCATGTTCAGTGGGATGTTACAATTAGTTATGATCTAAAACCACAATGTCATGTCATATTTTGAATAAACCTTACTAACCTTGCTCCCAATCGTGAAATCATAACTTTAATTCAAAATAAATACTCTGAGACATTTACAGGGCATTAAATATGAGTTTAGTGAATGGATAAATGAAAAATGAACAACTCAGTCCTACAAAGCAGGTAGATAAAGAAAACCTGAAAAGTAAAATGGAAAAATAGATTCCTGGGAAATTTTTCTGCCCCAGAGGAAAAAGGGGAGAAAAAGTTCACCAACAATAATAATCTCATCAATTGTTATAGAAAATTCTAACTTATTTGATTCTCACAAAAGCCCGTGTCGTGGCAGAGGTAGGGGATTATTAATTACCTATAAAGCTACTAAAGTTTAGAGATCCTTTCTTTTCCCCAAAGTCATATAAGGCCCATTCATTTAACATATATTTTAGTGCTGGCACCTAGAATTAAAGTAATGTGACAGAATAGAGAATGACGAGATAACTATCGTATGCTGAGTGATCAGTGAAGGCCTCTCTACAGTGATGACATTTAAGCTGAAATCTAAAAGAAAGGGTCGGCCAAGGCAGATCAATAGGAAAAACACACCAAGGAGAAGCCACAAATGCAAACACCCTGAGGTGACGCCTTGATAGGTTCAAGAACCGAAAGAAGGCTAGTGAGCTGGAGAAATTGAGTAAGGACTTCTGGGGTAGCCAGACTCCAGAATGGCCCCATCTCTGGGATTCTTACTTACCCTTGTACCCTTGTACCCTTGTACAGATTTCTCCCACATTGTACTTGGTCTGTATTACCAAGAGAACACACATAAATGACAGTAGTTTATTTAAAAATAAAGCTTCCATTTTAACCTCTCTCTATCTCTCTCTCTCTCTCTCTCTTTCTCTCCCCTTTCCTCCCTCCCTCCCACTCTCTCTTCATTCACGCTGGAGGAAAGAAGTCAGCTGTCATCTCATGAGGTCTCCTAGGCAATCTATAGAGATGTCCGTGTGGTAAGGAACTAAGGCCTACCAACCACTATGTGAGTAAGCTTGGAAGTGGATCTTTCAGCCCTAATCAAGCCCAATGTAGCTGCAAATTTAGACTTCTTGATTGTAATCTCATAAGAGACTCTGAACAAGAACAATCCAGTTAAGCTGCTCCTAGATTTCAGATGCACACTGTGAGAGAATAAATGGTTATTTTAAGCTACCAATTTAGGATCATTTGTTATGTAACAATAGATAACTAATACAAGTTCTAAATCAGTGATCTTTTTACTGGCCTCTGCTATTGAAATAATCTTATTAAAAATTCCTTTGTAAGGTAAATCATTGACCCTTAATTTAACGACTTTAAGACTAGATTTTCTTTGTATTGGTTTATTTGGTCAGGCTCACCTCTAACATTCACAGAGCCTGAGACAAGAGTACAAATGAAAGCACACATACTACATGTCTAAAATTTTTTTATTTCTAATCAAGCTAACTAACTGTTAAATGGAATGTGTTCTATCCCTCTACATTGAAAATATACCTTCATAAGTTTCTGGGTTATGAAGACTAGGTTCTCAAATTTTAAATTCTCAGACTTTTAGGAGTTCAGCATATGAATATGATAGATCCCAGTCCCCAGCCCCTGGGCTCAGGCTAGTGACATGCCTCCCTTTTTCCTTACCATGGGCTCGATTCTGCACATTAAAGGGCTTGTTTCACACACACATGAATGTCTCGACCTGCTAGTCCAACCTCAGTTCACACTCCACCATAAACAGCAATCTTATAGCTACCCCTAGGGACTACAGGAGGTTACACTGTGTAATCTTCCCACAGGAAAATGGACCAGGGAAGAAGCTAACAGAGGTCCTGGAAGTAGGTTAGGGACTGTTTGGGCAGGAATCCCAGGATCCATGTACTCAATGCATGGTCTAGACTAAAGCATGAGGCCTCAGAGAGGAGCCCCTCATGCCTAGACTGAAGCACAGTACTGCAGAATTCCTATCAAACAAATAAAAATGGTGATTTAGCATAAGGTTTATGAGATATCTCACAGAAGTCCAAGGAAGAGAAATATAACAGGCATTAAGAAGCACCTGAAACTTAAAAGAGAGAGAGAGAGAGAGAGAGAGAGAGAAGCACCTGAAACCAAAGATTCAGAACACTCTCCATCTCTA
>NW_006432943.1:2886886-2906364 GCF_000325575.1 Pteropus alecto
AAAAAATATTAGAAAAGAAAATGCAGAGGTGCATTTAATTTTTAAAAGTATTTTAAATACAATGTATCCGAGTGGATTTATCACATAAACATAAAATTTCTTTTAAAATTAGAAAGTTCATTTGAGTAATTTTCAAGTTAACTTATTAAAATAGAAAAAACCACAGAACCAAAAAGCAAACTAAAAATAGAATGTAACTTTCTTAATTGCCATGGCAGATATTACTAGGGCTTTTCAGTTTCCCAGATCTCCTCTTCACACAGCAGATTATCTCTGTAGGCTTCCTCATAGTAGCTAAGATTATCTAGACTGATATACTTGATAAAGGATATCTACCAGCAATCGATAGTAAGCATCTTACTGTATGTAAATATTAGAAGTCATGGTCAGTATATTAAAAAAAGAATAAAAACAAAGAGATATAGAAATTAGACAAGAAGCAATAGCATTTTTTTAGTCACAGAATATATGATTCTTTTCATTGTATATTCAATCAACTTTATCAACAAATAATAAGAATAAATAAGACCAGTTTAAGAAATTTACCAAAAGTAAGATCAATGTAGAAAAGTCTATTGCATTTATTGCATTTGAATACATCAACAATAAATTCTTCAAAACCAAATTTTAAAAAAGTTAACATATATCATTGAAACAACATATAAGGAACCTAACAATAAAGACAAAAAGTGATAAGCAGGGGATTGGCAGAGTGAGACAAGTTCCCAGATCTCTCCTCTTGAAACAACAATAAGTCAAACATCTAAAACTCAACAAAAAACCATCCAACCTGCACCCAAGCATGTCTGAGCAAGGGATCTGCAAATAAGAGCTACCACAGGATCCTACTCAAGATACCACATTACATTTAATCATATCTCCTTAACCTTTTCTTGGTTTGGTTGTGACAGTTTCTCAGACTTTCCTTGTTTTTGATGACCTGATAATGTTAACAGTACTGACCAAGTATTTTGTAAACTGTCTCTCAATTGGGATTTCTCTGATATTTTCTCATGATTACGGAGTTATGGATTTTTGGAAGGAAGACACAGAGGTAAAGTGCCATTCTCATCACATGGCATCAGTAGTGCATACTATCAATACGACTTAGTTGATGTCAACTTTGATTACCTGGCTGAGGCGATATTTGTCACATTTCTCCAAAAAAGTTATTCTCCCCCCCTCAAAAAAACAACCTACAACTAACATCATACTTAATAGTAAAATAGTAAATAGTAAATATTACTCACATATGGAATAGTAAATAATGCTTTCCCTTAAGATTGGTAAAAAGGCAAGGATGCCTACTCTCTTCACCACTCTTATTCAACATTATACTAGGAAGTTCTAGATAGTGAAAAAGGGGAGGGGGAAAATAAAAGTCATATAGATTAAAAAAGAAGAAATAAAATTGTCTCTATTCAAATATCATGATTATGTAGAAAATTCTAAGGAATATATCAAAAACAATAATGATAATAATATTAACTGGTACAACTAAAGAGTTTATCAAGGTTATAACATACAAGGTCAACAAACAAAAATTAATCATTATCAATTTATAATTTGAAAATAAAATTAAAAATTAATACCATTTATAATAGCTCCGGAAAATTAAATATTTAAGTATAAATCTTATGAACCATGTACCTAAGCCCTAGACTTTAAAGAAAAGAAATTCCTTTGGGGATATGGAAAAAGGAGAAAATGACTCATAAGAGAAAGAAAATTAGAATTCCATTGGCCATTTCAATATCAAACTTTATTCTAAAATAAATTGTATTAACATATTTAAGACAATTATATTAGTCAGAGTTCTAAAGAGAAACAGAACTGATAGAATGTGGAGATAGAGAAAGTGTATTTTAAGGAATTGGCTCATGCAATTATGGAAGCTGGCAAGTCTAAACTCTGCAGGGTGGACCAGCAGACTGGAAAAACAGGGAAAAGACGACATTACAGTTCAAGAGCTGCAGAATTTCTTCTTTCTGGAAGGATGTCAGTCTTTTGTTCTATTCAGGCCACATTATGAAAAGTAATCTGCTTTATTCAAAGTCCATTGGTGTAAATGTTAATTTAATTCAAAAACATCCTCACAGAATCATCCAGAATAATGTTTGACAATATATATAGGCACCATGGACTAGCTAAGTTGACACATAAAATTAAATATTACAATGCTTATGGAAAGAAAATGTGAACTAAGAATTACGTATGCAGAAAAACTGAAAAACTGATTTTCAAGTATAAAAGGCACAGACAAAATGTTAACATCAGAAATGCAAAGAACAGATTTCAGCATAAGAAGTTTGTCGGGAACACAAGCATTCAGACCATAGCATGGACCAACACAACAGAACAGAGAGCCTAGAAGTAAATCCATGCCCAGAGATAAATCTTTGATTTCCAACAAGAATATCAAAAACACATGAGGAAAGGAGTCTCTTCAATAAATGATGGTGGGAAAACTAGATATCCATATGCAGAAGAATGAAATTGTACCTTTATTTCACAACACATACAAAATTCAACTCAAAATGGATTAAAGGCCTAAATGTAAGGCCTGAAACAGTAAAATTACTACATAATATAGGGGAAAAGCTTCTTAAGATTGGCTTGGGTAATAATTTTTTAGATATGACCCCCAAAGCACAAATAACAACAGCAAAAATAGACAAGTGGAATTGCATCTAATTAAAAGCTTCTTTACAGCAGAAGAAACAATCAATAGAGTAAAAAGGTGATCTGTGAAATGAGAGACAATATCTGCAAACCATATATCTAATAAGAGGTTAATATCCAAAATATATATCAACTCAATAGCAAAATAAATAAATAAATAACCCAATTTGAAAATGGGCAAACATCTAAATAAACATTTCTCAAAAGAAGACATACAAAAGGACAACAGATAAATGAAAAGGTGTTCAACATTATTAATCATCAGAGGAATGCAATCAAAACTGTAATGAGATATCATCTCACATCTGTTAGAATGGCTATTATCAAAAAGACAAAAGATGAAAAATGTTGGTGAGGATATAGACAAAAGGGAATCCTTGTATGTTGTTGTTGAGAATGTAAATTGGTGCAGTCTTTGTGAAAAATAGTATGGAGGTTCCTCAAAAAATTAAAAATAGAACTCCATATGACCCAACGATTCTACTTCCGAGTATATATCCAAAGGAAATGAAATCATTATCTTGAAGAGATATCTGCACACCTACATTCACCGTAGCATTATTCACAATAATCAAGATATAGAAACTACCTAAATGTCCATCAATAGATAATGGAGAAATAAAATGTAACCAATACACCACTCCCCACACACACACACGCACACACACACACAATGGAATATTATTCAGCCTTAAAAAAGAAAGAAATCCTGTCATTCACAACAACACGGATGAACCTGGAGGACATTATGTTAAGTGGAATAAGCCAGATAAAGAAGGACAAATGCTGCATCATCTTACTTACATATGAAATCTGAAACCCATAGAAACACAGAGTATAATGATGATTGCCAGTTCAGGCAGGGGAGGGAGGATATAGGCAGATATTGGTCAAAAGGGTATAAGGTTTCAGTTATGCGAGATGAATAAGTTCTGGAGCTCTAAAGTACAGCATGGTGACTATATTTAATACCATATTGTATATATGAAACTCGGTAAGTATAAATCTTAAATGTTCTCACCATACACACACAAAAAAAAGGTTGACAATGTGAGGTAACGGATTTGATTGTGGTAATTATTCAAAATGTATATCAAAATATTAAGTAATACACTTTAATATATATAATTTTTATTTGTCGATTATATTTCAATAAATCTCAAAAGAAAAAAAATAAAATTACAGAGCCATAAACTGACGGATGACCACACAACAGAAACCAGAAGGCAATGTATAGTATTTTCAAACTTATGAAAGGAAATGACTCAAAATCTAGAATTCTACATAAAAGGTCTTCAAAAGTAAAAGTCAAATAAAGACATTTTCATGCAAATTAATCTATTATCTATTTCTAGTAACAAAAAGAAGATCAGTGGTTGGAGTGGTATGTGGGGAAAAGGAGGGATTAACAAGGGGTAGGAGGATATTTTGGGGCCAACAGATGTGCCCACTATTGTTATTGTGATAATTTCACAGCTGTATACATATGACAAAACTTATCAAATTGTATATTTTAAATATTTGCTGTTTATTGTTTGTCAACTATATCTCAAAAAAGCTGGTTTTTTTTAATCAACAATAAAGATATTTTCAGACAAACAATACAGATAATTTGTTACCATCAGATTCACTCTAAATTCTGAAGGTTTATCACTACCTGTTTTCTTTTGGATTTTTATGTAAATTTGTTAAAAAGAGGCAATGTTTGTTAAATTAAAATCTAATAGGTAAAATTGATCTTGGTATCTTGGTATCACTTTTTTTAATAAATTAATAACTGTATAAACATTCTTGCATGTATTAAAACTTTAGTCTCCTACAAATCCACTTTTTGGTGATTATGTAGCACAACTGTCCTCCTATACCTTTTTAAATTACTGCTTACATAAAGAGACAATCATCCAAATGGGAAAATATATTTGCAAGCAACGCTTCTGATAAGGGCCTAATATGCAAAATACACAAAAAAACTCAGACAACTCAATAACAACAGAAAAACAAACAATCCAATTTTAAAAATGGACAGAAGACCTGAACAGACCCTTCTCCTAAGATATATAAATGACCGACAAACATATGAAAAGATACTCAACATCGCTAGCTATTAGGGAAATGCAAATCAAAACCACAATTAAATACCATCTCACATCTGTTAGAATAGCTGTTATCAACAGGACAAGTAATAACAAGTGTTGGAGAGGATATAGGAAAAAAGGAGCCCTCATACACTGCTAGTGGGACTGCAAACTGGTACAGTCACTATGGAAAACAGTATGGAGGTTCCTCAAAAAACTACGAATTGATCTACCATATGATCCAGCAATCCCTCTACTCCAAAGACTTGAAAATTCATATCCATAAAGATATTTGCACACCAATGTTCATAGCAGCATTATTCCTGGTGGCCAGGACATGGAAGCAACCAAAGTGTCCTACAACAGATGATTGGATAAAGAAGCTGTGGTACATATATACAATGGAATATTACTCAACCATAAGAAGAGATGAAATACTGCTATTTGCAACAACATGGATGGACCTCGAGATAATCATACTAAGTGAAATAAGCCAGACAGAAAAAGTTGAAAACCACGTGATATCACTTATATGTGGGATATAAATCTAAAAGCAACAAACACACATGACAACAGAAACTCATGGACATGGACAGTGGACTAGTGGCTACCAGAGGGGAGGGAGAGAGGGGAGAGGTAGGTGGGGTAAAAAGGGTCAAATATGTGGTGACAGAAAGAAATTTAACTATGGGCGGTGAACACACAATGCCTTACTGTTGAAATGCACACCTGAAACCTACTGGATTTTGTTAACCAATGTCACCACAATAAAAAGAAATAAATAAAAATAATAAAAACTTTTTTAAAAAATAATGAAAATAAATTATTGCTTATATAGTGCAAAATAATTTATACCTAGTAAAAATCCATTAATTTCTTCATATTCTTGTTCCTACAAATAAAGAGCCAGGATTTCATTTAGGGAGGCAGAAGATTGAGGTCACCTTTTTTTGGAAGTGGAAAGATAAGGTTAGGTAGTTTGTGTTGCTATGCTTTGATTCACAATCCTGGGACCTTCTGTTCAAAGCTACAATAACACACATACATTCAAATAATCATCTTTCTTTGACTAACCTTTTGGGCTGGAATTGTAATTTTATTGGCCAATTATCTAACGGTAACCTATACCAAAAATCATACAGAGTATTGTTATGTTTTCCCAATTTAAGTACTAAAAATACTTACATGTTCTGCTTTTTCTTTTTCATGGTTTTCACCATGCTCTATTGGCTTATACTTGGCATTCTATGTACTGGAGGTTGCAACCTTGGAAATTCCAGAAAAAGAAATGGGGGTACAAGAAGAAAAAGATAAGAAAGAGAAGGAGAGACAATTTATCAAGATTTTCATAAAGCAAGGAGAAAGACTGTTATTTTAACAGTTGTCACCAGAGTGCTTCTTAGGAAGAAATTTGTATTTATACAGAAAACACTTTGAAAGCCTATTAACATATGAAGAAAAGAAAAGAAAAAAAGACCCTGAGATTAAGGATTGACTAGAGACAGTGAAACAATTCTCTCTGCTAGAGAAAACAGGCAGAGGTAGGTGGCCTATAGACAAGAGGGGAGAAAAGGAGAAAGAGAGAGACGTGGGGAAGACTGGGCAAACTGGCAGGAGGCTGGAGCCTACATAGCTAAAGGACTTCCAAAAAGAGGCTAGCTAAAGGACTTCCAAAACCAGGATATTTAATATTAAATTTTATGCTATTTATGCCTCTGAGTTATCAACCCTCTCCAGCATTCTAAAACATTTAGTAAATTCTGCTACAAACACAAATTCCCTGTGAGAATTATTTGAAAAGAAATTCAGGAAAAGGGGTTACCTTTCATATTTGTAATTGGTAGAAAAAAGCTGTAGAAGATGAAATGTTCATGAAATTGTAAGCTCAGAGAGAACAAGAACTTAGAATTGAAAGTAGGTATGGAAATGTAAACTTAGAGGAATGCTCAAACTGTGACTAATTGCTGAGCTTCTCATAGAAGATTGAGAAGTCTATATTTTATTTAAATCTCAGAAACAAGGTGACTACAGTTGAGATCTAGATCATGTCTTTTTTCTTTCTTTTCTTTTCTTTCTTTCTTCCTTCCTTCCTTCCTTTCTTTCTGTCTTTCTTTTTCTTTCTTTCCTTCCTTCCTTCCTTCTTTCTTTCTTTCTTTCTTTCTTTCTTTCTTTCTTCCTTTCTTCCTTCCTTCCTTCCTTCCTTCCTTACTTCCCTCCTTCCTTCCCTCCTTCCTTCCCTCCTTCCCCTTCCTTCCTTCCTTCCTTCCTTCCTTCCTTCCTTCCTTCCTTCCTTCCTTCCTTCCTTTCTTTTTCTTTCTTTCTTTTTCACATCCCTCCTACCACCAAATGCACTGGAAAGAATATTTCGAAAACTCAGCCTTAAAGATAACAAAACTATCCTAATGTTAGAAATGATCAAAATAGAGTATTCTCATGGAGCAAATCAATATCCAGAAACCTTTAATAAATATCTTCCAGCAATCAATATTACGTCCTTGATTCAGCTTTGACTCTAATCCTAATACTATCCTTAGCACATAGTAGGTGCCCAGGAAACTACTGCTGAACTAAATAAAGCTATGGACTAAGAGCTTGTCCTTTTTAAAGTCTTTTCCTCAATACAGAATATAACTACATTAGAGTTTTCCTTAAACAGTTGGTATTCATACAAGCAGGTACAAATAAGGACTTTGTAACTTGGTAGGACATAAAAATACCATTTTAGAAATTGCTTGTTCTTGGAATATTTTTTTAAAGAATTGTCATTGAAAGCTTTAAAAAAAAAAAAAAGACTGGTATTGTAACTGAAGAAATGTATTCATTGAAATAGAGTTTGAATGCTTCTGAATATTTAAGCATGTGCATAGTGAGTGGAATTCCAAAGATGATGAATACTCCTCCTTCTCACTAAATTAACACATTGAATGTAAATCATATCAATGAGATGATTAAAAAGGAAAAGAGGTTGAGTGTGTCAGTGTATAACTGATACAGAAACAAAAAAAATTGAAGAAAATTTTAGAAAATAAAAAAATAACTTAGAAAAAAAGTTTTCAACTATTTTTAAAATAATTATATTTGTAGATAAAGCTGTATTCTGCTCCCAAATGCCTGTTCACTGAAACACTTCTATTATGAAAGAGACAAATGAAAAATATACAAACTAATCAAGAGTTTATTTCAAAAAGCAATTTCCTTATGTAGCAGGAGAAAAAAAATTATAATCTCACAGCTCTATAAAAAAGATAGATCATGTTAGTTTAAAAGCCTTTATTCACCTGAGCTACTCTGTAGAAAAGAAAGAATTTATATCTGGGATTGGAGAGAAAAGGTCAGTGTTCCAAGAAGGAGGAAATGAGAAGGAAAGATAGAAGGAAGAGGAAGGGAGGAAGGAAGAAACAGGAAGATAGTAAGAGGCTATGTGCTCTGCACTGACTTCCCATCCTGTAACGGCTCCTCAAATATTCAGTCAATGCTGATAAAACTTACTAGTTCTCTGTTGAATGTCACCTTATGGGGAGGAGAGAAAACCACTGAAATAGGTTGAACTTTGTGTTTGGGATGTGAAGGAATTATTTCCAAAAAGTTTTTTTTTTAATTCTGTCAATGGTTTATTCAACTTGTAAAGCAGTATGGAAAGCTGGTTCCAAGAGCTTTGGAGAAATGAGGTATCTACAGCCATGTGAAAGAGAATATTAAAATAAGATTGTTAGATTATATACAAAACAAGTTAGTTTCCTAAAGGGTAATCAAAGCATAACCTTAAGATATAAATCATTTGCATTTCTACTAGAAACAAAAAAACCTCAGAAATTAACATTAATTTCATGGCCTGAGCTCTGAATCACAGCAAGTAATAAGTCAAAAAAAGGTGTATTCCCCTTTAGGGAGACGACAAAACTATGGCCTATAGGCTAGCCACTTGCTTTAATAAACAAAGCTCTTTTAGAACATGGCCATGCTCATTTGTTTAAATATTTCCTATAGCTGCTTTCAAGCTACAACAGCAGTATTGAGTAGTTGTGACAGAGAGTATACAGCCTGCAAGTCTAAAATATTTACTATCTGACCCTTTAGGGAAAAGTTTGTCAGCCTCTGTCATAAATGATCAAGTAATTTATAGAGATGGCCTATAAAAAATATTCCAATTGGACAGTGAAAGGACATGCCAGCCACTCTTTTCCTTGTTTCCAAATCAAATTTTGAGCAAGTTTTCTTAACAAGAAAATTTAGGTGGGGTAAAGCATAACTTTATGAATCAAGATCCAGACTGCAAAGAGTATAAAGCCTAGAAATGAGCAGAAATCAAGGAGATTATTGACTGGGGGCATAATCCAATTATGCCTTCAAGGGGCAAGATTGCTGCAGATGACATCTAGGTATTATAGCAACTATATAGTAGAGTCAGTATAGATTCTGTCAAATCTTCTATACTTTCTCTTTTTCTTTATAAAACACAATGGTAATTGTTGAGAGTAACAATCTTGGAATACAACACAATCCTAAAGTCTGGCAGTGTTTCATAAAAAGTAATCTAATCTTGTTCTGCATAGTTTCAGTGATAATGAGTATTCTCTTGGTCTGAATTTTACAGTACAAACAATAAGTAATGCATGCCCTGTGGCAGTGGTTTTCAAACTGCACTTTGGAAGGGCAAGTGGAAGCAGGATAGAGGAGTCAGCAATTAAGATTCACAATTCTCCCCTCTTAAATTAATCCCAGCAGCTGCCTTTCACCAACATAAAAAATCAAGTGTCCAATTTGAATTAAGGCCTATGCAGGGAAAAAAAGAAATTTTTTTTAAACTGCCCAAAGATATTGCTCAGTTGTCAAGAATATTTAATGAAAAGAGAAAGAAAACATAGAAATGAAATGGGATATCGCAGCAGATCCTGCAGCCATTAAAAGTACTTTAAAAGTCATTGAGAGTACTATGAACAACTTTATTCTCATAAATTTGACAATTTGGAAAAAACAAACCAGTTCCTCAAAAACTACAAACTATCTAAAATCAGCTAATATGAAATAAGCAAGCAATAGTCTTGTAACCACTAAAGAACTTAAATTCTAAATTTTAAGACTCCTGAAGAAGAAATCTTCAGATTCCAATGGTTTCCTTTAGAATTTTACCAAACATTTAAAAATTAATACCAATTTAACACAATCTCCAAACATTTAAAAATTAATACCAATTTAACACAATCTCTTCCAGATAATTGAAGAGGGGAGAATGCTTTCCGACTCATTCTCAGGTCAATATTACCCTAATACTCAAATCAGACAAAGACAGCACAAAAAAACTACAAACCAATATCACTCATGAATTGGAATGCCAAAATCCCAACAAAATATTAGTTAATTAAATACAACAATATATAAAAAGAATAACACACTATGACCAAGTGGGATTTATTCCAGGTATTCAGGCTGGTTCAATATCCAAAAATCAATCCACATAATCCACCATATCAACAGGCTAAAGAAAAATTCATTGACAGAGAAAAATCATTTAACATAATTCAATACTCATTTATGATTTTTCTTTAATAGGCACATTAGGAATAGAGAGAATCTTTTTCTGTTCTACACAGACTGATTCATGTGTCTTGAGTCCAGCATAAGCCAGGCCTGATGCTAGGCTCAGGCAACCAACTCTTACCCTGTGGCCATTGATTATAAAGAGCATTTCCAAAAAGCTCAGATCTAACATCATACTTAATGGTGAAAGACTAAATGCTTTCCCTCTAAGATTGAGAACAGAGAGAGGACATCCACTCTCACCAAAATATTCAATTCAAAATATTCATATTCGAAATAGTACTGGATGTTTTTGTCACTACTATAGGGCGAGTAAGAAAAAAATCAAGGAAAAAAGATTGGAAAGGAATAAATAAAATTATCTTTATTTGCAAATGACATAAATGTCTATTTGAAAATCCCAAAGAATCTATAATAATAACTCCTAGAACAATTAAGTGAGTTCAGTATGGTCACAGGACATAATATCAACATACAGATATCAATTGCATTTCTACATACTGACAAGTAAGTGGAAAATTAAATCCAAAACTCAATACCATTTACAATACAATTGCTCCAAAGAAAACGAAATACTTAGGTATAAATTTAACAAAACTTGTACAAGGTCTGTGTGATAAAAATCAAAATTGCTAATGAAAGAAATTCAAAGAATATCTTAATACTTGGACAAATGAACTGTGTCGATTGATTGGAAGTCTCGACTTTACTAAAGATGTCAATTATTAAATTGACCTAGAGATGTAATGCAATTCCTACAAATTCTCAGCAAGGTTGTTGTAGACATCAACAAGCTTATGCTAACATTTATATGGAAAAAGAAAGGTCTTTAGCCAAAACAATTTTGAAAAAGAAAGAATAAAGTGAGAGGAATCATTTTTCCCAATATTAAGGCTTATTATATAGCTACAATAATCAAGACCATATAGTATTGGCAGAGGGATAGACACATAGAGCAATGGAACAGAATCATGAACCCAGAAATAGACCCATGCAAATATGTCCAATTATTTTTTAACAAAGGAGAAAAAGCCATTCCATGAAGGAGAGAGAATCTTTTCAACAAATGGTACTGGACCAGCTGAACATTTATAGGCAATATAAAAAAAAAAAAGCCACTAAACCTCATGCCTTACCCAAAATTAAATCAAATGGATCATGGATCATAAACTGAAATGTAAAACATGAAACTATTAAACTCCCTCCACCACCACCACCACCACTACCACCACCTACACGCCCCCGCCACAAAAAAAAAGAAAAAAGAAAATCTTCAGGAACCAAGAGTAGGCAAAGGGTTCTTAGACTTAACACCAAAATCACGATCCATAAAAAGGAGAATTTTGTGAATTTTCCTGGTTGAGATCCAGAGAGCTCTCTCTTCTTGGGGCTATATAACCTCTCAGAGGCGAGTCTGAATATATATCTTGTATCATGACTTCTAGTCTGGGATATATCCTATTATACCATACTTTTTATTTTTCTCCATTAGATATTTCAAGAAGTCATCTCACTTCTATTTTTCTGTTCTACTACACAGCACCAAAGCCACATTATAAAAGGTTCCGATTTAGTCAGCCAATTGCCTAGCCCGAGGAATGTGCTAAACTGATGGTTGGCTTTTGGTGTCATACAGAGCCAACCTAAGTGCTAGCCATCTGTGGCTCCTACAAAATTCCTAGAAATTAAAGCACTAATGTCATCTGTCTCCCCATATCCTAGCTGTTGGCATCACTAGATGAAGAAGTGAGAATGAGGGAGTCTGGAAAATGAAAGGTAGAAGGTTACATCCAGATTCACAGAGGGAACATCCTTCACAAGCCTGAAGAGGTAACACCTCATCATTGAGATGCCCATGTTCTAAGCCACTGAAGCCAGTTCATGCCTCTTCCTCTTCCTCTTCATTTCAGACTTTCCAGGACAGATCAATAGGAAGATAGAGTCAAGAGCTGCTCCTCCATCTGATGCCCTAAGGACAAGTCACCTTGAATGAAAGCTTCTATTTCCTATCTAGTTCCTAAGCAAAGGGTTAGTGCCAGCCAAAAACAAACAAAACCATGGGGCACAAGATTTAGCTCTAGCCCTTCACACATACTTTGATTTCCCCATCACATCAGCTGCCCCACTTTGAACCCCCAACTCTCCAGTGCTTCCAGTAATAATCTCATTTTCTCTTTCCTCTCCTGAAGCACATCCAAATCAAAGCTCTCTCTCTCTCCATGTATGACATCCAAGCCAAGCATTAGGCAAAAGCAATATGATCAATTATTTCACTCCATGTAATTAGTACAGTCTTTCATGTACACTGTTATTTTATTTGAGATGCAGTTTTTCACAACAGTTCTGTGTACAATTTTAGAGCTAGACATTCCTGGGTCCGATCCCGGCCATATCGCTTGCCAGCTTTGTGACCATGAGCAAGTAACTCAACTTGCTTATTAGTGAAAGGGAGACACAAAGATATCTGCCTCATAGGGGAGTTATGAGAATTAAATGAGATACGTTAAGTGCTTAGAAGAGAGCCTGGCAGTGAGAAGTGTTCAATAAGTGGTAACTATTCTTACTACGTATCTGTGATGCAAACAGTTTTAAAATGCCCTTTAATATATACCAGTCATGTGACATATCCAAGGTCACAAAGGAGACCTGTATTTTATTATTTCTACCAAAACCCTCTGACTATATCCCTTTAATTCTTCTCCAGCATTTTTAAATAATAATTATCACAGTAACAATAATAATAGCTTAACATTATGCCATATGATGAAATTAAGGCACAGAGAGGTAAGTGATTTGGCCAAAGTCACTCATAATCAAGCATAATCAAGCAGCATAATCAAGAACCAAATCCAGTTAATCTGAGACCAAAGTCCAGGCTCTTAATTACCACACTATAGAAGAGGTGCTATTTCCTTCCTTCCTTCCTTCATTCAATCCATATACAATTTTTAGAACTATTATTTTCCAGACACTGTATTAGGTTTAGAAACAATAGGACCTATAAAATAGTCCTTGACATCCAGTAGCCTGCAATCTGGTAAAGATAAATTACCACTCAGTCTGATAAATACTATTTTAATGACATGAATAAGGTGCTTTAGAATCACAGAGCAGCTAACCATGTCTGGCCCAATAAAGGAAGGCTTCATATCGGAGGTGCCGAGGGAAGTCTTGTTTCAAGATGAAGGAGGAGCAGGTGGGACATTCCAGGCAAAGGAAACACCATTGATAAAGATTTGGGATTCAAATGTGTAGACATACTTGGGCCAGTGAACAGCTCATTCAGATTATCAGGTGCATGAAGGAGAGTAAAAGGAGAGAAACCTGGACAAATGGGCAGAAATGGCATTGGAGAGTCCCAACATACTACACCAAAGAGGCTGAATTTTATCCTTGGAACAAGAGATAGGGGAAACAGGTTTTTAAACAGACGTGTGGAGTACCGTGATTTGATCATTTTAGAACACTAACCCTGTAAGATGACAGACTGGCCGAGAGACACATTATTGGCAGGACATCCAATTAAAATGAACAGAATGGTCTTAGAAAGACATTTCCAAATGTGGTTCATCATAGAATAACTAGAGAAGTATTTTTAAAATATGGATTCTTAAGCCACACCCAAATGAGTGAAAATCAACAAGTGTGGACTTGTGAAATCTGTTTCTATGTTTGTGGATATGCGTGGTAGGGTGTCGTGTGTGTCTGCTGTACATCAACGCACGCATGCATGCGTGTGTGTGTGTGTGTGTGTGTGTGTGTGTGCACGTTACTCTCCAGCTGATTCTAAAGATGAACCTCGTTTGGAAACAACTGATCTTCAAAGAAACCCAGCGACAGCCCATTCAAAATAGTAGCAAGGAGTATTAAAAGAGTCTGATACAATTCTAAATTAGGATTGTCAAGATTTTGTGAGGATTGCAGCTGATGCAAGATTCCCTTGTGTGAGTCCCAGGAGATACAATGGAGCTGACTCTTAGAACCCAAAGACAAAAGGGGTGATACGATCAACATGATGTCCCTAAATCGTCACCTAAATTCTAATGGCGTGTACTAAAGATTTACATTTATATATTAGAAGAAACCTTGCCTGCCCTAGCTAACATTACTTCATTCACACGTCTATCCTTTCTCCTGCTTCTCTGCTCCAATTCCAAATTAGTTTCTCTGCTAAGGCCCAAATCTTGTCACTGAAATATCTCTATGGCCGTTAAAACTTGTTTTTTCCAAAGTCTGTCGATTAAAAAATTCTGAGTTGGAATGAATGTATTATCCTCAGTAAATTAGCTACTTACTATTCCCTGACCTATTCTTCCTATCACAGTCTCGTTTGATTATTCCAAGCAGACAAGTCTACTTCCCTCCTTTGGCAAGCAGATGAGGAAGGTGAGATGGAAGTTATATTAAGAAAAAAGTAAGTGCACTGTAGTGCATACTTGAAAGCATTTCTGTGATAAAAGGACGGAACTTAGCCCAGGAAAGTCACAGTGTCAAGCTTAAATGCTTTCTCTACCGGTGTGCTTTAGGGAGAAAAATTAAAAAAAAAAAAAAAAAATAACCTGGAAAGCTGGTCAGGCAATTATATTACTGACAGAGTTTTATGAGACAATATCAGAGGGGAAGTGCAATGAGGCTATGTCAAATTACAGCCTGCACAAAAAGAAAAAATATATATATATATGTGATCATAGAAACAGTGACAAATAAAGTTGGTAATGAAGAGGGCATTAGTTTAATTGCTTAACCTTTCCTCTTGACTGCATCTGTAAGTGTAGCAAAATGTCCCCTCCGGTCTCCTGAAGGCACCTAGTGCTTAAGGGAGTACAAGGACCCTAGAGGCAACGACAGGCAGAAGAGGGAGCTGATTTCCCAGGGAGAAGTCAGGACTGGTCAGTAACGGGTGAGATAAAGTGTATAACCTCGCAAATGATGTATTTCAGCCTTCCACTGAGTCCGAAATGGCAGCTGGCAAAGCTCTGACCCCAAAAGAAAACAATTTGCACTGTTTGTGCTGGTGGGAGAATTCATGGAAGAATGGTTACTTTTGCTTCATGCTTTGTAGACACCATTAGAGATCACTGGGAACAGACCCATGGGAAAAGGAAAGTCGTGTTTGGTGGGCAGCTCAGTACAGTGGATCTTTGGGGACCAAAGACTGTGAATCCTAATTCTGGCTCTGCTGCTATTTTCTCATGGGACCTTGAAAGGACACAATTAATGTCATAGAGCCTCAATTCCCTTCTTAGGAGAGGTAGGCCTGAACCTTATCAATACATGATTATGAAGCATGCATTTCATTCACACTCCAGGAGCAGCCTATTACATGGGGTTATTCCCAAGAGGAACAAATTAAAATGTTTCTAATTACAAGTAAGAAAAAAATATACTAACATAATGGTAGATAGGTTTTATTTAAATCTAAACTTAAGAGCGGCATTTTTTCCCAAAATAATCAAGCAGCAAATGAGACGAAATATCAAAGCTCTTTTAAGAAACATTAAGCACTATTCAAATACAAGGCTTTGTCATTGTTATTACGAAGCAAAAAAAAAATAAAATAAAAATTAATGTATTAAATCCTAAAAGTGTATGTTATTCTCATCCGCCAACTAAGACTTTCATTTATTCCACATTTATTTATCAAGTACCTTTCTTGTTCTGGCATTAACTAGGTAACAATAATCCAAAAAGGAACTGTAGCCAGATACAGAAGGACAAATATTGTATGATTCTGTTAGGTAACTAGTCAGACATGAGCAACAAGGGAACAAAGGAATAGAGGCCCAGCCTAGAGACCGCCCAAAGAACACTTTATTGGCAGTTAGAGAATCCCTCCTGCATCCTCGGAGACAAAGGACAGGAAGGCCAGAATCTATAGCTGGTTTAATCTGGCCACAGACACCTGCACAGAGGGGTACTACCCTAACCTGCCCACAACTTAAGCCTCATTATATCATCATTATAACACCATGTTTATATCCAGAAGTTCATGAATCTAATTATAACAGACTGAATTCTGGGTAAGTGCATGCATGCGCACTAGGCAGAGTAACATAGCAGCCAAGTGTCAGTCAAAATCACTTCACTTGCCAATCACCTAAGAATGCCTTTGTGACCACCTATTACAGCCCAAATATAACGAAGACCTCTCCTTCCCCAGGGTTGCAGCTCTCTATCTTCCCTAGCTGTAACCCATGCCCCACCCACATGGGAACATATCATTTCCACATGGTCAGCCAGCTTTAGGCTTAACTCATCTTCTACTTCAAAACATACCTTTAATAAATAATACTTCTCATAAATGTCACGGAGTGGAAATTCATTTCTTCATCAGTGATAAGGACCGAGACCCGCGTGTTACCAGAACTCCGATCACCACAACAGTAACAATTCCACGTACAGAAGTATCTAGAATAGGCAAATTCATAGCAACAGAAAGTAGAATACAGGCTGCCATGGACTGAAGGGAGGAGGGTGGGGAGTTACTGCTTAATGGGTACAGAGTTTCTGTTTCGAATGACAAAAAGTTTTGTAAACAGATAGTGATAATGGCTACACGTACTGTGAATATACTTAATGCCACTAACTCGTACACTTAAAATGGTTAAAATGATAAACTTTATGTTATGTATATTTTACCACAATAATTTAATACCATAGTAAATTAAAAAAAAAAAAAAAAAGAAGTGAACTGAGCATGTTCTTTCTTTCTCCTCACAAAAACAGGACCCTTAGCTTCCAGTCTGAACACTCTGCCGATACAGATCCTGTTGCTTTCTGCTCCCCAGGAAGTTTCCTCAAGGTTCTTTATCATTTTGTATTCTGACACTAAGAACCTACTTGATTTGGGGTTATTTCCAGAATATTGAGTATTACCAAACTTTCATTATCTTGGATGTTCACTGAAGCTCTCGTTTCACAGCTGAATAAATATTCTTCCAGCAAGAAGCCTGACAGATGAATTGTCTTGGCCCCCAGATGTATTTTCACGTCAGAACTCAGACAAGTGTGACAGTTTCTTCCTTTAAGCTCCTCTTTTGAATAGTTTAGCATGACTCAAGGCTTTACCACTTTCCTTCACTTTTAGGATATTCTTTTCCAAGACAATTTACCATAATAGAGTCCATCTCCCCACAGGACAGAGAGCAGTGTGCTGGCCTGAAAAAGGGAGGTGGTTTAACTTGGAGAATCAAGCCACACACTCAGGAAAGCTGAATTCTGGTTCCGGTTCTGTTTCTAATTTAACCATAAGATCAAAGCCTACCCTCCAACTCCTCTCTATGGAAAAGGAGAGATTATAACACCTCTTAAAAACCTCGCTGTAATGTAACAAATGAACTCCCAAGGGAACATGTTATGAAAAAGATTTAAACAGAACAAAATTATTTTGGTATTTTAGGATTAAATCACTTTGGCTGGGATCCAAGACCAATCCAATTTATACTATATTCTACTTAGAGTTATTAGTGTTATAGTCAAATTATTGAATTTAGGGTTTATTTGGCATGGTATTGGCTAATGTGTTTGCTATGCCACTTTAAGAATATATTTAGACTTATTTTTATTTGTCAGGCTTGTAATTTATCCTACATCTTATCATCACTTGCTCACCAAGTTCACTAATTTGCCATTCTTTCAATTTGTGCCTCACTCTAGGCCAGAGTTGTTCAACCTCATCTCTAGTGACATTTTGAACAGGATAATTGAAATAAAAAATATTTGGCTGTAAGGTAGAATGTTTAGCAGCATCCCTAGCCTGTACCCACTAGATGCTAGTAACACCCTTCCCCAAAAGTTGTGACAAATAAAAATGTCTCCAGACATTACCAAATGTCCCCTGTGGGGCAAAATTGCCAACACCACCCTGCCGCCTCTGCCTCCTACCCCTCGCCCCCAGCTCATTGAGAATCACAGCCCTACACCTTGTTTCTAGCCATATAACTAACACTGAATAACTACTTCTGACAACACAACCATTCATTCCCTTCAGAACTCCTTAATGGCCACAGTTTGTCTCACCTTCTGTCTTTCAGAACACCTCCCCTGCTTCGAAGAATAGGCTAATTCTTGCCCAAAAGCCACATCTATGTGTACAGCCAAAGCATGAGATATATGGACAATATCTAAAAATATTCAGACCCTTAAGAGTCTCTTCATTCCTGAAAACATTAAGCTAGGAATGCTTAAACAGATTTTGAGATAGGACTTAAGAGATGAGGTACAGATAAAATTAAAACTGACTAGAAACCTTCACCACAACTCAAAATGACTCTTATCAAAATCCTTTCAGAAAATGGAGAAAAAAAAAAAAACTTATGTAACCTTTTCAAAAACCATCACTCACTTCAAATTGTCTTAATCCAATTTCAGTGAGAATTAAAGAGCAGGGGAGTACTGCTTGTGTGTCAGATCCTATATCATAACCCTCTTGAACTTTTCTAGCAAAAATGGATTCTTTTTATAAACCATTCTTGACTCTGTGTGGTAAACTTGTCTAATTTCAGTCTGACTGGAAATATTTTCCACATACTCTCTCCCTGATCCCAACACAAGCTTCGTAAATCTCAGATGGTCCTTGAAAGACTACAATATGATTTAAAATATTGGAAAATTTGAGATTTCAGGAAACTGATGTAAACTGTTTAATATTTACCCTTCACTTTCAAATCTCCCAGACTGTCTAATGAGCTTTACAGGGTGTTTCTTCCAATCGATTGCCAAGGTAAATATAGCTGCATTTGAGGGAGGGAAAGAAGGAGAAAGATATTTCTATAAATCTGGGTGCTTTCCACTTCTGCCATCTGATTAGGCCTGCAAATGGGAAGAAACATCCAGTTTTGGGAAAATAAGATAAATCTCCTAGTTTTAAATACCATACTTTATGATCTGAGGAAGTGTAATTTTTATTTTGCACAAAATAAATTTCATAAATTCTTTTTATTCAGTTAGTAAGTTTCCATTGTGCTTTCCAAGGAAAGCTATAAGCAGAAAAAAGTCAAGGAGCTAAAATTTCAATTCTTTGGTCTCAACTACCTATCACAAGGCATTAGCAAACAGGAGCTGAAACTGTGTGCTTAAGCCCAGACATGTATTGTTAAATGTGACATGCTCAATTTATCATTAGTTATGAAGTGAAAACGGATGAATACACATTCAATTTAGTTCAGCTGCTTTCTTCATTTA
>NW_006432943.1:2906398-2926356 GCF_000325575.1 Pteropus alecto
ATTTGAACAAATAACACACTCTCATAAGTTTAATCTAATTAATCATAATTGTAAGGTAATGTTCCCTTAATGAACCATACATCTGATTTTATAAAGTTTGTTGCAATTTTATTAAAATGTGTTCCAGATAGAATCTAAAAATGTTCTCTTTGAAGCCCAACCACCTAATCATTCCTTGGCCTAACTCATGTTTCTCAACTGCGTGGATGCGTACGCACGCACACACAACACACACACAAGCACGCTCTTCTTTGTAGGGATGATAAAGATATAACAATACTGAGAGTCATTGGAGCATGTTGGTCTTCTATGGAACAACTGTTTCAGTAAATTGGAAAGTGTTCATCATTTCATTAGATGAGATAGAAAGTTAAGCAAATTAATTGCAGAGTAGAGAAAAAAAGTAATGAGGAATGGAAAGGATTCTTTCTCCATAATTATTATTATGGAGAATATAAAGACCAGGATAGAAATATAAAGAAGAAATTGCCTTTTGTGGGTAGTAACTTATGCTAAAAATTCCAAAATTCTCTTTCTAATATAACTCCAAAGAGAATCTCATAAGAGAGCTGACAGAGTAAAACTGTTGTAATCACATACTATTAGCTACATTTGAGCAGGGGGGATAAAATGAGCCCCCAGTCTGAATCTGCACAAGTTTTGGTTCAGGTGGCAAAGTATCAGAGAACACTTAAAGCCAGAAGAAACATTAAAGCCATTTTGCTCGAATCCTTTGCTTTAAAAATGAGGAAACTGAGGAGAGGTTAAGAGACTTGCCCAAGGTCACAGAAGTAGGTGGCCATAGAATCAAGACTACGACACAAGCCCACTGACTGGCACTGCAGCACCAGTTTCCATCTGATCCTGCATTTCCTTTCAAGTCACAGGATCTCACAAGCCTCTTCCTGTTTAATTTCAGTTGCTTTCTCTTTTGCATGAAAAAAATCGGGTACATTTTAAGAAGAAAAACAGAATCTCTTTAGAGCCTATACCGTAATATTACCATAAAGTTGCAATCTCATTGTTCTTTATAAGCTAAGTGTCACACTGATGATACTATCAGAGATGGGACAAAACCCTTCCAGTGCATCTCTCATTGTCCTCTTGCAAAAGATAAAACACCTTGTTTCACGTGGGGGTGTTGCCTTCAGCTGTAGCTCTTTGATTTCCTGCTATGGAAAAGCTTTTCTTGACTGACTCACTGCTCTTTATAGTCCTTCTCATGGGTACATGGTCTGCTTCTCCTCTGCAATCTCATTAATGACATTGGCACCATTTGCCCTTGTTCTCTCCTTGTGTTCCTGACATTCTAGCCCAGGCTATTTCTTAAATGCCCTTTCTCCATACAACAGCAAGACAATGGCCAAACTGAAGAATCAATTAACATAGACATAAAGAATAAGGCCTATAATCAGTCGTTCCCTTGCTTTATAGTTTAAGGGCTGAGACCATCTAATAGTCCTGACATGCACCTTAGCAAAATGCTTCTCTGCCCTAACAATGATTACAAATTTTATTCATTCTCTACTTTGGAGCTAATTTCATTAGCGATCAATGCACAGAAAATGATCATACACTGACAAACAAAAACACGTGGACAAGGTTAATTTCTTTTTAAATTAAAAAAGAAATGCTGATACTGGTCCTCTTGTACACTGCTAGTAAAAGTGTAAACTGCTAGTAAAAGTGTAAACTGGCAGTCATCTGGCAGAGAGAGGCAATGTAGTCATACTCGAATCAAGCTTTAAAATTTTTTGTCTACAGCTATGCCACCATGAACGCGCCCAATCTCATCTGATCTCAGAAGCTAAGCAGGGTCGGGCCTGGTTAGTACTTGCATGGGAGACCACTAGGAAGACCAGGTGTTGTTTTGTTTTGTTTTGTTTTTTAAAGAAACTTTAAATTTTTGTGGACACTTTGATAGAAAAACTTTAATTCCCATAATTTTTTCTAAGAAAATAATCAATGTATCAGAGTTTGAAAGTTTGGAACATCTTTAAAACAAAATATTAGCAGCTAATTAAAATGATATTGTAGAATAATGTTAAAAGACCTAAGGAAATATTCACAGAATATGTTAGACATAGAAAGCAGATTTTAAAAACTACTGCAGTATTATCTCATTTAAAAATTTGTTATGAATATATTGCTTGTATAAATAGATTGGATAAATATACACTAAAATGTTAGCATTAACTATCTTCCTGTGTAATAATTGTGGGAATTATAATTCTTAATTAACTGTGTGAGTTACAATCATCTGTTTAATTCCTCTCTTAGTGAAAGCAGGACTTGGCCCATCTTGTTTACTGTTATATTCCCTGTGCTCTGCATGTACCTAGAAAGTTGTAACAGTTCAACAGATATCTTTCGAGTTAATGAAAGT
This sequence comes from Pteropus alecto, assembly GCF_000325575.1. Classification (NCBI taxonomy): domain Eukaryota; kingdom Metazoa; phylum Chordata; class Mammalia; order Chiroptera; family Pteropodidae; genus Pteropus; species Pteropus alecto. The sequence goes on from NW_006432943.1 coordinate 2,908,785, forward strand.
GATTTTTATTTTCTTATTTATGTTCATTCATATTGTCTCAATTTTCTACAGTGAAGATGTATTCCTTTACAATAAAAAAAACAGTCAGTATATTTTTATTGTTGCTTTCCCAGTGCCTGTTGTTGTTCCCTTCAAAGTCTTAACCTTAGAACACTTTCCTAAGCAAGGTCACAACAAATGTTCCAAGCAAACTAGTGAAAATGGCATTCATCTGGGAACTCAGTGGAAATTAGATAAGAAACTTACATATTTGCAAGTCAGATACCTGCACTGATAAGCGTGCTTTAATGTGTCTTTCTTTCAATTAATAATTAATTGAACAGCTACTGTGTACCAAACATTCTAACTTTCCTTGAGATGAAGAGAGGAGGTGAATACAGTGAAAAAGAAAGTAAAAAAGAACCTCCCTGTCTCCAAGGAAATTACAAATTTTATTGGAAAAATCGAGCCTATGAGTATGTATGTAATCCCATATAAGACAGAATGAAATGTGATACAACAGAGCTATAAATTAAATGCCATGAAAGAAAGAGAAAGGGGATTAAGTGCAATTGTGTGGTGGGGAGGTCAGAGAAGCCTTCAAAGTGGGGCTGACACCCTTAAAAGATCCATAGTTAAATTTTGATAGATGGAGAAGAGGGAGGTCTTTTCTACATTTAACCTTGAATTAGAATAAAACTAATTCCCAATAGCCTGGCATTTAATCACTGCAGAATCAAAAGGCCATGCAGACTCGCTAAACATTCAGGGACAGATTTTTTTTTCTAACCCAGAGGGCATGCAGTAGCAACAACAAATTACAAACTTTGCCCTGGAGTTGGATGCTGGTCCAGCCCTCACCTGCCCAGCCTACAGAGGAGCAGAGACAGGTTTTGGGCATTCAATTTATTTTTTCCAAACCATTTATCACCACTTGATTAGCATATCTTTATGTGCCTGTCTGACTCTCCTCACTAGAATGAAAGCTCCAAAAAGGCAGGGATTTTTGTCTACTTTGCTTATCACTGTATCCCCAGCACCTAGAACAGTGCCTAGGATATGGTAGGCGTTCATTAAATATTTGTTAAATAAATGAATACTCTGTGGTAGGGTGTGGTGTGGCACATGCAAAATATGCTACACTCTAGACGAACACAATCAGCACCATCACTGCTACTATACCCAGCTGAAAGGCCAAACAGCATCCTGAATCCAAGATGCATGATCCCTGAAGTACATAGGTTTGGGCTGGTATATTCAGGACACTACAAGGATGAAGTACTTTCAGAAGCTCCTAAGTTCATTATCCTAGAAAAGACCTTAGAGAGCCTGGGTCAAGTCCCTCAGAAAGCCCATTAAATTCATTCATTTCTCCCTTTATTACTCCATGTTTCATTTAACAAGCATCTATACTGATTCTTGATCTGTATGGAGTATTGTTATAATAAAGAATTTGTCTTTGTCCCGGGTTCTGGAAGAGAGCTCCTAAAACCTTGGAATTTCCCAAGAGTCTTTATTAAGTGGGTCCTTGTACCATAACTGGGTTTATGCTAAGAAAATTATTCAGGATGGGGGCTGGTTAGGCCAGAAAGATCAACCATGTGACTTGAGTGTTGGGGCTTTGAGCTATTGTGATATCAGCCCAACCTCCACAGAGGAAAGGAGGATTAGAGATTGGGTTCAACTACATGGCCGATAATTCAATCAATAAAATTCCAATAGAAACTCTGGACACTGGAGCTTGTGTGAGCTTCCTGGTCGGTGAACACACTGATATGCTAAGAGAGTAATGTGTCCACGTGTTTGGAACCCTCCCAGACCTCATCCTATGTGTATGCTTTATAATAAAACTATAATCATAAGTATAGCACTCTCTTGAATTCTGTGAATTCATTCTAGTGAATTATCAAAACTGAAGGAGTCATAGGAACTCCCAAATTCATAGCCAGTTGATCAGAAGTGCAGGTGGCCTGGGGACCCCCAAACTTGTGGCTGCCATTTGAAGTCAGTGCAGTCTTGTTGGGTACTGTGCCCTTAACTTCTAACCTCTGACCTAACTCGGACTTAAAGAGTTTAAGGTACTCTCCCTTTATTGCTAGTAAAAACCCAGGGTAGAAGTAGAACTTGGTGATCGATTAATTATATTATAAAGTAGGAAGATACTCCCTGGTAGAAGCATACTTTCCCCTCCTGGTACCACCATGGCAATAAGGGGACATGGGCACCAGAAAGCCATTCCAAGTTCACCTAAGGCCAACAACCTATGATTTGGCTGAGGGCTGCAGTTCCAGCATTCCCATGTTTGTATTGGTGCACACACACGTGTACATATATATCATGAGATATAATTACATATATAATTTGCCACAGAAGAACTGGTTGTTGGAATACTAGGGGAAACTTCAGAAACGTGTTTTCTCATTTCTAACTGAAATGTTTCTTCCCAACAAAATTTTCAAGTACTCTCTTCTAAGAAGAAAATACAAAAATGCTCTCAGAAAATTGTATCTGACAATGAAGTCAGTACAATATATCAAGCCCAGAAATTGACATTCTTATCTTAAACAATGATATATATGGTGTTACAGATTATAAGATAACAAAACAATTCTGACATTAATATCCTAGATGAAACCTTACGCAGTTTCTTAAACTTTAGGAGCCAAGTTCTCTTATTTGTACAATGGGGATGATAATTCATGCCCCATATGCTTTAAAAGATTTCTGCAAAAGAAGTGGAAGTTATTTGGAAAGTAAGCCCACTATCAGATGTGGGTTGTTATTATAATACATCCCAAGGAACTAATGAACTCAAATTTGTTATTTTTTTTAAGTTATTGCACATCTTATCCTCTCATAAAGCCTTTTTGACTCTATGATCAAAATTGATAACATGTATTAAAGGTCAACAGATAAGACCGAAATTGCATTTTTTTGGAGACCTTAACAAAAGAAATTCGAAAAGATTTAAGATAAAAAGAATCGAGTCCTTGAGCGCTTGTCTCCTTGGCTAGGATATTTTGATAAGATTTTCAAGAAAAACTGGAAATTGGATTAATAAGATCTACTATATAATGAACAATTTAATATTAATCCAGTATACTTATATATAATGCATCACTGTCGAATTTCACACTGATAATCATTACAATTCATGGTCATTAGTTACTTTTGGTTTTATACGTCAGTATAAAATACATTGCTTTACATGTATATTAGGCTGAACCATATGAAGTTGCTGTTTTTATAGGGCAAAAACAGTGAAACATTAGCAATTTCATATGATTCAGCTTAACATTTTTAATAGACTTTGTGGTCTACGATATGAGTCTTATATAATACTGTCTACATAGTTCAAAATACTGACATACAAAAGAATTTCTGACAAATATTTCTATATTAACTTGTAAGATGCTTCAGAGCAGCTGTCATATTTTATTCATCTTTGTACCCCTTACAGCATTTACCATAATACCTTACACATTGAGATTCTCAATAAATGTCTGTTGAATGAGAGTGTGGTTATTTACTTTTATGTATACCTTGTTCCTCAAAGGTTATAAGGTCTCAATTTAGAAACTAGACCTCATTCTAATAAGGACTAATAGTATTTAAAAATTGTACACAATAATTTCAAAAAAAAATTTTTTAAGGGAGAGATTGACATGGGACTAAAACTATTTAGAAACATTATAATTGTAATCAGTTCAAAATTCCAAGCTACCCCATCTACACAGAATAGCCTGTCGAACACCTCTATTTGCTTAAGTGTCCCAAGCCTTGGGATAACCAAATTAGGCTGGTATTCCCTAGTCTATTCCTCTAGGGTTGGGGCCAATCTGGACTAGTCCTCAAGTCTGAGAAGTAGAAGACAAATGTGAAAGGTGTCATTCACCTAGACTGAATTAACTTAGAGAACTTACAAAACATTGACAGTTGGGTTGATAGATTTAATGATGCATGAATATTTAAAAAGATGGATGAATGGATGTATAGATGGAGAGACAGATGAATTTTATGCTTATGTGAGGGAGAAGATGAAAAACAGGAAGATGTGATGCATGTCTCTTGTTCTCAACTATATATACATACACACACACACACTATATACACACACAGACACTGTTGTCTTCAGTCTGCAGAGATTTCTTTTTCTAAAAAATAATAACAAGTATTATACGTGGTATTCATTTGCCCATCTAAAGTACCTATATTAAAGCATCCCTGCCTTAGCAAAGTCCAATTCTGCTGAGCACATTCTCCTGCTAAGAAACCAGCTGAACCCTGATGATTACTAAATAAGAACTATATACACACAAACACTGTTGTCTTCAGTCTGCAGAGATTTCTTTTTCTAAAAAATAATAACAAGTATTATACGTGGTATTCATTTGTTCATCTAAAGTACCTATATTAAAGCATCCCTGCCTTAGCAAAGTCCAATTCTGCTGAGCACATTCTCCTGCTAAGAAACCAGCTGAACCCTGATGATTACTAAATAAGAACATAATTAATTATTTCTTCAACTGAATAGTCCTGAATTCTACCACAAATCAATCAGTTCTTCTAGCCTAAGAAGCTCTGACTCTATTTTAGCTCAATGAAAATAAAATCAATGAAGGCCAATTATAGCCCACCTCGTTAGAGTATGCAAATGGTGTGCCATACAAATGTGTAGCCATTGCCTCTGGAATCTCAGAGGAGATTCAAGGAGCCAATTGTGGGTTGCTGCTGGCCCCTAGCTGTTCAGGCCACGCAGTACCACCATACCTGGAGCCTACAAGTGGGGACCAAGGGTAAGCTCCTTTCTCCATTCCTATAACAAATGTGTGTTCAGAGGCTCCTCTGCAGAAGGCATTATGTTGAGTCATCAGAGCTCAGGGAGCAAGTTTAGGCAGATACCTGATGTTCAGGGATATTGCTATACATTCTAGTGTAACAACATTCTGCATCTGAAAGCTGGTTTCCATATAATTCATAGGCTTATGAATTATAATTATTATATTAATTGTGTAGTACCCAGAAATTTCTAAGCAAGGATAACATATATGTCACAAAGAGCCAGGCGAGCCCTTGTGTGGCAGACAGACACAGGGTTGATAAGCATAGAACACTAAGGGGGTGTAAAATAAAGCTCATCTGCTCCCCAGAATTCCCTGACAGCCACCACAACCCGGCCACAGGGCTGAAATTTCTGTACTGCTCTCATTCTTTGGGGCTAAGGCTTTGTATCTCTAGGGAGCTCCTAGTAAAATACAGAGACATCAGATAGAAAGAGTAGATCACTAAGCTACTGCTTCCTAAACTTCAGGTATTTGCATACCAAATCTCCACTTTTTCCATATCATACTTATTTACCATATTTCTTGAATCTAAAATGTTCTGATGTTGATCTTTCTTTTTTATTAAATTTATTGGGGTGACATTGGTTAATAAAATTATATAGGTTTCAAGTGTACAATTCGATACTGCATTATCTGTATACTGCATTGTGTGTTCACCATCCAAAGTCAAATCTCCCTCTGTCACCATATATTTGACCCCTTTTACCCTTAACTAACTCCTTCTCCCCTATCCCTCTAGTAACCACTAAACTGTTGTCTGTGTCAGAGTTTTTGTTTGTCTTTTTTGTCTATTGCTTTCAGTGTTAAATCCTACATATGAATGAAATCATATGGTTCTCAATCTTTTCTGTCTGACTCATTTTGCTTAGCATAATTATCTCAAGATCCATCCACATTGCTGAAAATAACATTATTTCATCTTTCCTAATTGCTCAGTAATATTCTTTGTATATATGTACCACCTCAAACACAAGGGAAGTAAAAGCAAAATAAATTTAGACTATATCAAACTAAATAGCTCCTGCACAGCAAAAGAAACCATCAGCAAAACAAAGAGGCATCCAACTGAACGGAAGAAGATATTTTCAAACAACACCTCCAATAAGGGCTAATATCTAAAATATGTAAAGAACTCATAAACTCAAAAAAAAAAAAATCCAATTAAACAATGGGCAGAGGACCTTAACAGACACTTCTCCCAAGAAGACATAAAAATGGCCAACAGGCATATAAAAAGATACTCAACTTCACTAGCTATTAGGGAAATGCAAATCAAAACCACAATGAGATACCACTTCACACCTGTTAGAATGGCTATTATCAACAAGACAAGGAATAACAAGTGTTGGAGAGATTGTAGGGGAAAAGGAACCCTCATATACTGTTGATGGGAATGTAAATTGGTACAGCCACTATGGAACACCATATGGAGGTTCCTCAAAAAATTAAGAATAGAATGACCATATGATCTAGCAATCCCTCTTCTAGATATCTACCCAAAAAATTTGAAAACATTTATTCGTAAAGATATATGCACCCTGATGTTCACTGCAGCATTATTCACAGTGGCCAAGACATAATCATTCTTGATTTGAACACAGGCAGGTGTCAAGGATAGGTTTATACCACTATCAGTGCACTGCCTGACCTAATCCATGGGCATCATAATCTGACACCAATTGCATGATGCATGATTTCAGAAATGTTAAAATATAGGGGAAAGTTTAAATCTTTAGAATCTATGAAAAAAGAGTATTAATTTTCACTTTAAAATCAACCCACTTTTTCACTTAACAAATTTCTTTTTTTTAAAGAAAACTTTTTTTTAGTTGAACAAATGGGTTTATTAATCTTGCACTGTGAGGCATTTCAGTAAGGAAGTGTTAGGAAGGATTTACAAGATTCGGGCTTGTGTTAAGTGATTTAGGAGAAGGTTTAAGGAAGCAGCCCTTTTCTCTGGATTGGATGCTGTCAGGAAGTGGGAATATTTCTATGATGGGATAATATTAACAAATCTTAACTAGACAGAGGCTAAAGCTGTAATTGGAAAAGAAGCAACAGTCACTTATCAAAGATAGAGGGGTATTTATCATTTTATTTTATTTGGTTTTTAAATTTTAATTAGTTTCAAGTATACAGTACATTGGTTAGACATCTATATAGTTAGTAAAATGATCATCCCAATTGCTCTCTCCTTCCCCTGACCCTCCACCTAGCCAATGTATTAATGCTAATTGCATTCCCTATGCCATGCTCCCCATCTCCGTGACCATCCATCGGCTACTAATTTGTACTTCTTTAACCCTTTACCCCATTCTCCCAGCTCCCCAAAACCCCTGTCCATCACCAAATTGTCCACTATATTTGTGAGTCTGTTTTTGATTAGTTTGTTCTTTTTATTCCTTAGATTCCGGATATAAGCGAGATCATACAGTGTTTATCTTTCTCTGTCTGACTTAAATACTTTCTAGGTCCATCCAAGCAATATCTTTTTCAATCCTCTTCCTTTTCATATGTAGGGGTCTTGTTTTCTTATCCCTTCATCCACTCTATCTTTTGGTTGGAACACTTAATTCTTTTCCATTTAAGGTACTTGTTGATAGGAATGTAGTTGTTACCATTCTTTATTCCTATTTTTGATACATGTTTTTTCTTCTTAAAGAAGTCCCTCCAACATTTCCTGTAAAACTGGCTTGTTGGTGATAAATTCCTTTAGCTTATTTTTGCCTGGGAAGCTCTTTATCTATCCTTCAACTCTAAATGATAGCTTTGCTGGATAAATTATTCTTGGTTGTAGATCCTGGGTCTTCATCCTGTCGAATACTTTTTGCCAAACCCTTCTGTCCTGCATAGTTTCTTTTGAGAAATCAGCTGCCAGTCTTATGGGTGTTCCATTATAAGTAATTATTTCTTTTACTCTTGCTACTTTTAATATTCTTTCTCTGTATTTAACCTTTGGCATTTTAATTATGTGCCTTGGTGTGGGCCTCTTTGAATCCCTGATTTCTGGAATTCTCCAAGCTTCCTGGAGTTTTATGTCCATTTCCTTCACAAGTTAGGAAAGTTTTCCATCATTATTTCTTCAAACAGCTGTTCAACATCTTGATTTTCTTCAGTTATGCCAATCAGACAAATATTTGGAGATTTAATAGTGTCCCATATCCTCCTTAAATTATTTTTATAGTCTTGGCACCTTTTTTCTTGCCATTCTGATTCAGTGTCCCAATTGGCTTTCCTGTCTTCTAGATAGGGCATTTGATCCTCTTCTTTATTCATTTTGTTTACTCCTTTGTTTATTCCATTTAATATACTTCTCATCTCAGATGTGTTCTCCATTTCAGACTGGTTCCCTTTTATAATTTCCATTTCCATTTTTATATCTTTATTGGAGTTCTCAACACTTCCCAAAAGCTCATTGAGCATCTTTATAATCAGTGTTTTGAACTCTGCATCTGTTAGATTACTTGACTCCATTATATCTGGATCTCTGTTCTGTTCTCCCATATGGTTTCTTCTTCTTTGTCTTCTCATTTTGGCTGCCTTTCCGTGTCTGTTTCTATGTACTAAGCAAAGCTCCTAAGTCTCGCAGTCTGATTAATGTGGATTTGTGAAGTAGGTGTCCGGTGGCACAATACTGAGAGGGGCTCAGCTACTGACCAAATTTAGCCCAAGCCCCTGCCCCTCCATGGCCATCTGTTAAGATTCAGCAAGCAACCCAAAGAAGTTGTGCTTACAGTTACCTCAAAAGGCCACACCAGAAACCGAAGCCAGCTGCCTCCAGTGTGAGTCTAGGCGCTGCTCAACAAGGAGCACCTGACTCCCTGAGAATACACCTGGATGTGGCTTGGGTGGGGCTGTGAGTTGGGGGAGGCGGGGTTTCCGGGAATCCTCTGGGCAGAGCGACCTCTGTTATCGAGTTCAATGATGTCATGACTATGGAAGCGCTGTGTCCTGTGCCCTGGGAAGAGGAGGGGCTCAACAGGGAACAATGGGCCAGCATTGTTCTGCTCGGAGCAAGTCTTGCCTCGGCCCTCACTTTGACAATATCTCCCTGTAAGTCCCTGGCGCACCCTGTGCGCAGCCGAATCGGCACTGGTGCTCAGAGCGAGCAGGATCGTCACCTTGAAAATCCTCTCTCAGCCGTGGCCCATTTAAGAGGCTTCTGCCGCAGCCTCTATCTCACTTAGCTGCTCAGGACTGGGCAGTCCCACATCCTTGCCCTGTCCTATCTTCTGCCATTGCAGAGTGATTTCTTGGATTTCTCCTTAGTTGTATGGCTTGTTCATCTAGATCCCAGGTGATTTTTCCTTGTTGCTGCTCCTTGTTTCCGTCACAACTTTGATATGGTCGCCAGAGGGATGAACAGAGCCTCTAATCTACGCCATTTTTATCTCTCCGCAGGAAATTTTTTTTAACTTACCAGATTTCAGTAACCAATGTCACCATTAAAAAAGTAATTAATTAATTGATTAAATAAAGGAAACTTTTTTATCACTGCCTTAGAAAACTAGTATCACTGAATTAAGTAAAATGAAACTGTGTACATAAATGCAATGAGAATTTTTTAATAATTTTAAATCCTAGCTAATATAATTAATCAAGATGTATATGTTTTGTTCATGCCCCTTTCCAGTATATATATATTATACTTCCTTACAAAAAAAAAAGAAGTCTAAGAAATAATTCAACCTCCCAAGACTTTGAGCCTGAAAGCCTACACTTGATTTGCTAAAAAGGGAGATTAGCAATTGTTAACGATTAATACAACGCTAGCACCAAAATGAAACTTTCTCATCTTAATTAGAAAAACTCAAGAAGAAATTAAAACAGGGGTAATTTTCACTCTACGTGATGCAATGTTATGTAATAGCCACAATTATATGCTACATAAAATATTCTCCCTCATAACACTAGTCCCACAGTGCCACTTGTCAAGCAACACTGAAAACCACCATTAACCCCATTAGAAAGAGTTATAAGAATTAAGCTGTCAATTTGGAAAACCAAGTAAATAATTCTAGATGAGGGGACAGAGAAAAGGGATGTTTTGACAGGCATATGAGGATGAAGGAGCCCAAGACATGAAAGGTCGTTACAAAGGAAACAGTCCAAGAGAAAATATCAAAGTGAACTAGGAGGAACGTACTAAGCTGCCAGGGAAAGGCAACACAAATGCCCTGGACATCTGGCAAAGACATGTTCAGGGGTGTGTCCATGGAAAAAAAAAAGACAACGAAAGAGTAATTCAGAGGAATAAAACTCAAATCTTGCCAATTTAGCAATTTTGGCATCATACCAGAATTCCCATTGAAATAGTGCCTGTTTATCATCAACTCTTGTGCAACGCTGCTCCTCCACTGACAACAGTGGAAAATAATACTACCATCAGCCCTTCACATCATGGATTCAACCAACCTTCAATTGAAAACAATTGGGAATCTGCAGTTGGGGATGTGAAAATATCGTTTTCGTTCCTCAGTTGGTCGAATCTATGAATGTGAAACCTGCAGATACGAAGAGCCAACTGTAAAGTTGATCCTTGACCAGCATGGGTTTGAACTACATAAGGTCCACTTATTCACAGATTTTTTTTCATCATGTAAACAGAGCACGCAAACTTACAGTATGGATAAATACAAAACAGTTCTATAAATGTATTTTTTCTTCTTTATAATTTTCTTAAAAACATTTTATTTTCTCTAGTTTACTTTATTGTAAGAATACAGTATATAAGACACAAAATATGTGTTAATCAACTGTTTATGTTATCGGTAAGGCTCAAGTCAATCCTAAGCTATTAGTAGTTAAGTTTTGGGGAAGTCAAAAAATATATGTGGATTTTCTACTGCATGGGGGTCAGCACCTCTCATCCCCACCCACACACATTATTCAAGAGGTAACTGTATATACTTAAGGACCCTGGATTATTATTGCTAAGAAATTGTGGGAAACCGAGCTCTCCATTCTGGTATTTAATCAATTAGTTTATTATTTTTTTTATCTAACTCTCTTATTATCAATATATACCAATCCCCTCAACCTCTCCTCTGGAAAATATGAAGAACAATTAACCAGAATGGATTTTACAAGAATCCTCCTCGTACATTAGTTATCTCTTGTCTAAACAAAACAACCTACGCCCTTTAACCAGAGATATGGCTACTGAAATACTGATTGCTTAAGATGCAAAGCCTTGGTGTTTCAAGTCAGTGTAATCTGGAAGTTGGTATTCTTAACCAAAATAATATAGGAGTGGAGAACTTAACCTGTACCCCTTCCATTGGTCTTTTTCATTTACTTTTTATTCCATTCATCATTTTGTGCTTCTTTCTTTGAACCTACTCATCTCTTTTAAATATGGTGATCAAAATTGGTAATTATATTCTAAAATGGTTGATCAATGTTAAGTGTATTCTTGCCCTTTTCATGTCATACTCTTGTTAATACATCTCTCAGTCATGTTCCCTTTTTAAAATAATAGCATTACAAATTGCAGGCTCATATTTATGGTTCACAATACTTCGGCCAATTCTGTTAGTACCCTTGGATGCAAATCACCAGGGCTTCCACATTTAGATACAGATCTCACTTATTTAAATTATCTTTCTCCAAGTCTTCTTTTCCCTTTCATTCTCCTAAAATATGCATTACCTATTTCCATTCATTTGCTCATGCAGAAAGGTTTTTTAAAAGACATTAAATGCCCCCAGGGCCTTTTGATGTCATCACCAAGTCTCTTCCCTATCTAATTAAAAGACAACAGTTTGCTTTAGTCTTTTCTTCTTCCTGATAGAGTAAAAAAAGAAAAAAGAAAAAAAAAGAACGGTCTATTTCGTGTACACTTTGAAAGTAGCATTTCATTTCCTGCTTTAGTAATTGTGACCTTACTTCTATGAAACGTTCTACAGGTATTTGCCCTTGAAGTTTCAGCCATCTCTAGAATTTTTTCTATTTCTGAAGCTTACGTGATTCTTTGGTAAATCATGTATCTGGTATACATACCTGGTATATATATTTGGTAAAAAAAAAAAAAATTCTGTCTTCCCAATCTTTTTAGACACGTATGTGAACCTGTTCTCCCTCTTGCCCTTGACAAAGTTCTGATAATGCAGTTTAAGAAATCCAATCTCATGTTTCAGTAATTAGTTGAAAAATAGATTAAAGGAAGACACCCAGGTGAACAGACAGTTACTTAAGAAAACATGTGTGTTTCTGGGATTATTTTAATACAGAGGGATATATGGTCAGTTTTATTTGAAATATTTTCTACCTTTAAATCCTTAATACTTCCCTTTTCTAAAATATCCCAGAAAAAGATATTCCACATTATCTCCATCTACCCTATCCAAAATTTGCCCTTGTCACTCTTAATTCTGCTCTTAAAATAAAATTCTCTATTTGCCCTCCTGAGCCCATCCATTTCCTTCTATAATGTCCTCAGTAGAGTAGAAATGAAAACTGGAATGTTATTATTCTTAACATAACCCCAAATTTTATTCAATACAGTTCTATGACCACTTTTCAGCACTTCTACTACCAATAAATGTATTGGACTAATGAGTCCAAACCACCTAGATAACTATAGTAGCCCCCAATTGTTGGCCTGTGTCCTCCTTGCCCCACCTGTAGTCTATTTTCCATATTGCAGCAGAGTAATCTTTTGAAAATATAAATTACATCATGTTGATCCTTCTTAGTGTTCTTCTGTTGGCTTTCCTTCACACTGAAAATAAAATCCAAACTCTTTATTATGGCCTACAAGGACTTCTATCATTTGACCCCTGACCACACACCATCCTGCTCATTTTTGCACTAGGGCCTTAGGGCATGCTGTCCCCTGCCTGGAACACTCTTCCCCTTCACATCACTATCTGCTTAAACATCAATCCTCATTACATTCATCTTAACCTTCTTTATTTTTCTTCATTCCAATGTCCACAACCTGGGATCATATTTATTACACGTGTGCATTTGTTTAATATGTCTCCTTACCAGAAGGTTCTGTGAAGGCAAGGATTTTGTCTCTTTTATTCTCTACTGTATTTCCAGCAACTGAAATATTGCCTGGCATACAGCAAATACTCAAAAATACTTTTGGAATGGTTAAGTGATGAAATAATCCCTGATCTTTTTACCTAGTAATTTATCACATTCCTTCAGCAACACAAATTAAACACCATGATGAGAACAGATTGCTTGGAACTCATGTCTTTGCTCCTATCAGAAGTCCCACACAAAAGTACTTGACTTTATAATGATAATGCAACTTGGGAATGTCTGTTGTGAAACAGTATTCTGAGTCATTCATTACACACTCACTGGGGAAAATAATCTCCAGATTATCCATAAAGGAAAATTTTGCTTTGCCCACTGCTCTTTGCAAAGGTCAAAAAGGACAGCATTGATCATGGTTCAGGAGGGGTAAGAAATGCAGAAGAAATAGTCATTGTGGGTAGAATTATGAAATCTAGGAAAGCATGAGAAGCATGCTAAGTACTGAAAAGAAGGCTAGAGGAAGGATGCTACTGGGAGAATGTGTTCCTTCATTGTGTCCACTGCTACCTCTTCCAATGAAAAGCCCAAATTAGAACCACAATGTGAATCTCATTTGAGATTGGATCTGGTCTGAAATAAAAGCCTGAGGGAGAAAAAATTGTCTATGATATCAATAGATTGTTTTCATAAACATTCTTGTTTAAACCATTAAGTCAAAAATACTGTTTTCCAAGTGTTTCACCACCATTAAAAATCATGTAATCTATTTAGCAATTTCTCATTCACACATTCCCCTTTTCAGTTAAGAAACGGTCAACACCTGAAACAAATATAATATTGAATATCAACTGTATCTGAAAAAATTTTTTTAATTTTTATTAACTTTAGGTGATGAACACAATGCAATATTCATATGATGTATTATTGAATTGTACACTTGAAACCTACATCATTTTATTAGCCAATGTCACCCCAATAATTTTAATAAAAATTTTTTTAAATAAATGATCCAACAAATATTTGTTGCACATTTACTATGTCCACGGTTCTGGAGAAATAGCACTCATGGCAGTGGGTGGAGGGATGACAAGACGGTTGAAAGATGTTGTCCCTAACCTCATACAGATTACAGACTATCGTATTAGTCATTTAAGCATCAAACACTACTGCTCTCTGGTGCTCTTTTAAAAAGAGAGGTGATTATGACCCAAGCATCCAGAAGCAGCCAAAGAATTTAAAGAGAAACAATTTGGACACTTATTTGACCATGGCTGCTGGAAAAGTGATGATTTTCCAAGTCTATTACAAAATAAACAGCTCCATTTAAATTAAATTCATCATTACTAAATATGCTTGTGTGTGAGAATGTGAGTTATTTTTTAATGAGATTTTAATGGCTGTAGGTTTTTCAAATAGTTCTAAAGGACAGTGCATTTTCTGATGACATCTCAATATTTAAGTTCAACTGCCTTTTCTCCGGTGTTAGCAAAGCTCTGAACTCCAAATAATTCAGGTTCTATATTAGAGTTCATTGAAATTGGTCAGAGGATCAAGATAAGGTGAATGTGTGGTTATGCTTACAAACACTCACATGCCAGGAGGAGAGGAGAGGAGAGGAGGGGAGGGGAGGGGAGGGGAGGGGAGAGGAGAGAAAACCTAAGCCTTCCCAATTTTCCACTGTGTAAACCGCTGCAGTGGAAATAGATGGGTTTGTTCAACATTCAAATCAACCTCTGTCTACCATGCCTCCCCACACTGCAGAAGCTGGGAAGATAAAAAACATTTCCCTGACTCCTTTGAAGATGCGCTTGGACAAGACCCAAATTCAAACCTGAATTAAATTGGGGAAAAGATACTCATTTTGCTGGTGTAGATATAGCAGACAGATCACAGCTCCAGAGCCTATGTTGGAGCCAGCTTCTTGATTTGTAAATTTTTGCCCAAGGGGTATGTTTCTGAACCAACAGTGGAGGCAGTGGCTTCCTGACCCCAGATTCACAATTAAAGGAGCGTGAACCAACAGCAGGCCCAGTGGCCTCCTGATTCCCAACTTCCTGATTGTGCTGAAGTCACAGTTCCTTTGCCAAGCCAGTTTGGGTTTTCCTTTTGGTAGTAGTCCCTGGAGGGCCAGCCAGGGCTTGCTCTTCAGATCCTTCCAACAATTTTATAAGCACGGCTGTGTTAAATCTGCTTAAAATAGCTGAAGTGGTTTCTTAAATCCAGCCAAACCCTGACTGATAGGTCCCGAACTGTAATTCTACCCAGGAGGTAACTCATCAGATTCTGCTTTTTCCATCTGTCTACAGAAAACATTCTCTGAGTCTTATCTAAACACTACTTTGTGTGGTATTTTAAGGTGTTTTTTTTTTCCCCACTACTTTAATGACTCTTTAAAAAGAACATAAAATTCCTTTTATGTTTCCTTATCCTCTCTCATCCTCCATAGTCAGCCTCCATTTCCTGGGTCATGGTAAGCTCCTTGAAGTAGATTTGTTAATGCAAGGGTCATAAAAACAAGACGTGCCTTGAAAATATTGTGAGTGGACTGGGTGGGGTAGGTTGAGTCAAGAAACTCCATTTTTGCTTTATTGAAAATAATTGTGTTAGAACTTTGCATCTGAGAAATATAAAAATCTAGGATTCCAAAGTTAGGTTTAAGACAGAGCACTAAAGATATAGTCAAGCCTTCCAAAACTGACTGAGAATGAGGCATTTAGTCCTTCGCAATTTTTAAATAAACCACCACCTTTCAGCATGTGGAGTAAAATCATAATAATAGTAATAACAATGATGATAAGAATAAATAGCTCCTAATTGTTGACAGCATATGCTGTGGAAGACTACATGCTAGATTAATGATTATTTCCAAAACTCACATCATCCCTGAGACATCATTGCCTTTCTACAGATGAAAAAACTGAGGCACAGAGAAAAGTAAATTGCCCAGAGTTTTAACTCTGTTTAACTCCAAGTACAATTATCCTTGCAGTACGTTCATTCAAACCATCATTTAGTAAATCTTTTTAAGTACCTCGAAGGGACCATTCTTCCCAGGGGACCACACCCTTCATGGGGTAACACAAAAGATTTAACAGCGAATAGGTCGGACACAGTGCTAACGCTCACTCACTTCTTAGAAGATGGCCAGTCATGCTCACTGCCATTGCTTGGCAAACCTGACACGACCAGCTCTCAAGGCATCAGCAACCACCTCTTTGGAAGAATACCTTGTTTTGGTTCCGACCTTTCCATTTTTGTTTTTCATACCTGAGTTTGCAACCCAGCACTGCCCCTTATTAGCTATGTAACCCTGGGCAAGTTATTTGAAATCCCTGAGCCTCAGTTTCCTCGACCTTAAAGTGAACATAATAAAACTACTTACCTCATGGGGGTTATTATAAGGATTAATTGTAAACAGAGCACTTAGAATGGTGCTGGCAAGCAGCAGAAGCAGCTATACGCTCCGCAGGGGCCAAAAAGCAGGATCGAGAGCGGGGTAGTCAGCGGCTCCCCGCTTTGCTCCCCACTTGCTGGGCGGGTAGCTCCCTAGAGAGCTCACCCGGAAGCGGAAGTGGAAGCAGAAGCAGGGGCTGCTGCGAAGGGAGCCTCAGCGCAGACCCGGACTTGTCAGTATCCAATCTCATGTTGAGATCCCGCAGAGCTTTCTCGTCCAGCCAGCAGGTAGAGGTACCTTCCAGCAGAGGTCTGATGCTCCCCAGAAGATTGGCCTCTCGGAACCCGGCTCCAGCTGGAAGTCCAGGATGCCCGGGAAACACTTGTGCAGAAAGATGCCCGGTTCCAGATCAAAGGGAAAGTGCAAGGTGAATTCTGCCACCTCATCCGACCCTCCTGTGGAAGTGGACCCAGACACCATCCTGAAGGCACTCTTCAAGTCCTCAGGAACCTCTGTGACGACACAGCCCACAGAATTCAAAATCAGACTTTGAGCCGGGGAGTGAGGCAGCCAGAAGCAAGGGCAGAGGACTGTGGCTCTGTTTCCCAAAGGAAACTCGTGACCTGTGGGCTGTCAGACTGGAGGCCCCTAAGCGGGGAAGGGACCAGCCTTTCTGTGTTGCTTTCTACTCTGTGCTCTTCTGTACATTAACATTTTATGTAGTTTGTTTCCTCTTCTTCTACCTTGTCACCAAAAAAAAAAAAAAAAAGTGTTGGTACATAACAGTCAATGTGTGTTAGTTACAGTTGTTATATCATTACTGCTATTATTACTATAGCACCACACATGAGAAGTACACTGAGTAGTTAGTATTTAGTAGAGTATGAGAAAATCTCAGGGTATGGTTTTCTCAGAAAGAGAAGGCCACAGGAACTCATTCATTTTAAACTAACTTGGTTCAAAGTTTAAAGACAAGAGTCAGTTCCTGGCTCTCAAATCCAAGGGCTACTGTGGTTTGCTTTGATAGTACACATTGATTTCTGTCTCCCCAAATCAGAAGTACTTTGGTACATTCCACTGGTCTCTCAAAAAAAAAAAAATTTTTTTTTTTGTAATAGACAGTGCTATGCCACGCAAATCCCAATTTCAAGACTAAAGGATTTAGTCCCCCAACTGCTAGGCATGCCACCCTCCAACATCCCTCAGCTCTCAGCCCCTGGGAATTGCCCTCAGCTGGCTAAAGACAACCACCTCAACCAAAGAGTTACCATCTTCCCAGTTCAACGTGCTTTCAATGGCATGTTGATTCAGGGACATGAATCCAGCCTCCAAGGCCTAACTGGGGAAAGCTCCAAAGGTG
>NW_006432943.1:2926550-2939092 GCF_000325575.1 Pteropus alecto
CTTGCGGGGTCATCCACTTCACAGCTCAGCTTCTCCTTCTGCCTGGCCCCTCCGCAGCACCTGGTAAGCCCAAGAGCATGCCCTAATAAACACCCTGTATGCTTATCTCTGATTTAGAGTCCCCTTCTCAGGAATCCCGCCTACAACATTCAATCTGTAGATTTAAACTCCAAGATTGCTACATTTTAAAACATCTCTCTTCACAGATACCAATTTCTACTCAACACAGCAGGCACCTCCCCAGCTGTGCTTCCCCATCAGCAGTGTGGTCTTATTGGGTCCTACGCCTGGGTACTCTATCCCTTTTATGTATGCTCTATCATTGAAAGATTTTCAAAGCAGTCTATTTACAAAGCTAATGTAATAATTTTAGTACCATGACCTTGTTGGCTTCTTATCACTTTTGTTTTTCCCATTACTCATCCGTGTGCCTGAGATAGAACATGTTCAAATAAAGTTCCTTCCAAAACCTTCCTCTGGGCTCATTTAGGGATTGGGCTCATGAAGCCTGGATTCTACCTCACTTAGGGTGAGTCCTCCCCCATAAGGCTCCTCAGCGCTTTGTGCAGATAGACTTCTGTCAGGCAGGCTGAACCCTGGCTACCAACACAGCTGATGCTCGCATGGCTTTCCCTGTCCGTCCACAGGATTTACCATTAACCGCTTAATGTTTTCTGGTAGGAAATGAGCATAAATAAATATTTGCCTCCTAAGCAGAAAATATCAAATTCAGTCCAGTTTATAGCTGTAATTTTTAAAAAGACTGAACAACTCTTGTTCCCTTTGAAACCAAAAGAATCATCTTAGCAGTAGAATTCACCCCCATGAGTATGAATTCAGCCCATTTACTTTCTGGCCTGTGTACAATTTCCAGCTTCCCAATAAGGAGAGCATGACATAAATTTGCTTCGCAGCCCAGGGCAGGTATTTCAAACATGTCTCTCTCCTCCTTGAGCACAAACCTGGCCTTAGTTTTGTCTGCTTCTTGTTCTCATTTCTGCCAGGGCACTTGAAGAGGTTTAATCCTCGACACCAGGACGAATTTCCCTTGCACAGGAAGTCAGTGGAACTGCCACATAGAGAGAAGAAAAGCCAAACAAATCGGGTGGTGTGAGTTTTTGTGGACAAGGTTGATTTACATTTGAGCTATTATCATTGTCAATCACTTTCATGCTGTGCTGACAGCTATCCATGATGTCCCCACTAGAGTGAGCAGGCCCTTCTAGTTTCCATCCTGGATCTCAGCCGAGGAGAGCAGGCAGCACATGGAGGAGAGGATAAACTATGTGCCTGGGAACACCAGGCTCTCTCCCAGGAAGAAACATTACTTCTGAAGAAATCTTCCATCAGCTTTTTTTTTAATATTGGTCAAATTTTAATCCTAAGGAATTTTAGATACCTTAATGCTTTAAATACGTATATTAGCTAGAAAATGGTTCTCATAATTATAGTATATATACAATAAAAGGATCGTTTTAGTTCAAGAAGAAAAAACTGACAAGAGGAAGAACTATCATGTGTTAATTTTTTATAACAAATGAAATGGCTATCTTAGTATTAATAGTGATGATAGTCATAACTACTATTCACTGAGCACTATGTCCCAGGAATTGTGCTAAATTGTTTACATTATTTCACTTAATCCTAATGACTAAACTATAGTGAAGGAGTTATGCCTCAGTTTACAAGTAAGAAAATGAAGATTGTGGGGATTAAGTCCATTGCCTCAGGTTACACAGTTAGAAAGTAGCGAGAGAACTGATTCCAGTAAAGGACTGTCTGAGTCTGCCCTTAACCTGCTCATCGGCCATTAGTAGCTTTTCACACCTTCTTGACAAAAACCAGAATAAACATCCTGCGCTCTGCCATGCTTTCTCTTCCTGTTGGTAGCTACAATCTGTGCCAGCGCCTACCTGTCCTGAGACTCCATTAGCACTACAGGGCTCAAATCCCAAGGATTTCCATCTGAAGATCCTTACCCTACCTGCCTGGCTTCTCGAAGGAGGGATCCCTGTCTGGCCAAGCTCACAGTTCCCTTTCCTTGCATTCGAGACCACTTCAACTTGGGCACACTTCTCAGTTACTACAAGCATAACAATAGTTTTCAAAAAAGCTCAATAAAAGTTTCTATAAAGCCAAGACTCATCTTAAATTGAAGACAAACTAACTCGAAGGCTTATGTGCATGTTTGTATCTTCTTAGATATACATTAAACACTGGAGTATTTGGATGGCATTTCTGAACAACTACAGGTATTTGCTTTTAATTAGAAAAAGAATGTCTGAGCACAGATCACCTTTACTCAGAAATGGCTGTTCCTTCCTGGTATCTCGTGGCCTCTGTAAGTACTCCTTTGGCATGCAGTTTGAAGCTACCTGGAGACTTGACTCATCAGCTTCTCATTGACAGCAGATTTGTTTTGCTAATCTCCCTGTAGGCCATTTTTACTTAGAAAGTGGTCAAACAATAATTGTTGAGTTGAATTTTACCTTTCTCTCATACAGAAACAAAGTCCAGAGAAAACCCATCCTCTAGAGTAACCAAGCCATCCTGATTTGCCAGAGACTGTCCTGGTTCAGAGACTGAAAGTCTCCTGTCCTGGGAACTCCCTCAGTTTGGGGTAAATCTGAACAGTTGATCACCCTATGGTCCTCTCTGGCATATGTACACCTATAAAGGTCAGTCTTCCCCAATAGCCTGAGAGAATATTTCAATGAAAAAGCAAAGTTATAATACATATACATTTGAACTTTTCCAAAAAATATAAAATGGAATCTAACATGACAGATGTAGAAACATAATTAGCTACAAGATAAACTTTAAAAGAAAACAATATTTTAGCCCTAAAGATATTTTTTTTCTATTTTCTAAAGAACCTCATAGTTACATCATAACTATTGAAAGATATAATGGAAGGGGTGAAATGATGGCGGGAAGAAGCCAGATCCATGTACTGTCATCCCTCAGAACACTACTGTAATGTGGACTAAACTGCACCTGTGTAATTTTACCAGCATACTGTGCACATGTTTAAAAAAAAATCAATTTTTCTTAAGAGCCAAAGGGTTAAAGAGAGGTCGCAGGCACACTTGGAGAGCCTAAAAGCCAGATATTATTTTTGAGAGACTATAATAGCCTGGTGATCAGTTCAAGAAAATCACAGTCATTCAAGATGATGTCTTACATGTACTGCCTTCTCTGTAAAATGAATTTACCTTTTCATTATTATTTACTGAGTGAGCCAGTATTTCATTTGTATGGATTTTATCCAGCAACTACAGGAGGGGTTGGAAACACGGAAAATCTAATAAAAAGATGAAGCTGCTGTACAATATTTTGAGTCTGTATCCTGCCTTTCGAGGTCATGTTTCTGTCTTTTTTATGATGTTCATTTTAGAAAATGAAAAAAATGTATACATATAGAAATATGCCTTTTATGTATTCCAAATGACAGCAAATTTGACCTGACAAGTATGGAGACTTATCTACCAGGAATGACAGCAACAAAATAGTGGCAAAAATAAAATCACAACCTCACTTTGGGTTGGTCTCATTGGTTTATCATTTGAATATAAAATTTTGTCTGCCTGGTACAAGCATTTCGGTTCTACCATTTCAAGATGGGTGGTGGGAATATAATACAGTTAGATTCGACATGTTATACCATTTCCCATGTGGAAAATTGAGTCTCCTCCTCTTGAAAGGGTCCTTCACGAAACTTCCAAACTTTCCATTTCTTGTCATTCATTGTTAAGGTCTGAGGGGTAGGAAGCTTCACAATTAAACATCTTGTTTATACTATTATCTTATTGTGCTGCCATCCAGGTCAGAGTTCATTAAAAAGTCTTTAAAAACTAAAATCTCTTATGCAATGATTTTCTAACCTGTACACCCCAAGGGGCTACAGAGTCACTACAAAGGATCTGTAACTCACTCTGTTTTGGATTTTCCTAATTAATATACACAAAAATTAAGTTACCAAAAGCAACCCAAGTGTCTATCAACATGAATGGATAGGCAAAATGTGGTACATACACACTATGAAATATTATTCTGTCTTTAAAAGGAAGGAAATTCTGACACATGCTACAACATGGATGAACCATGAAGACATTATACTAAGTGAAATAAGCCAAAATATAAATACTCTATGATTCCACATATATGAGATACTTAGAGCAGTCAGATTCATAAAGACAAAAAGTAGAGTGGTAGTCGCCAGAGGCTAAAGGGAGGAGAAATAAGGAGTTATTGTTTAATGAGTTATAGTTTCAGTTTTACAAGATGAAGAGTTGTAGAAATGGATGGTGGTGATGGTTACACAACATTCCGAATATATTTAATACCACTGAACTGTACACTTTAAAATGGATAATGTTACGTTTTTTGTTGCATGTATTTAAAAACTTTTAAAAAATACATATAGCTACTATCATATAAGGATTCTTCAATCTTTTAACACAAAAAGAGTGTCCTCATACTCAAAAGGTTGGAAACCACCAGTCTAGTGGTTAAAATACAGGTGGGAAATATAGAACCTGGGTTTTTATACTATCTCAAACACTAACTAGTTTTTGGAACTTAAGCGAGTTGTTTTCTCTATGCCTCAGTCTCTACATCGGATAAATAAGGACAGGTGAAGGGAAGCTCATTGAGAAGTGTAAAAACACCCTCAAAGAAAATAATTATGACTTAATCAGCTTCCTGCCCCATTGCTAATAACCATGACCCTAGATATCAAATTAGCAATATTTATTTCTCGAATGAATACCAGTTCCACTTGGAACCCCAGATTCCAAGTGGACCCCAGATTCACTGATTAGGGTTTTTTATTTCAATCCCATCTCTAGTTGTCAATACTTGACCATGCTGTGGTTCTCTAACTCCTCCACTGTTTTGTGAATAGTGAAAAGCTTACCTGTCAAACTATGTTGCTTACAACATCCCAGACCATGAGGTGGTATTCCCTTTTAATAAGTGAACCATCTGGACGTCTGTACCACCTAGATCCAGAGCCACAGAAGTAGCCCCAAACTTTATGGGTCCATCAGGAGAGAGTCAACAATTATTCAGTACTCGCAGCTTACTACAGTAGAGGTAAACCCTCGGCCACATCACTGGGGTGGGGAGGTGGGACAGGTGTTGGCTTATTTTCCACATCGGCTACTACAAAATATCCAGGCTCATACACTCATTGCTGACTTCCCCTAATTTTCAGAACTCAGGCTAAATCCTAAATCCTAACTTGAGCTGATAATCAAAATGCAAGCTAAAGTCAACAGTAAAACCTACAGTACTGCTGAACAGTAGTGGTTTTTGAAACAACATAGCACCTGTCCACTTTCACTCAAAGATAAGCTTCAGAAATTCAATACTCAAACCTATTTGAAACTGCAACTCTTTGGCCCATCTTGATGAATATAAACTAACATAATTGCTTGTATGAAATAATACTAAAGAGGAAAAATGGAATATAAAATAATATTTTAAAACAAGATGATTGATTATAACTATGCAGAATGCTTATATGTACAGTAGTAAAAATAGATTATTTTTAATAATAAAAATGGTTTAATATTTATTATTTTGGGGAAAGTTGCTTAACTTTGGAAAGAAATTAAAATAGAAGAAAGAGATGTGCAGATAGATTCAATACAACGTAAATGAAACCATTTTTAAACAAGTAACCTGGGATGCCAGCCCATAAAATCTCCCTTAGAAACCTCTGGCATCCTCAAGGTTAAATGTTCAGAATTAAGTGGTCATTTCATCATCTAAATCCAGCAAGTGCGATCCTAGTCTCACACTCCACCATCACCTTCATTTTTGTTGTTCCTCCTCTGCCCAGATCAGAAGCTGCAAGTTAGAGAAGCCCAACTGGAAATGGGTAAACCCCTCCCAAATGTTTGGGCTGTTGACAATATCTGTCAGAGCCGGAGGGACACGAAGCCAATCAGGAGAGAAGGATCTCTGCTGTATGTTAATGCTGACCTTCTTGGAACAACGTGCTCTCTTTAGCTTCTACACATGTCTAATCACTAGGGAGTTGTCTAGCTACACGAATTTTTCACATTTGTCAGCTAAATCAGTGCTCCAAATGCACAATGCGGCACTTAGAAACATTATGTGAATTTATTAAATTCTCTGGAGGACTTTGGGTCCATAAAGCAGTAAATTGATTACAGGGAACCGAGGCCATAATATTTTCATCAGCAACAAAAGCAGTCATGCTCCCATATTGCCCATGGCATGTGAAGAGAAACTGTTCCTCACTTCACTTAAGCTAGCAGGCTGAGACTCACATAGCAAAAGAGAAGAAAGCTCTGGGATGCGCCAACATAATCCATCATTTCAGTTTCTTTTAGAATGCCAGCTTTCTCTGTGCACCAGTCATAAGGAAACATGTGAGAAATATAAATGATCTTTCTATTCTGGATCTGCCTGTGAATGCTTCCAAAATTAGCCCTTGAGATCATCTGCACACTGACTTTACCATGAAATTGCCTAGACATTGCTATCGGAATGAGGAGCATGATGGGTCGGTGTCAATGACATAATTTTGAAACTAAACATCCTTATACGTGGTCTAGTGGCCATGCAACTGATAATCGATATCCCCTCCAAAGAGGGAAGGGGTGATCATTTCATCTTCTAGGATGCCTAATATGCCAGGAATTATTGTAGGTACTTTCCTATATGTTAGCCTATTTAGGGATTACAACAACCATAAGAGCTAGGAATTGTAATTCCCGTTTTTAAGTGAGAAAAGCAAGGCTTGCCCCAAATCACAGAGCTGATATGTAGTTCAGTTAGGGCCCAAACCAGGACCATGTGTTTCCAAAGATGTCTTTGTTCTATAACCCCACTTCAAAACATTTGCTGTTTATTTCTTCTAAAAGTCTTGACCCTTACAGAAGGTAATTGGTCATCTTTCTGATGCTGCATGGGAAAACCTTCACCATCTTAAATCTTTCTGCATGATGAGGAGAGGATAAATCTGGGGGCAATCTTTTTAGTGTCTTGGCACCAAAAGTGTCATTTTAGAGTCTTCTCCTAGAATATGACTTTGACCATTTCACTCTATCTTTAAAACCTCTGCAGGCACCCTGGAAAAAGATAGGATTATAAAATTCAGGCATGATGAGTGATAATATTTTTTAAATCTAATACTAGATTTTAATAAACGTCTAAAATGACTAGTTCTTCCATCTGTGTTGAAGGGTGGTCATACAAGGGGCACAATCAGAGGGTCAGCAATCCTTACTCCTCTGTGGCCTCCAGACTAGACAAGGTTCATGTTAGGAAAGCAAGGACTTTACTACAGAGAGAACCACAAATCAGGGAGTATCTACTCCTCTCCTTGCATCAAATGTGGCCTTTAGACCAAGACCCTTGGCTTTAATGGAGAAGTAGCAGAGTCTTCATAAGGCCTGAAAATAGCTGGGCCTAGAAGGAAAGGCTCTGTTTTATTCATTTGTGGATTCTCAGTTCTTGGCAGGATGCCTGGTACATAGTAGACCCTCAATTAGTGTTTATTAAATTCGAATGAAATATTAAGACAGCTCAGCAGTTTGTCAAGTTATATGTATCAGATTATTAAGAGATACTTTGTGAGTCGTTTTTAAATGTAGTAATTTGCAAGCATAATTGCATTTCACATGTGGTAATTCACGAAGCTAAGTCCCGCACTTCCCAGTTCATCTTAAAACTGTATGCTCAAGCAACTCTTGATCTTGTAGCAAAAACTATTCATTATACGCAATTTTTTCCTGGCATATGTGCCCATCCAGAATAGTCTTTCAAAACAGGTCACACCAGGGCATATAATCAACTTGATATTAGCTATAATTTTTGTGTATTTCTTCTTCTCCATTGGCTGCAGTTGTATTAATTACAAAGACTGTATCTCCTTCTGACTTTTTTGCTTCTGGAAGAGGGGTGACTTATTTGTTTTCCCTATTGCTTGTCTGATGCGAAAAGAAATCTTATTAATCATTCAGAAACTAATCTAATTCATTTTGAGATTAATGTTGTGGACTCCATTTACAGTCCAAATCCAGAAAACCTCAATTGCTACATGAAACAGCACCACCTACTGGCATTATTCTCACATTACACCTTCACATTCTCAGCCCTGAAATCCTTTTAAAATTGCTGAACTCCCTTTGGGAAATTTTGACAATTAACCTCATAACAGAACCAATGAGAAAAACTCCAAAAAAATAAATTCTTATTCTATCCTATCTTCACCGAAACTATTCCCTGCTCACAATATTTGTTTTTTTAGAAAAGGAAAATATCTCTACATTTTTCTTGGACCATAAAATTGTAAAAGACAGAAGTTTCCTTCAAGTCTTTCATCGGTATCAGATTCAAACCAACCATTTTATGTCTTGGTGTTAAATGAGTTCAGTAGTACTATTCCACATATAGTAAATATTTCTTACAAAATACCAAAATTAGCTTTAATAATAATTGTATAGTTGGTTTTTTCACTGTGAACATTTATTTATTTATGATCAGAACATTTATTTAACAAATATTAACTAATCACCTCGGCTTAGGAATACCACAGTGAACAATATGTATCTCGTCCCTGCTCACATAAAGATTACAGCCTAGGAGAAAGAGTAGACAACCTGTATAATGCCATAAGTTTTATAACAGAGAAAATTGGGGGTTGTGGGACCCCAGAGCAAGGGCACCTAATGTAGTCAAGGGAGATTCAAGGACAACCTCACAGCTGGTACTGTTGGTGCCCCACCCATAGCCCCTCAAGTCACACTAGAAGTCACTTGCAGCTTCAGTAGAGACTTAGTTCTAGTCACGCTGTTGGTTTACATATCAAATACCTGCATCTCCACAAAATGAGCCAACTAAAAGTGTCAGGAATTAGCAACCCCAAAGCAACCTTCAACCAGTGAGGGGTGGGAGTTGGTGTTTAAATATCCAAGCTTCTGTGCCCCGCAATAGATAACTCTGAAGTGTATTCCACTTAGGCTATCGAGAGGTCCCCAACAGAACATATGTAATTATTATGTTAATAGCACTGTTGGGATTTCAATAGGCTTGATAAATAAATCCATCTTTCCCACAAATGTGAGATGATTAAGAAATAAGACCAAAGAATAAGACTGGATATCACGTTACTAACATTGGAGAATGTGGCTCATATCTTTAGACAAGTGGATTCCATTA
Organism: Pteropus alecto; assembly: GCF_000325575.1. Classification (NCBI taxonomy): domain Eukaryota; kingdom Metazoa; phylum Chordata; class Mammalia; order Chiroptera; family Pteropodidae; genus Pteropus; species Pteropus alecto. The sequence goes on from NW_006432943.1 coordinate 2,935,749, forward strand.
TACTCAATCTAAGAATTAAACTACAGTCACATGCCCCGCTCCCGCTTCACCACAGCCTCCACAGTTGTGACTTCTGCGGTTTCAGTTACCAAGGGTCAATTTCGGTCTGAAAATGTTAAATGGAAAATTTCATAAACAAACAAGGACCACTGGAATGGGACAAGCCTCTGAGAGACAGGACCTGTCCTTGGTATATTTATGGCAAGGAGGAGCAGAGTAGAATGCAAGGTTCCCGCAGACAGCCTCATTTTCAAGAAAAAAAAAAAAAAAGGGAGAGACTGAGCCATACAGTCAGTGATCAGCTTTCTGAATTACCACATATGAAATACAATTAGGCTTGCAAATTACTACATTTAAAAATAACTCACAGTCTACAGCCATGCCACCCTGAACATGCCCCATCTCATCTGATCTTGGAAGCTGAGCAGGGTTAAGCCTGGTTAGTATTTGGATAGGAATCCACCTTGGAATACCAGGTGCTGTAGGTGTTAAAAAAAAAAAAAAAAGTGGATCAAAAGTAACTCACAAAGTAACTCTTATAATCTGATAAATATAACTTGCTAGTTCAGTGATTCCCCACACCACTCAATATAATAAATAAAATCAAAATCTTTTAATTTCCACACTTTCAGTGCCCTTTCTGAGTGATATGGACCCCCAATTAAGACCACAGTGATCAATTATATGAACAGATAATAATTATTAAATTAACAGTCGCTGAGACATTAATAAATGGATTTTAGCTATTTAGTGTGTCTGCTTATAAGAGGCATTTAAAAGCTTTGCTTTTTTCAGATTTTTCTTTTAACATTCTTTGTGCTCTTACTAGGTGCTAATACAATTAGATATTTCTTTAACCTTCAATAATAACCTTTTGACTGTAATTACCTCCACTACTCATCAGGAAACTGAGACTTAGGTTAGAAAACTTACTGAAGGTCAGCTAATAAAAGTGGAGCCAAGATTCAAACTTTGGTCAATCTTAGGCCAAAACCCATGTCTTAAGCACTACCCTATCCTTACCTGGTGATCATTAAGCTGTGCGTCTTAAAATAAGTCATCCATAGAAAAGAACAAGAACCACATTTCACTCATATATGGGATATAAATCAGAAAGAAACAAACAAACAAAACAGACAAAAATTCACATACACAGACAACAGTATGGTGAATATGAGGGGAGAGGCGATGGGGGGAGTTGAAGAGGGTAAAGGAGGTCAAATATATAGTGAAGGAAGGAGATTTGACTTTGGGTGGTGAGCACACAATGCAATATACAGATAATGTATTACAGAATTGTAAACTTTAAACTTATATAATCTTATCAATCAAAAACACCCCAATAAATTTAATAAAATAAAAAAGCGAATGAAAATAATGCATTACAGAATTGTACACTTTAAACTTATATAATCTTATCAAACAAAGTCACCTCAATAAATTTAATAAAATAAAAAAGCGAATGAAAAAATAATTCATTCAATTTACTTTGAATTAGAAATGCCAACAGGATAATGAGCTCTGAAACTAATTAATGAATAATATAAATTGATTCTGCTTCCATCTTTTTGGGCAAACCATTGCCAAGTATCTTCCAATCTGAAATTAATCTTGGTAATATCTCTAAATCTTTGAGGTTCTATTTATCTCTATTCTCTATATCAATAAGATTCTCTTGTTTCAGCAGCTTTGATTATCCATAAACACCACTTGCTAGAAAATGCTACAAATAGAACACTATTTGTACTGCAATTGCAGCCTCTTAGCACTTAACATTGTAACTATTTTTCAGGTCTTTAAGTTCAGAGAAGTCGGTGACATATTCCTAGCACCTAAAATGATACCTGAAAAACATTAGGGGCTCGAATAAATGTTTACTTGAATAAATGAATGAAAATATTCAGGAAGCAAAGTATTTTGGCACTTTTAGAATTGCGTACATGGGGAAAGGGTATGGACGAGCAGCGGAATACAGTGGGTTGCAGCTGCTCTTCTAGTTTGCTCATTTGCCCAGCAAGCATCTCCACATATCCTGTCACTAAGGTACCACATTCATGTCACTCAGGTCCCTTCTCTGCCCCAGAACCACAGGGGATGATCACCAAATTCAAGCTGGCTGTTCATGGTGCCTCGTTCTCCTTATCACATGTTTGGTATAAAGCTTATCATGTGACCCAAATCAGGCCAGTCCTTCCTTGAGATCTCTCTATTTATACTTGAGTCATAACGTAGAAACGATTTGAAATCTGGACTTCTGGCAACAATTTTCCTTGAAACAAGAGGGCATAAAACCAAACAGAAATAAGAAAGAGAGGGGGCAGATCCTGGTGACACTGCATCCTGGATCTAGCCGCCAAGGCCTTTGCTCCTACAGCAACTCCTTCAGTTCTGCGAGATATCGCCTTGTCTCACTTAAGCTAGTTTGAAATGGGTTTCTGTCACCTGAAACTGAAAGACACCCGATGAACATACCAGGGCTTTGCCATATGATCTCCCTTTATGACATTGTTTCTGCAGCGAAATGTTTTCAAGTCCAAACAGCCCAAAAGCCCTCGTAAAGTTTTTAAAGACAATTTTTCTGGCAAGTCAAAGATGAGTTGAATTAAATACATTCATGATGCTGACCACAAGATGGCACCTAAAGCATTCTTTCAAAGTGCCTCAACCCGGCACTCAGGATGATTACCAAATTCTAACGTATTATTTATGCTCCACATAGATCCTATTAGGCTGCAAAATCATTCCCTTTTAGATGATTCTGTATGCATTCTGATAGTTACAGTGTGCCTCACAAAGCATCTTGCATTTAATGGTCTTCAGCAGGTAATCAAATCACCAAAATGTTAGGCAAATGTAAAAAGGTGAAGTTAGGTCATTTCTTTCAGAACAACAACAGATCTACCTGCAATGTGTTCAGAAAATTTAGTCATATCAACAAGCTGTACAACAGCTGAGATCACCAAAACCATATTATGTCCTCATGAAATTAGCCTGATTATCTATTCTTTTTTCATGGCCAAACACAACTTTATATTATTTTTAAATTGTTTTCCCCATTGACAATTTAGAGTCACATATTTATGCCCTCTCTTGGCCATGGTGGATCACACTTTTAACCTCTCCCCAGTCTTTAAACCAGATTTAGTGTCTACCAGTTGGCCCAAGAAGCTTGCCATCAGGTTTTACTTACAACCTACTACACATAAGGTCAACATAAAATATGCTACATCTTACAGATTCTATCTTTAAATTATGTTTTAATGTGAGTTTATGAAAATGGAAGGACAAAGCCTCTTGGATAAAATACAAAGTTTCTACCATCAAAATCTCCTTAAGGAGAAAAG
>NW_006432943.1:2939111-2944982 GCF_000325575.1 Pteropus alecto
CTGATCACAGCTTGTAATTTTCCTTTATTGCTCTTGGCACAATTTGTATTTATTCATTCCTATTTAACTATTTGCTTAATATTCTTCTCCCTGTATCTATAGTCACTATCCCCATGAGAGAATAACCATATCTCTTTTCTACCACTATGCACTTAGTACCTATAAGAATGACTAACACTCAAAAAATATTTATTGAGAAGAGATCGACTAAGAAGTTCTGGATCTATTTCTGTCCCAACAAGAGTTCTCCCTAAACTCTCTTGGCCATGGTGGATCACACTTTTAACCTCTCCCCAGTTAACCTGTCTTTCCTGCCTTTTCTCTCCTTATATGCATTGTTTCCTGGTGATCTCTATCAGATTTCTCACACTTTTATTAACTGTTTAACCTGGCTACAGCTTGTCACCTGGCTAAAAAGCTTTTTCTTCGCAAATTAGCATATGTACAGGAGGATTTACATAGAATATGGGGACTGCCCACAACAGAGGGAATACTGAATGACCTATACTGCCACTGTACCTGTTACAGGTGTTTAGCTTTAAGAAACAAAAATTAACTTTGGTTAACTTAAGCTGGAAAGAAATGTATTAGAAGGACATGTGATAACTCATAGAATCAAAAGAAAAAGTGTAAAATCAGACTTCAAGGAGGAGACAGGGCAACTTTGAGAATCTGGGTAGCAAGAAATAAATAGATTCTCTTCAAGTTGCCTCAAAGTGAATCTGTTCAGTCCTTGTGAACACTTCACTCCAGATTTCAATTTCAGAAAGAGCATCTGACTGGCCTAGAGTGGATCACGTGACCAACCCTGGCCCAGTGATGGGGCACCTTGGTTGACAGGCCCACTGAGAACCCATTCATGGGGGATGCTTCAGTCACTCAAAGGAAAGGAAATAAACAATGTCCAAATGTCCCTTAGAGCCTCTAAGAACCAAGTATAGATTCTGTTGGGTCCTAAAGCGTGCCATGTACTCTTTAGAAAATAGGCGTTTAATAGATTATTCTTCCAAAAGAGTCGACACAGTGATAGGCTTGAACCCTTCTTCCAAAAGAGTCGACACAGTGATAGGCTTCTGGAAGTTTTACTTATTATTGGTCAAAATGTATATTTTGATGTCAGAAGAATGTCAGAAGGAAAATAAAGGAAAATGAGAATTAAAATGGCCATTATCCAAATATCCAAAGCCAGTTCCAGGCAAACTCTGAAGCAAGTCACTCTTTATTCATCATATCTTTACTAAGGGACTATGCTCTGCTTCTTTTCCTCTTTGTTCTTAATAGCTATTTCTTTCTAAAATTATTTCCCTTTCTGCCTCAACCTCAATACACATACACAGACACACACACACACACACACACACACACACACACACACATACACACACCTCTAGTCACTGTCTATTCCTGCTTAAACTAGTAAAAGAGCTTCAGTCTAGAAATTTAAGTCTCTTCTGTTTCATCTGTAACAGCTTAACTCATGTGGATCAATAGATATAAATGTAAAGGTGCTTAGTAGGTTGTTACATGCATAGAAAATAAGATAACATGTCTATTGGTAATAAAGTATTATTTGTGAACAGGTGCCCCCTTTTAGAGCACTTCTCTCCCCAGTCTCCCTTCCTCAAGTCCAGGAGCCCTACGACTTACTGGTTTGGGTGCGGAGGGTTTTGATGATGGAACAAAGAACCTGATAACCCCAAATTCCAAGAAGAAGTTACAGACTAAAAATAATTTAATATATTAAACTTTTCTCAGCCGTCGGAGACTATCCTTTTAACAGATTTCCTTGCCATTGTTGAATCTTTGAAAGGGTCCAAAAATAGCACCCCTCTTCTCTCCCTGACTTCTGAACCAAGCCTGAAGTAAGATAAATAAGTCAACCAAAATACCAGCTTTGTTCATAAAGTCTGGTTTGGAGGACGAGGCCTATTGTGAGAATCAAAAAGGCTTCCTATGCCTGAAGTCTTTGAGCTCAGAACCTCATCTGAGAGAAAGCTGAGCTGTGCAGTGGGCCAACTCATGCACTAAAGCCACTGCCCAGGGAAGGAAGGGCAGAGTCACCAATCCCCATTTTCAGGACTTTTAGTAGGTTAGTTCCCACCAATCCAAAATCACGTCTCTCATACCCTTGGCATCTTTATTTTCACTAATGATTAACTAAATTTAGTGTTTCCTTCAATTAAGAATATAAGCAATAAACCATGTAGTATAAGAAGTATCTTACTTAGTCAGCCAATCAGTATCACAAGTATTTTTATGACACTTTACAGTTGCAAATATCATGAAGTATTATATGAACTCATCACTACTTTCAAATTACAGTAGCTATTAGACCTACTGCAGATGTAAATATATTACAAATATGTAAACAATTTTAATAACTGTATTTTGATATAACTGGTTTTCTTTATGATCTTACTTATTTTATTTTATGTGTTGAAAAATATTTTTCTGAGCTTTACCAGACTAACATATGATTACATGGCTCGATAAAAGGTAAGAGTCCCTTTTCTTAAGGGAAGTCAGTATAAGCTTTTAAGTCAAATGACATGATCATATTATTCTTTCACAAGGAAAATTTGGGAAACTTTTCTAGAATGATCTAAGATTGGGAGAAATTAACGTGTCAAAGTCCTTTACAAACTGGCTTTTGTGCCCCTGCCCTGCATCTCACCCTGCCTCTCTCCCACATCGTAACCTTCTCACTATATCCCATACCATTTCATGCTCTTTACTTCTCTAGGATTCTGAACATGTTGTTCCCTCTGCTCTGAATGGCTGCCAGCCTCTTTTCTACATCATGAGTACCTACACATTCTTCATACCCAGTTTACATCTTCCTCTCTGTAGAGCTGTCATCAGCCGTATTCCCAACATGTAGCACCTTGGACGTAATCTAGCACAACACATACCACATGGCATCCTTAGCAATCACATCCGTCCCCCAGACTAAGCCGTAACATCTGTTGTCCTAGCATCTTCAGGAATGCAGTCTGCCAGCCCTTCTTAATCTGTCTCCTCTTATACCGGTTTTGTTCCTTTCTCGATTAGCCCTATCTTTCTTCACGTCGAAAAAATCCTATCTTTCTTCACGTCGGTTTCCACTGCGTGCGGAAGTGTCTCATGGCTCCCCTCTTCCCTTTGGCCACCACGCAGGTCCTCCTGGGTCTTCCTCATCCTCACTCCAAAGCCTCTACAAGTTTGTAGTTGTCTCCCAGTTGATTCCAGGCCTCTGTCGGTAACTGTTCTATACAACTTGATGAGCCTGAGAGATTTTGTCTACACATGCCACACCACAATTCTGCTCTTCTTCGGCTGCACCATATTAGCAAGAGGATTGAAACAGAAGCCTTTTCACGGCTTACTGCCTTCAGACTTTACCTGTGAAATAAGGGGGCAGGTGCTCTCTGTCCTGACATCCTCCAAAACTTACTGAAAGTATCTCTCCTTTCTTATCCTCCACCCCATTCCTACGTGGTTCCATGTAGGAGTCCCGGTTCAGGCACTCATCAGCATCAAAGCCGCAGACATGTTCCCTCTGAATCTTGGTTTCCCACCAGTCTCTTAGATTTTAATACCGTAAGACAGGGAACTGCTCCTCCTGAGCATCCTTCTCCAGACTGCAGTTAGAACAGAAACTCAATGCTTAAGGACTCCTCCCCTCTCTCAGAATTCTGACTCTTCTGATAGGAATCCTGGTTTTTGGTATAATCTCTTTTTCTTAATCAATTCAGAAACTCAACTTTTACATTTTTCAGGGCCGAAGCAATGAATGCTGCTATAGGCAGAAGCTAAGGGGCAACAAGAAAATTGCAGGGAAAAAAAAAGCATTTGCAATTTTATCTTGACTCACTAGTCTGTGTGTTACATGAAGACTTGGAAATGGACAATGAAGACATTTGGACCTTGTATTCTACACTCAAATAATCAGTTTAGAAAACAAGGTCCAAGTGTCTAGTCTAGGGAACTAAATCTAGTGTCACTGAAGGTCAGAGCTAGAAAGACCTGTAGAATTCATCTTCGTCTAATTCCCTCACTACAAAGATGAGGCAGTGAAGCTTTGGAACGGGAGAAATGGGGGAATTAAATGACTCACCCAAGGACATGGAAACCGACTCTCTCTTTTTACTTTTGGCTCCCATGTATTCAGTGTCTGCTCTATGCCACGGCTACTTCATAATCATTGTCTCATTTACTGCCCCAGCACCCCCTGAAAACAGATATGATTAGGCTCACTTTGCAAAAGAGTAACTAAGGATGACAGAAGTGAATTTACTTCCCAATGTCAGAGAGCTACTAAAAGAGGGCAGGTTTTCAATTCCACGATGTTTAATGCCAGAGCCCAGGCTTCTAACCTGGACCTACTGTGTGTCAGACACCTTGCTGAGGGCTGAGAATACAAGGAAAATAAGATACAATACTGAGTTGCTGGATCTGCTAACACTACGAGTTACTGTTAGTCTGCTGCTGTAGCCTGCAGTGACGTTTCTATCAGATTAGGAATAAGGATTTCTCCTTTGAAATCTACTCAATAGCAGCAACTCACTCACAGGCAATGTCGCTTAGGGCAAACTTCAACTCTGCTATCTACTTATCAGTTGAGAATCCTGGGGTGGCCTCTGTTCCCTATCTGAAAAAGTATAAAATGCCTATTCTGGTTAGCTCACAAGACTATTGTGAATTTCAAAGATCATAGACATGAAAGCCCTCAGCAAAAGGTCAAAAATTATTGTAAAAATCCATCTGAGTCACATTGCATATTCTCCCAAAGGTTTTCAAACCTTTTTATAAATACTTATAATTGGTTTATGAAAATTTAAGAAAGTAAGGCACAATAGAAATCCACAGTGGGAGGGGAAGAAGAGGAGGAGAAAGAAACCACAGATGAATACAATACCACCGGTCATGTTCTGGCCTTAAGTCGATCAGTGGTCCCATGAGTGCTTCGTTTATTCTTTTCTGTGTGTTAAATATTGAATGGTAAGTGTTTGCATTTGTTGACAAAGAAAGTAAGGCATTACTGCGGGGGCGGGAGGAAGCTGTAAAGCAAGAGGTTGGAAATATGTAAAATTTCTTCAGGGGAATGTTTTGTGTTTAGAGTTCTTTTATGGAAGGAACTCAAGGCTATACAAGATTTTATGAGTGGGGGGAATAAAAGTAACGTTTCTAACCTACTGATTTCTTTAAACTCAGATCTCAGGTTTTAGACTTAAAACAGTTTCATGCCCACTTTCCCCCTTCAAATAGTAGGAGATCATTTTCTCTTCCAAGAAAGAATTCTCATCTACTCTAGAGAGATAACGCATTTGTCATAACTATAAAGGTATTTGGAAGAACAACTGGGCTTTACACAGACCATCTGGAGAAGACAAATGTTTCATGTAAGCATGTGGGAAATTTCACTGACAACATATGTAGCTAAATAAATTGTCTTCAGCATTGCCAAAAGGAGAAAATTCCATTACACACGTGGAAGGTATTTCGACAATCACCTCAAAATAAACACACATCAATCTCTTAATTTAACTCAAACATATGTAAGGTGTAGCTATGTTTCTTTTCAATGTAGTGACAACCTAATATACAGCCTCTGCAGAGAGATGCATTGGGTTCAACTCCACAGGGACAACCTTAAAATCACTGCATTCATCTGCTCATGTTTAAAGGAATACATCTGCCTGCACCCTCCCTTGCTTTGCACACCTTCCACTTCTGTGAATGCAAGACATGATATTATGGAAGAGTATTAGACAGGAAGTCAAAAGTCTAGTCCTATATCAGTCACTAATTTACAGAGTGACCTCAAACAAGTCTTGTCATCACTCTGATTTAGTTTTATCTCCTCTACAATTAAGAAATAATTCTTTCCCT
>NW_006432943.1:2944992-2952821 GCF_000325575.1 Pteropus alecto
TTAACACTTCATGTTAGGATAACATTTTACAATTCAATAAGTTTTCAGTTTGTTCCATTCAGTCACAACAACTTTATCCCATTTTATAGGTAAGAAAATTGATATTGTATTAGCGGGAAAGTAGTGCTACAGTAAATTAAACCCAAAAAGTCAGCGGCTCAACACAATAATAATTCCCAATAATAATACAGGACTTCCTGATCACTGAGTAGCTTTACTGCAGGTCTCAGGACCTTAGAGTCCTTTGCCTTTAGCTGGCACACAGACAAAGAAAGAGTGAAGAAAACACAACCACTTCTTAGCAACCTCATCCTGGCAGTAACCCAAACGACTTCCATTCACATCTCATTAGTGAGAACTAGTTAATAGCTCCACCTGGATGCAAGGGGGCACTGGGAAATACAACTCTGGCTGGCCAGCCATTTCTCAGTAATAATGTTATTCTTTGGAAGAGGACATATGACTTTATGGTGAACAGTTAATTATCTCTGCCATGACAGCCTACACAACTAATAAATAAGTGTATTAGCTATCTAGTTCTGTATAATACACTACCACAAACTCTTAAAACAACACGCATTTGTTTTCTCACAGTTACTCTGGGTCAAGGCTCTGGGTGTGAGTTAGTCGGTCTCTGCTTCAGAGTCTCACAAGGCCATGGTCTAAGTGTCAGCTGGGCCGAAGTTTCATCTGAAGTTTCAACTAGAGAAGAACCCACTTTCCCACTCACATGAGTCTTGGCAGCATTTGATTCCTTGCAGCTGGAGGATTCATGACAGTTTCCTTCTTCAAAGCCAGCAATAAAGACGGAAAGATTCTAGAGGCAGTGAGCTAGCAAGACAGAGTGGCATGCAATGGAATGTAATCTTGGGAGTGATATCTCATCACTTTTGCTATATCCCACTGGTTAGAAGTAAGTCACAGGTCTACATACACTCAAGAAGAGATTACATGAATTCCAGGAGAGGAATTGGGGGGCCACATTAAGGTTTGTCCATCGCAATGAGAAACTCAAACCCAGATTTTCTGACTATAAATCCAGTGTTCCTTTTACTTAATCATTTGTTTTTCTATGGACTCCATAGTTCTTATCTATATTATAGTGATAATATTTACATATAACATATCAGTTGTTATGAGTGACAAATGAAATAGTGCACTCTATGAGCTGTAAAGTACAATGTGAATTTAATGGGCTATTATTATTATTATTTTGTCTCCTTACTTGTAATGTTTCTTTACTCTTTTTGCCCATCTAAATCCTACTCTTCTGTCAAGGACCATCTCAATGCTACCTCCTCCAAGAAGCACACATATATATCAGTTGGGATTAGTTTCAGTTTCAAGTAATAAGAAAACAAAGTGATAGCTCAAGTAACAATGATGGTAGAGCTGATAAGATAGAGCCACAATGTCACTGGGACCCAGACTCCTTCTAGATCTCTGGTCTGCCTTGCCTAGAGTGTGATCCTTTCCTCAAGGTCTAAGATGGCTACTGGAGCTCCAGCCATCATGTCCCCAAACCAAGCAACTAGAAGGAACAAATATTTTCATAGCTGCTTCCCAGAAGTCTCATGCAACACTTGGACTCACATCCTTTTGACAAGACCCTAGTCCAACAGCTATACCTGGTTGCAACAGGACCTGGGAGATATACATTACAGCCAGGTATGAGGATATCTTAAAAGTGGGGTTCTGTAACTAAGAAGAAGGAAGAGAATGAATTTGGGGACAATAAATAGTCTCCGCTATGGGATGTTTTGGAAACATTAGGTATACACACCTACATAGACAAAGGGGGTAAATAGGAATTTTAGTAGTTTGTAACCAAGGTGTGGAGAGCCTAGAACTCCAGGTTAAGGAGTTGAACTTCATTTGATATCTAATAAGAAAATGTAACATGATGAAAGGGATGTTTTAAGAAGCTCAATCTAATGATGGCTTCAGACTTGGAGAATTTTAGTTCTGAAACTGTTGTAATCTAGCAAAAGATTTAAAAGATATAGATACTGTTTGAATGGTGATGACGGAGATGAAGAAAATAAGTGATGTTTACTGGAAGTCTCCAGTTGCATGTAAGAAGCCAAACACTAGGGGATAAGCATTAAACCACAGTCTTCCTCATGCCTATTTGAAATCAGGATTCTTGAATTGGCAACCACCATTACTGGTCAGCTACAAATCTGCCAACATGGCAGGGACCACATGCAGCCCCTCCATGAGGAGCACCAGCAGCCAGCCTCAGAGGCCAGGACTTGAAAGCCTGACTCAACAGTCAGGGACCCCGCCACCTCAAGAGGCTGGGAACATATAGCCCAAGAAAAAAGAGAGATCTGCAGGAGATCTTAGCTCCTGTCCTGAGGCCACACCCACAGACAACCTGAGGTTGCCCGAGGTGGACAGCCAGACAGGAGAGACCCAACATGGAAAAATAACATTTGTTCCTGCTTAATCAAGAGGTTGTCAGAAAAGATTCTGTTTCAGCAATCATTGAATGGATGAATTAATTAATTAATTAATTAATTAACAAATGTTCCTAAAGTTCTTATTCAGAAAGTTGGGCTGTAGAACAGGTGATTAATCTACAAAACATTTTGAACTGTTCCCCAAAGACCCACTTTCTTAATTTCATCTAAAAATCTGACATGATGATAGCAGAACTTATTAAGAGTAGAATTTATTAAGACAGAAAGAAGCTTAAACCCCATGGCCAGGGTTTAATAAAAGGACAATTTCCTATTATTAAAAAAAAAAAAAAAAATCTGCTAATATGACATTATTACTTTCTTCGTAGAAGATGAAGTTGAACTTTTGGCCTCAGACTTTAGCTTATGTCTATGAATTTTTTTTTCTAATAATGTAAGCAATTATTTGATGAGACCACTTTAGAAAGAAATGAGATCAGCACTAGGAAATAAATGTTTCTTGCTGTGAAGCAAATCTTATAAGAATTCACATATCCATTTAGAAATGCTTTCAAAAAATGAACACTTAAAAAAATTCTGATTTGGTCATCATTTCAGGGATTACTATGCCTTTGTTAGCTGAACGACTTGTGCTGCCAATACACATGATCCTGATCCAAAGCTACTTCAACAACGTGTTAAAAATAGCAAACCAGAAATGAACTGAGCACCGGCAACCAGAGCCAGAAGAGTGCTCAAGGAGTTGCACTATAAATAGAAGAAGATTGAGAGAAAACAAGGTCAAAGAAACAACCAAAATGCTTTTCTTTAATACAGACTTAGATTCCCAGTGTACAGCGAGAAAACGGGTTACTTCTCACATTATTTTATTTAAAGTAGCTGTGGTTTACACATTCTGAAATTCTGAGAGTTGTTTTTCTGAAAAGTACCATTCTCTCCTAACAATAAGAGTTTATTTACAGAAGAAACCACACTGCTACTTGCCTTATCCTGCTCCCCCAAAAGTGGGAATATGGCATTGTAGAACCCCTAATTCTAAATATTCATAAACCCCTTTGAGAGACTGTTAAAGCCTCCCTTTTATGTTCACCCTACAGAGTGGTGTGTTCTCTGCCAAAATTTACCACTCTGCAGCTTTAGACAAATTTGTGTGTTTGGTGTTGGGGATTTCCCTCAAACCATGCCAGGTAGAATCAGCTATAGATCAACAATGAGAGATATTCAGAGCCTCAAATGCTTTTTTCTCCACCTCATTCCAAAATGAGGCATGGCGACTTCTGAAGTCTCCCTCCAGTTGCCACAAGTTTGCATTGACTCTGCTCTGCCTCAGACTGCCTGGCTGTCTGCCCTGTCACCAACCACAGATTTGGTGCACTGCAGCTGCTGAAAGAATCTATGTCTCCACAGTCTCCGTTGCCTGGGACAACACCCTGCACTGGTTTCTCTACCTCAGAGAGGAGCTCGTACCAGGCAGGAAGCTTCTAGAAGCTCCTGGGCATGAAGGATCAGGCCTAGAGGGGTGAGGGGCATCACACAAGGAAGTGGCCCAATCTGAGCAGGGTAAGAAAGGCATTCATGGAAGGGGATGGTCCAGCATGAGCTAATAGAGACTGAGTGAGAAGAGGAAGCATCCATGTGAGGGAGGGGTGACAAAGGCAATGAGAGATTGGTTACAAATAAATATCAGAGATAAGCAGATTCCTCACTGCCTGAAAAAAGTATAGAAATGGAGAAAACGAAAATGAACTCTGTGGTACTGGATTGAGAATGGAGGTGTTGGAGAGAACTCATGGTTTTTAAGATAGGTAAACTTAGGTAGATGCCGATGATTAAGGATAGATAGATACACAGATAAGATGCAGAGATACATAGATAGATGATAGTTGGGCAGGCAAAAATCAATATAGATGTAAATGTGGGAGGGATGTATGTGTGGGTGGGTGGCCAGGTACATACATATATTCCTTATCTCTGTCCATTGGGAAGGTCTTGGAGCAGTAACACTGCAGGAATAATACACAAACCTAGCATTTGGATCTTGGCTTCAAAAATACTATCCTCCACTGAAAGAAACCAGGGGCTCTCTGGTTTCTTTTAGGGCTGGGACAGGGAAAGTAAAAAGATAAATCTAGAAAACCCTATGCCTGTAAGCAAGGACCTAAAACGATGGGAATATCTTAAAAGGACATAGAAGCCAGCCAGAAGGGGTTCCCACAGACCAAATCTGAGAGAAATTTATCATCAAAATAAATAGTAATGGTAGTGGATTTTCATTCATTAAATGAAGCAGGAAACATGCATTTACAATATTATAGATAGATAGATAGATAGATAGATAGATAGATAGATAGATAGATAGATGATAGAAAGTTTGATGAGCAATGGTATACTTACATAGTTTCAAAGCATCTCTCACCAAATGATTCATTAATTAACAAAGGAGAAAATAGTAAGTTTACAGTAGAAAAGCCTGGCAGACACCATTTATTATGAGCTGAATTGTGTTCCTTCAAAATTTGTATGTTGAAGTCCTGACCCCCAATACCTCAGAATGTGACTGTGTTTGGAGGTGGAGCCTTTAAGAGGTGATTAATACGACCGGTGTTCTCCTAAGAAGAGGAGATTAGAACACAGAAAACAAGAGTGACGATAATGTGAGGTCACAGAGGGAAGATGGCCATCTGTAAGCCAAGAAACCACCACTGCCGAACATTTATCTTAGACTTCTAGGCCTCAGTGCTGTGAGAGAATAAATTTCTGTGGTTTAAGTGACCCAATATGTAGTATTTTGTTGTCACAACCATAATACAGCAATTAATACACCATCTTAAATACCTAAAGTGAAGATCCTCGGTAATAGGACAAGTCAAAAGAAGTGCCACCTGACAGGATGCAATGAAAAGAGCACAACATGTCACTTCCTATTCCTGCCAAAAATGCTTAACCTGGATCTAATCATGAAAAAACATCATACCCTTCCAAATCAAAGGGCATGCTAAAAAATAACTGACCTGTAATTTTCAAAATTGTCAAGGTCATGAAAGTCAAAAAAGGATTAAGGAATGATAACAAATGTACTCATTCATTTGGCAAATACTTATCAAGCTTACGGTGTAATGGGGAATGCATAAAACAAACAAATATACAACGTTTGGAAATAAATGTTAATTGGAAAAAAAGCAGGGTAAGTAAATAGGGAGTGACAGGGCTGCTACATTAGGTAAGATGGCCAGGGAAATCTTCAAAGGAGGGGACACTTGAGCAGACAAATCTTCAAGGGAGGGGAAGGGAGCCTCACAAATATCTAAAAGAAGATCATTCTAAACTTAAGTAACAAGTGTCAAGATCCTGAGGCAAGAACATTCTTGTTGGTTTCAAAAAGGACAGAAAGGCCAGAGTAGTGGTGGTTGAGTGAGAGGAAGAATAATAGAAATCAAGCTAAGGGGGTGACCAGTGGCCAGGTCGTAGCAATGCTTTGGAGGTCAAAATAAGGATTTTGGATTCGATTCCTAGTAAGTACGATGGGAAGCCACTGGAGATTTATTATTATTATTATTATTATTATTATTACTAATGGATTTTCAGGAGAGAAAACATGGGGCAGAGAGGTATGGAATAGAAAATAAATACAAATGTAAGCTTAAAGACTGAATTTTACAGGGTTGCACTACACTAGCTCAACATACAGAAAACAATGTTATGTCTATACACTAGCAATAAATCATTAGAAATTTAAATTTTTTATTGTGGATTGATAATTTTTTAGCATTATTAAATTTATTGGGGGTAACATTAGTTAATAAAATTAGATAGGTTTCAAGTGCACAATTCTATAACACATTATCTATATATTGCCTTATGTGCTCACCACCCAAAGTCAAGTCTCCTTGTGTTTAACCCCCTTTACCCTCTTCAACCTATCCCAGCCCCCTTCTTCAATATTTTGGAAGAACTTGAGAAGGATAGGTATTGAATCTTCTTTGAATGTTTGGTAGAATTTGCTAATGAAGTCATCTATCCTGGACTTTGACTTTGGAAGAGTTTTTTAATGATTATTTTAATTTCCTTACTGTTGATGGGTCTATTTAGGTTTTGTAGTTCCTTGTGATTCAGTCTAGGAAGGTTATATACTTCTAAGAATTTGTCCATTTCTTCTAGGTTATTGAATTTAGTGGCATATAGTCTTCCATGGTATTTTTGTATGATCCTTTGTATTTCTGTGATGTCTGGAGTAACTTCTCCTCTTTCATTTCTGATTTTGTTTGAGTCTTTTCTCTTTTTTCCTTAGTGAGTCTAGCCAGAGGTTTGTCAGTTTTATTATTCTTTTCAAAGAACCAGCTCTTTGTTGCATTAATTTTTTCTATTGTCTCTTTTTCTCTCTAATTAAATTCAGTTCTAATTTTTATTATTTCCTTCCTTCTGCTGATTTGGGGCTTCATCTGTTCTTTTTTTCCCAGTTTTTAAGATGTAATGTTAGGTTCTATATTTGGGATTTTCCTTGTTTCTTGAGATAGGCCTGTAATAATACACATTCCCCTCTTTTTACTGCTTTTGCTGCATCCCAAAATTTCTGATATGTCTTATTATCGTTTTCATTTGTCTCTATGTATCTTTTGATCTCTCCTTTTATTTCTTCATTGACCCAGTCATTCTTCAGTAGTGCACTGTTTAATTTCCACATATTTGTGGTTTTTCCACTTTCTTTTTGCAGTTGATCTCCAATTTCAAAGTATTGTGGTCAGAGAATATGCTTGGTATGATTCCAATCTTCTTAAATTTGTTGAGACTCGTTTTGTGTCTCAACATATGGTCTATCCTTGAAAATGTTCTATGTTCTATGTGCACTAAAGAATGTATAATCTGGTATTCTGGGATGAAGGGCTCTGTAAATATAGATTACGTCCATTTGGTTTAATGTACTGATACAGGACATCACTTGTAAATTTCTTAATCCTTTAGCAGGAAATGAAATGGGACATCGCTTGCAGAGTTCTTAATCTTTTTAGTAAACCTAGTTAAGTTTCCTTCTCTCCTTTCTTTAGGAAAAAGGCCCTCTCCTTCAAATCCAGAAGCTGGTGACTCAGATCCTCTGGCTATTGATAAGGGTCATCAGCCCATTGTTAGCAGAAACGGTGCTAGGCCAGACAGGGCCCTTAGAGTCTGAGAGGGGATGGGGACTTTAGGCCAAAGGTCTTTTTCACTCTTTAAGAAATATATTAAGCAAGCTTGTTTCCCTTTACTCGCTTAATAGGCAAATCAATAATAAAAATTAATAGATATATAATTTAAATAACAAGTTCGTATCTTCTTTTCCTTGTCTAGGGACTGAAGTGGAAACCCAAGACCCTGTCCTAACTTAGGCAGAAAGGGCAAGAGACCATGCAACCCCAACAGGCAAGGACT
>NW_006432943.1:2952892-3001543 GCF_000325575.1 Pteropus alecto
ATACTAAGGGGGTTTATGGCTCTTAGAAAAGAGTTAGGCAAGAAAGTTAGGGGGTTTCTGGGTCTGCCTGCAAAGATGTCATCCTATCCTAGAAGGGGTCCGCCCTGATCCGCCCACAATTAAGTAAGCCAGAAGGCATTTTTAAAACTCATAGGAAGAGGCAAGTAAGCAGAGGATTAGGTACCAGTTTTAGCCAGTCACTCGCAGTGGAGCAATAAAGACTCCAACAACCTTCAACTCACCTGAGCCTCATTATACCATCATTATAATATGATACATATGCCCAGAAGTTCATTAATATCATTATAACAGACTGAATTCTGGGAACGAACATGCACAGAAAGTAAATGATGAATCACTGAATCCTGTCAATCTTAGTTGTCAATCAAGGAAGCCCCTCTAAGAAAAGTAACCACTCACAGCAAGTAGGGATAAAACCCCTAAAGGCTTTGTTATCAGGCCTTTTGAGCCACACTTCTCTTGCTCAGACTTGCTTCCACTTCTGGAAGTGTACTTTCTCTTCTAAAAACACTTCTTTCTGCTATATTTCAGTGTCTTGCTCAATTCTTTGTTCAAGACATCAAGAATCTAGACAACACGCCAGGAGAGGATCCCCACTCCCCAGTAACAGTGTCATTTAAGGCCAATATTTCACTATTGATTTTCTGTTTTGATCATTTATCCATAGCTGTCAATGGGGTATTTAGATCTCCTCTTATAATTGTTTTTGTCAGTTTCTCCCTTTAGTTCTGTTAGCAGTTGCTTTATACATTTTGGTGCTCCCTGATTGGGTGCACATTTATTGATAAGTGTTATGTCTTCTTGATGTATCACCACTGGAGAGTTTTGAAGGTAAAAGTGACATGATTCTATTATGATTTTAAAAAGTCACATGAGCTGCTATGTACCAAATAGACCATTTTGGAAACAAGAATGGAGACAAGAAGTCAGTTGGAAGATTCTTACTGCAGCCAACGTGAGAGATGATTATGGCTTGGGCTCAGGTAGTAAATGGCTCCAAAAATAAGAACAGGGAACATTGGTAACATTTTAGAAGCAAACAGTTCTGCAATAAAAAATAAAAAATTAAAAAAAAAAACCCGAACAGGAGAGGGTTATTTTTTCTTTGGGCTAGGGGAGAGGGGACTAGGTGCAGGTACGAAAAATCCATTCACTTGCCTTTTCCTTAATTTCACCAGAGAGCACTTACTCATCCTCTACAGCTTGCTGAAATGTCCTCTCTTCCACACACCCTTCTATCCCCCAGCATTAATCACTTATCCAGACTTCCACAGCACTTTGCTCCTGAGCAAAAAAAAAAAAAAAAAGCCTTTCCACTTCCTCATGTGGTTAGTGGTGTTTGTCTCCACTTCCGGATTCTAAGCTCCTGCACTGTAAATTCCTGTCTTGAGAGCCTGAATCATCACACGTATTTCATAAAGTATGTGTTGAGTGGGTAGACAATATCACTATTTGATAGAAGCATTTTTCCAAAGAGAAGTATCAAACCATGGATTTATTGCGTGAGGCTCTGGTATCTCATTCAACACTCCGTTGGTTAATCAAATTACTATAGAATCTACTGGATAGGACAGGGCTTCAAAATCATCCCTCTGCTCCATCCTGAACAAAATTCTGGCTGTTCAAGAACGATTTCAGAACTTGTTTTACAAACAGCCAGCGATGAAAATTCTTTCCAGTTAGGAAATCTGGAACTCTTGCACTTATGCTAGATTTAGCAACAACCAGACGTCAGGGCTGCCTGTATCAAAAAGTGCTTGCTATAATAAACAGGCCTAACCAAGGTCAAACCTTCAGTCGACTCAGCAATAAGCATTGTCAGGTGTGCATTCCATAGAGATTAGGCTCCCTCCCTTTTTCCAATCACAGAGCTTGATTCCATTGACATTTTACTGTAGCTGTAGGAATATACTTTTCCATAAACTCTTCCTAAAGAATGCTTAGGTATTTACTACCCCAGGCTTTATGAAAAATATTAAAGGCCACCCCAAATCCCTTGTGATGGTTCTGTCCAAATATGTTTCTTAATTTTCTTTTTTCTACCTGCTTCAGAGGCTTTCCATAAGCCTGGCCTGCTACTTTGTCTTTGTCATTGTTATGCCCCAGACCCAGAACAGTAATGGACACGTAACAGGCACCAAATATATGTGTTTCGCTTTATAAAGCTAGAGAAACAGTAATTTAAAAACTTTCCCAACTTAACCTGTGATTTCCAATTGATTTTTTATAACTGACAAGGATGTTTCTGTCTTAATTAAGGGATACAATTTTCAAAGCTTCTCAAAAAATTAAATTCACTAATTTTTTAAAGAAACATATCATATTTCACCTTGAGAGAAGACCGACTCTTTGTTCCTGCTCTTCCAGGCATCTCACTCCCTAATTATAGTTAATGCTCAAAGGGATTCAAAATACTTTAGTTCATCAAGATAAACTATACATATTCTATATCAAAGCTATTCTGGGCATCTTTTCCAGACATAGAACCAATAGGCCAACAAGTAGCCAGAATTGTTATATGCCTCCTACATCAGGAAGTATCCATCACAGGGATTTAAGACCCTGTGAAGCACCATCAAAGACCTTAATGAGACCTTAGCCCAGGCTGCAACATGGGCAGTTGCACATTTGCCACTCACCCACAGTGAGGAGACTATCACCGAACTTATCGTGCTGTTAAGTTCTTGTATTCTCCACGGATGTTAAGCATTTCATAGCTTTTCCAGTGTCAGTTCATATCTTCCTACATATCACTTCTCTTATAAAGAAAACTTTCAGCAGAGTATTTAATTTGCAAATTAAGTTATGATTCTAAAGAACAGTTTTTGCTTTCCTTTAAAAAAATGGCTCAGAGAAACTTTTTTTAGTTCAGAGTTGTTGCTTTCTAGAACTTTTATTTCTACCAACATGTATCCACCCTCTTTCTATACCATAAAAGAAAATAATTGTGACTGCTTCCATATACTAGGGAGAAGAGTATGACTAATTCAGGTCAAAGACTGAGGGAGGCTTATCTCAGAGAGATAAGCAGAACAGAGAGGTCAACTGTGGGCTTTCACCTCGAAGGCATTGACTGAATCAGCTGTGGGCTTTCACCTTGAAGGCACTGACTGAATCAAACTTGAGCAGCAGTTCCCAGGACCTCAGGAGCCTAAGAGACAATAGATAAATTTAAAGGCTGCACCAAGGCGGGAAGTCTAACTAGAGATCCTTCCCTTGAAGGTGGAATCTCAAAGGGTGACATCTTTTAAGAAGAAAGTAGAAATCACCCATCCCCCACTCCCAGATGCTAGCCAGGTAAATTGTCAGTGTCAAACCTTAATGCTAAGTGAAAGGGTAAAATAATTTTTACCCTTTAAATCCCAGAGGATTTAAAATCACTTGGCAATTCAAAGGAACGAAGGAACTTCTTATAAACATAACAACAGGGATGAATCTCAAAAACACTATGCAGAAAAATTCAAAACCACAAGATGGCTCTCATTTGGGTTTACTAACTAAAATGCTCACTATTTATATGACTCAAGCCAATATTTTTAAGTGGCCCCAGATTGCTAAGCCCTAGAGCAGAGGTCAGCAAACTATTTCAGGTGAAAGGTCAGAGTAAATATTTTAGACTTTGTGGGCCATCCAGTCACTGTTATAACTACTCAGCTCTACTGTTGTGGAACAAAAGCAAACACAGACCATGCATGTGTAAACAAATGCATGTGGCACAATTTTATTTACAAAAACAGGTGGAGGGTAGGATTTAGCCTAAGGGCTGTAGTTTGCTGATTCCTGCTCTAAAGGCCTAAATGAAGATAAAATTCTTTGGATGACAGATCATCATGAAAATTTGCTAAACACACAAAGAAATAAGACTCCATCAATGAGAAGCCACATGAAAAAAAATGACAGCCTTTCAAAAGATTTTGAAATTGTTGGAAAAAATATAAAATTAATAAACATAAGATACTTCAAAACTTATTTAAGTAAGCACATTTTAAAAAATAACTCATGTAAAATGAGAACTATAAAAACTGAAATCAAAAACTCAACGAAAGGACATAACAGCACATTAGATAGAGCTAAAGAGAACTAGTGAAATGGTAAAACTGAAAATTATCTAGAAAGCAAAGAAATGGAAAGATTTTAAAAAGAGATTAAGAGATGTGTAGGATAAAGTGAGAAAGTCTAGTATTTGTTTAATCAGGCTTCTAAAAAGACAGGAAAGAGAAGGAAAAATGGGACAAAGATATTATCTAAAGAAATATCTGAGAACTTTTAAGAACTGATAAAAAATACTAATCCAGATGAGAAGTGAACCAGTCACAAATAATATAAATAACTAGAAATCCACACTAGATACATCATAGTAAATGGTACAATAATAAAAACAATTATCTTAAATATATTTGAAGAAATATTACCTTCAAAAAAGTAATAATTAGACTGGTAGCTGATTTTTCAGTACCAAATGTGGAATGATCTTTAATGTGCTTAGAAAAAAATAATTATTGATCTGAACACAGACTTCTACATCCTGCAAAAACCTTCAAAAATCAGAACAAAATAAATATACTTTCAGAGAAATAAAAATGGAATTTGCCACTAGCAGACTCTCAGTAAGGAAAGTGATCCCAGATGGAAGGATTGAGTGAAAAGAGGTGAGGAATAACAAAGAAAGTGGCAAAAGTGTGCGTAAACATTGACTGTATGAAGTAATGATGATGATGATGATGATGACCACGACAACTTGTGGGATTATATTAGTAATTAAAATGCATAACAGCATACAAATTGACAGGGGGAATGATAGATTCACGTTAGAGGGTCCTCTCATTATTCAGAAGAGGGGAAGGACAGTGATCAATTTTAGACTCTGATAAGTATGCCAGTTGAAATTTATAAGGTGACCACAGAATAAAAATAAGACCACTAACCTCCAATTTAAGTGGAGAAAAAATGGATAAAGTAAAAGTAATAAATCCAAAAGAGGACAAGGAGAGGTTTAAAAAATGGAAGAAAGAGAAAGCACAAAATAAAATAAAAATTAATCCAAATATGTTATTACGCTAAATATAAATGTTGCTCTCATCCACTGTTGATGGGTTGTATAAAATAGTATATAACTTTTTTGGAAACAATGTGGCTGTTTCTACACTAACTCTGAACATGCTCACAACAGACCGTGGAGCAATCCTAATTCCTGCTAAATACACGAACAGGAGAAACTCTCGAGCATGTATGCCGAGAGCCTACACAAGCATGTTCACAACAAAGCTAAAAATAACCCCACTGTCACTGACCGTAAATGGAATAACCAGTTGTGATTTTTTCATATCTTCCAGGATATAGTTGTGTTCTATTTACTGGCCTGGGTAACAAGTTATGCAGATATCTGTTTTTATCATTGCCCTTAATGTATAACCATATACTTTCACATACACTTGTATTTTATAATTTCACAATAAACAAAAAGAAGTGAGAATGAGAGAAGTAAACTGTCAGAGGCATCAGAGCCAGTGAGTGCTAGAGCCACAGTTAGAAAATGTCTTCATGACTCTTTATCTCACCACCTTAACCATTATTCCAAAATCTAACATCAAATACTACTAGCATCAATCCACTGTTGAAAAACAAAAGCAGTTTTTGTCAAGATCCTTACGAGGACCACTAGTTTTTAGTACCAATCCTAGATCCCAACCTCACCCACATCCCATCACAACCAACTCAGGCCTAGCAGGAAGCCATTTAGGTCACTAATACCACATTTCAGAAACATGACTGAGAGCGACTCTGGTCCAGAGGCCGTCCTCATGACCACAACACATCATGTGTAATCATGAGAAACCAACAGTCGGAAACAACATTCTGTTGTTGAAGATATCAATAGAGTGAGCGAAGTACAACATATGAACCGAGGAGACAATGGCAAATCACCAAGTCGAATATGCTTTGGCAAGTCTGCTTACGGAGGAAAACTTTCCTCACAACTGATCCAGGACTGTTTCCCTATGCTCTGGGTATATTTACTGTTTCATCCGTAGCTACTCATCCAATCTTAGGATGTACCAAGATATTTCAGAAACCCTGGGAACTCCTAAAACCAGATGTCTGTAAATATCACAAGACAAAAAGTTGGGATGAAGAAAAGGCTAACTCAAGAGGCTCAACGAATGAATCTGTGCAAGGGTTAGATAAAATCTTTATCTGATGAGACTTTTACAATTACAGAAGACTCAGGAATACTAAATTCTGGGCACAATATTTCAAATAGAAGAGTTCTGGGAAATAAACAAATGTGAATAATATTTGCTTTCTATAAACATTTTCAGTAACGTGGCAATTCCTCAAACAAGTTGAAAACTAGTTGTGCAAGTCAAAGACCTACAAAAGTTCTGATTGAGACAGCATGAGATTTTCTAGCGAATACATGATAGCATTACCAGTTCACAGTGCTCTTATAAAGGTACATTTTATCAGAGTCCAAACAAAACAGCTGTTTGTTGTTCTATCAGCTTTTCTGAGAGTCAGCTAATTAAAAAAGTAGATTCATTCATTCAAGCTATATTGAACATGAAAAGTAAAAAGGACTCATCTTTCTGAGATTTTCAGTCAAGACCACCCCCAGTAGAGGTTTTTTGTTTTGTTTTGTTTGGGTAGGCGGGACAAAACTTAAAGCAAGAAGAAAGGGAAAGGATGGGGGAGTGGGAGTGAGAGCAGCAGAGTAGCTGTCCAGGAAGGTAACTTGTTTACAAATTTTCCTTTGGGATCAAATCCATCTAGCTAGATAAGAATTTATACTGGTAGTGCTGTGCCGGGCCAACTTATAGTCAATTAAGAGACAGTTGCCCAAGTTCACCTGCAAAATAACTAAAGTCTGTGACTTGGCTCAAGATAGAGTCCATAGGGTCAGATAACTAGGTTAAAAAGAAGAGGAAAACAAACCAAAACTAGCACTTCATGTTCTCATTTCCCAGATGTTCTGGTCCAATAAAACCTGACTCTCATTGAAATGAAAAACAAACAATCCTTGTTTGTAATAAGAAAGAATTTAACTTACTCAAAACCAAAAGCAGATAGAGGTGAGGGGGAAATAATGAAAAACACAGTTAGAAATATAGAATTTATTTATATCCATTGTAAGACAGTTTCACATTCTATACATGGTTACCAGAAGAGATATAACACTCTCAGACTTTAAGATGGTATTATATTGCTATCAAACATTGCTTATGCTGTGTGAGTCGGGAAACACTTATTTTCCCCTTTAAAAAATTTAAGGCTCAGTTTCCAAAAGGTAATTTTACCATTTATTTTCCTGTTTAAGAAACTGGGAAAGTTCTAAAATAAACTACAAAGCGGTGGAGGGTAAGGGGCAGTGCCACAGACTTCCCTCATTCATTCTCCCAGTAAAGACACTCAATGTGATTTTTCTGTTGTTGTACAAGGCTCCTCCTATATGAAAGGTGTTTGCTTACAGGAAATGGGAGAGGCACTGGGTACAGATCTTCAGCAAACAAACAAGGAAAACTAAAAACTTTATCACTAGTTGCTAGGTAAATGTATTTATTTGCAACTTGCCTACATATAAATAAGGGCTCTCACACACAGTATCTTGAACTCACTTTTCTTTGGTAATGCTCACCAAATGGTATTTCTCTCCTAATACACTAGTAAAAAACATTTCCTTTCAGCTTTCAGTTCAGATGGCCAGAAAGTTGTCCTTTCTCCTAAATACTGTCCTATATTTGTCTTTTCGATCTTTCAGGAGAACATAACCACGATGGGACCTCGAACTGAGGTGCAATCTCACTGTTTAAGTGATTGAAAGGAGTGGGAGGACAAGGCATGAGAAAGCTAATCATGACAAAAAAAGTTTGGGATATTTTTTGAGAATTACCATATCGATGAGTTCCAAAAGTGTTTTAGAAGCACTTTTTCCCATACAAATATTTCATTCAATCAACAATGACATAATCATTTTATAAAAGGCAGTCGACTACCTTAGAATGTAGGAAGCTAATGCTATAACAACAAAAAGGGCACCAATGGTTTCTGTCTCTGGCATAAAGAGGTAGAGACCATCATCCCGTAGAAAAGATTAACAACAAACAAACAAATAATAAAACAAAACAACATCCCCTCAACACACACACACACACACACACACACACACACACACACACACACACACACACACACACCATTTCTAAAAGCTAGTTTTGGGAAACCAAGTTTTATTGCCAGGCTGGCAATTAGTCTGATTCAGAGTTGAGAGATCCATTGCCCACAATCATCTTGCTGTAGTTCTTTTGCTGCTCTTCCCTAAAAGTGTCCTTCACCTTTGCTCTCTTCAGCCCGCCATCCCTGGGAATAGAAAGGCAAATAAATAAAAGATACTTCCAGCAATGATTTAAGAGGGTTACCTATTAATACATGTTGCATGGTGCAAGATACTTAAGCAGATGGTCAACGATGGGGCAAAGAACACTGGAATTTGGTAGCAAAATGATCCAGATTCCAGTCTCTGCTCTACTACTTACCAGTCTCTGCTCTACTACTTACTTTCAGGGGGGAAAAAATCGCTCTGAGACTTGGTTGAAATAAAGGATAATATCTTTATTCAGTTTCTTTTTAGAAGTTAGGCTTCTATGTTCAATATGTAGACTCTACATTAAAACTAGGATTGTTTACCTACCTTTTTCCCCAAGGAAAATAAACTATTGTAGGTTTCTTTTTTTCATCTAATTGACCTATGTCTTACTAGAAAACCATATGGACGATTTAAAATATACATACAAGAAATGGTGAGGGTATTGCATATGTGTCGATAAATTCCTTGAAGATAAATGGATTAATTATTATTCAGATCTAATTCTATGTCTAACAAGTTGTATTTTCATTCACAGCCCTGTATTTTAAGTATTTATAATCTGCCGTATTCCAAAATAGACTCAGAATAAAACAGCAAAATAATAAGTTGCATTCAACCAGTAGTAAGTGCCTCTGTAAGCAGCATTCCTTAATTCAGAGCTCATGAATCTTTGAACTTGCTCCAGGGTGGTGAAAACACAGATCTGCCTGGGATATAAGGACTCTGAGTATGCCTCTCATTTGGAGAGCACAAAGACACAACAAACAGAAAGAGCAGGGAGGAGGCTGGACACTCTCTCTCCTAATCAAATGTTTTCAATTTTAACTCCCAGGAGAGCATGGATTGAGAATTTGCTTACTTTATTCTGTGCCGGTTTAATTTTAACCCACTTAAGCATGAATGTTTATCAAGTACTCTCTGATGGTCATGAATAAATCACAGGTTAGCCAGTGAACTCAATCCCATGAAGACATTGACCTACAAACAGACACCTGTTTGAGCCCACTGCAATATTCTGGCCTCTAGAGTCAAACCTAAGACACGGTCCACCAGTAGGTCCTCAACTTAAAAACAGATATTGGGCCACAAATCTTCCAGGAGGTCAGTTGTAGAAAATGTCCATGAAACAAGGTGATAAGTGTCATTAGGTCCCCGGAATTATCCACAGAAGCCTATTTTATCCAAATGAGCTGCCTCTAACTATTCGTAGCATTTAAGAAATAGTAAGAAGGAAAGGAGAGAGAGACAGAAGAAAGGCCATTCATTCCTCCTTTCCTGAAGTCCAGGCCAAAACTGGCAAAAGGTTGAAGTTAACAGCGTTTGCTCTTGAGCATCCTGAAGTTATTTTTATGCAATTCTCCTTCTCAAGCATCCAGCAAACCTCATACTACTTTAAACACCCCAACTGTGACTTGCCACCCCTGGAGACTAAAGTTACTTAGTTCCCCTTTGCAATGGCAGCAGATTTTGGTTCTTAAGGCAGGGAGCAGCCAGCTTTTAAAAGCCAGTTTAAGATGACATAATTAAGTTCTCTTCTAATCTAGGAGGAAACTGATCCAGATATGTTAATTCAGACCCGATGGGTGAATGACAAATACATCTAGAAAAGTAGTGAGTCTATTTTCTTTTTAAAGAAGAGGCCAGGTTATTAAAAGTAACCTTTTATTATAAAATTGCATATAGCCTGATAAAAAGAAATTGAAAATTTCTGAGGATCAATTTCTAAAAGATTTCATTTAAGCCAATCTGATCAGTGTCTATTCTGCAACCGACTCCCCTCAGCTGTTTTTGTCTCTCAAGGCATTCTTCCTTTCCTTGGTGTCTGAGGCTACTGAGCCAAAACTCAAAGCTTTTTATAATGGCTCAGGGCAGCAGCAGGGCTGGGATGTCAGGTAAGAGGAAAGAAGTAAAGAATAGGAAACAATGAACAAGAGAAAGGAAACCAGTTATACAATGAACATGGACTCCTTAGGGCATTTATAAACTAAGGCATTATAAATTAGGACATTGATAAGTCTATCATTTCAAGATGTTATGTTGTCTGTAATTTAGTTTCACATATTCCAGCTCAGAGAGTATAATACAAATGTTAGCCTCAACCTATCCTAACTCTAGTCTTGACCTCAGGGCCAATTAGTTGCCCTAAATCAAGAACTCACATTAGGGGTGGTAAGGCAGACATTTAATCAGAAGGCCACCATAAGGCTTCAGCTATCTTTCTCTCTCATCAACCTCCCAAGCTTTGTAAATTAGCATAATGAATTTTAGAAGTGGGTTTTCACTGTAGAAATTAGTGGCTTGTTAACTAGCATAACGGATGCCAGAACCAGGCTTTCCTGGGTAAAATTAGTTGTATTTGAAATATGTGAATGAGTAAAATATTTTAGAGACATTTCTCACTCTTGCATAAAGGAGAATAAGAATCAAGTTAGCCCTTTTTCCAGAGGCTTACTCCCTAAACAGTCTTGGGTTCCTCTGCGTGTTCAGAAGTTCTCAGTTACCTGGCTGATGGCCTGACTTTAATTTGCTTACTTTACTCCTCGAACATTGCTGCAATCGTCTCTGATAAACTTTTCATATAAAATGTTTTCAAAACACCAAAAAAGATAGACAGTAGAGACATCATTAAATTTATAGAACTTGAAGTACGGACTATTTCGCACCAGCTTGCTAATATAATGTCTGTGAATGTAGGAATTTAAGCTCCCATTATAATGTAGTCTAACCCTCTCCAATACATACTAAATGTTTGTTTCCCCCACAAAACTCCTATACTAAAGCTCTAATCCCCAATATGATGGTATCTGGAGATGAGGCCTTTGGGAGATAATTAAGATAAATTAAGATTATGATGGTGGTGCCCTCATGATGAGATTAGTGTTCTCATAAAAAGAGATACCAGAGAAGTGGAAGTGGCATGTCCAACTTCTAGCCTGTGCTCTTAAACACATGAGGTGTCCTTCTTGTTTTAATTCCTCCCTGTAGGCATTTGCTGAACATACAAGGTAGAGCTGGAGCAGCCATCTTGGACCATAACGTAGAAGCACATTCAGGATGGTAGAACAATACAGAATGAGCTGTCATGCCAATGTGGACTGCCTATGTTTAAATGAGAGAGATTAACTTCTATCTTATTAAGCCATTGTTATGATGTATAAACCTTGTCAAGACCACTACACCTCCAGATAACTAACATAATAAATAACATTATTAAAAGTTTTAACTAAAAAAAGTGATAGTACTTCTGAAAATTTTCTTACCAGGGAAGTTCAGTCAATCCTCCTTGTCTAGCAATAGCAGACTTAACCCTGTTAGCAAACTGGACCGCATCTTCTCCTTCCTGGAAAAAAATTACAAGTACATCCTGGGGATGGAGTCTTCATATAATGCCTTAACATGTCTCACAATCATTTAGATTTGTTTTAAAATATAAGATTCACATTTGAGCTCAAATATGTTCTATTCTCAATCACAGCAAATATTATTTATCAAGAAAATGCAGCGCCATATTAATTTTTTTTATCATGTATACATATTTATTATACTCTTTAGTCTTAGCCAAGATACAACATTCCATAATATTTGTAGGTTTAATAAATCCATATCAATTATAAAAACTATTATGGAAAAGAGTCTCCAAATATAAATTGGCCTGATTTAAAGAGAAGTACATTTTTAAAAATGGACTCATTTGCTGAGAAAGCAGAAAGGAAGTCCAGCTCTTGTTGATGTAAAAGGAAGACACCCAGGTTTTCAGTAAAGGTTTTCTCACCTTTATCTGATTAGATATAGCACCAAAGATCAGCTTTTATCAATGGCATACCTCTTTTGTCATGGGAGGCATGTACCACACGTCGCAGACTATGGCCCAGCTGGTCATCATTCGAAGCAGGTAGCTCACCATGTTGTATTTACTACTGTTCCAAAATGCATCACCAAACTGAGGATTATACTTTGAAAAGAGAGAAGAAAATGCATCCCAGTTATGAATTAAGTGGTGGCTTCTCTTATCCAAGTCAATGTTTTTGAGGTTACAGACCAACTTCAACCATTTCTATCAGACTCCAAGAAAAAGAGAAGCTTCTTTGCCTGATAGAAATGATCCAAACAGTAAACCGGTCCAGCAACCTTCTCTGACTAGAGCCCCAGAGCACTGCAACCCTGAGGGTGATTTACAGGACTCTGAAATGTCTGTCTCCCCACTTATCTGGAAGGTGGCTGAAAATAGTAACAGTATCTGTTTTGCTTATCACCTTGTCCTCAGTACTCAGGCACTGGCCTGGCACATGGTCCCCTAGTACATAACTATATACATATCAATAGAGACGGAGGAATGATCATGAAAAGGGAGCCAAATATTAACAACTGGAGAATATGAGTAAAGAGTATACAAGTGCTCCTTATTCTTGCAAATTTTTAATTTGAAACTATATCAAAATTAAGTTACCAAGTATCAACCCTTTTTTTATTGGAGGGGGAGGGGGACTCTGTTTTACCTTAATTGCAACTGGATATATGGTCCCTCCTATTTCAAAGCTTCCCTTTTTAAACATCATGACTGAAGTGTTATTGATGCAAGTTCCTACAGGGAAATGAGAGTAGGGGAAGAGGTGGTAGATATTTTTAAAAGCAGTCATTTTTTAAAACAAATTTTTAAAAGAAAAATAATTCAAATTATTCAAATCATATCAAAGTTATAGACATTTTACTACCATTTCACAAATCAATTCCTGCTTACGTAGTAATTCGACAGTTCTAAGCAGATTTAATAACAAACTTTTACTTTACTCTTGAATATTCTCCAGATACAACCTCTTCACAACAGGTGACTATTTCAACACACTTAAAATAAGGACCTTGAAAAACTTATGAACAATACTTTTCTAAATTCATTGCCCAGAAATAACTTCTAAGATCAAAATGTACCACGATTTCCATCAAACTCAAAAGAAAGCCCGGAATTACTAGCTCAGAGAAGGCCATCACATTCCCATAGGACAGCACAGATCTGGACCAAGAATGCCAACTGGAGAACAATCCAATTCCTCATACACTTTTGGTGCTTATCGTTATCAACTATCGCTTGGTAAGCAATCCCATCTTACCTTCAGGAAAGATTAATATGGGTAATTTTTTCTTATCAGCAATGTGTTCTTTTAGTCTGTGAAGAAAAATAAAGGATCGAAATCCTTTAAAAAGAGAGATATGGGAATCCTTTGGTACTCTTTACACTCTACTAAAACAAATATAATGGTAGAGCAATAAGAAGAAAAGAAATGATATATTATTATAAAATAATAATAATAAATAAGATATAAGTAAAGGAAATAAACTCAAGTTGATCCCTTTCTAAAAAAGTATAAGGATATCTGCACTATTTCATTTTTTCTCTTCTCAAAGTGAGTGACTTTCACTGCCTTCTGACTACTCTTAAAAAAGAATGCTAAGCAGTCATGTGACATGAGCTCTGGAGCCCCTGTGTCATAAGCTTTATGCTCTTCCTCTTGTACTTACATTTCCTTATTTGAAAAATGGGTTTATTGATTGCTGGACCTGTCTGCCTGTGGCCATTAAGTATAGAAGATTTCTCAAATGAGTCAGGCTGAATTTTCCTACTAAATATGCACCATAATGCTGAGAACAACGAAAGTTCTTCCAGGCTTAGGTCCTGTCCTCCCTGCAGCCAGCTCTATATTCCCAACTGCTCACCACAAGTTTGCAAGGCTGAGATAGAGAGATTACAGATGCCAGAGTATCCCATTGCTAAAAAATCTCAAGATAGTGGATAGATTTCTAACCTTAAACAGATTTCAACAAGTACTTTTAATTTTACTCTCAAGAGCATTGCCCATCTTCATGCTTATAGAAGCAGTGACCGGACAGCCTTCGATTAAAGGCCTCGGGCAAAAACCTGTTTCCTAACAAAGGTTTCTGGTAGCTCATCTCCCTCCCAAGCCCCAGAGGTTCCTTCCCCTGTTCCATAAAGAACATTAGCTCTGTCTGTCTCTATACAGATCTAAGTGATAACGGTCATTCAGCAAACACTTACTTAATCAACCATCTATTTATTCAGAGAACAGTTACCAATTATTTAATCTTCTAGGTAGTAATTTTTAACTTTGAAAATTCAAAATAATAGGACTATGCTTAAGTCACAGCAATATAAACTTCTGGGCCTTCTAATCTCATCATATACCCCACTATGTCTACAGAATTAACATTTTTAAAAATCTGGTTAAGACACATGATTTACCAGATAAAGCCAACCACAAATAGAGCTAAACATATTTTAATTTTAATCCTTAGTACCAACCACTCTCCCCTCTTTGGCAGACAGGAAGGCCAAGATTTATCAGATTTTATGCTACCCCAACAGACACTGAGTAATGTCACTGCTTACCTCTTAGTAACCTGGTGTCGATCCTTCATTTCTGAACGTTCAAACCAGACATGTGGACAAGCCTTGACCATAGCTCTCTGAATAATTCCCATCAATCCACCATGAACCTGGCCGACCTAGAAATACCACAAGAAAAAGAGAAAAATGTAAAAGCACAGCTGTCCAAAGAAAGTTTTTTGTGGTTTTTTTTTTTTTGAGTGGGAATAAATTTCTATTTCCCACCAAGAGAAAAGATTGAATTTCTTCTATTGACTAAAGTTCTTAGTCTGTATAAAGGACATGAATGGTCAAATATAAGCAAAAGGTGTTCTTTAGTGGCACCTTTGAATTTTAAGCTATGTTGCTATACTAACTATACTCTAGCTTTAAAAAGTAGTCAAGATAAGAGAAATGCAAATTAAAACTACACTAAAATATCATTTCTCACCCATCAGATTGAATTTATATGCAACAGTTTTAATTGCAGCATTTATTGTAATTGCTAGATATTAGAAACTACCTAAATGTCCAAATATAAGAAATTAGAAGAATAGACTATGGTACATACACCCAATGGAGTACCATGCATCTGGGAAAAGAACAAGGTTGAATTTTATGACTGGTAAGGAGTGATTTCTAGGATATATTATTAAGTTAAAAAAAGCAAATTGCAACAAGCAAATATAGTGTGCTACCTTTTATATAAGACAGAAGGGAAAATATACACATATATTGTTTATTTCCACAAAAAGAAAGAATAACCAAAACCGATGAGGTTGGAAACCTACATAGGTAGGAGGGAGTGGGAGACAATGAACGTGGGAGGGAGTGACACTTCTATGAATATGCCTTCTTTGGTTAGTTTTGATATTTGGAAGCATACTGATGTCCTAAATATTCAAAAATTAAATCAGCAAGGATGGGACTAGCAAACTGAAAGCAAACTGAAACAAATGAACCCAACCGTATTTCAAATGAATAAAAGAACAATACTAAAGGAAGAAGGGGGAAAAATCCAAGGAATTTATAAAGACAGTATTTGACCACACACCCAACATCTGGGACAAGGTTCCAAGAAGAACTGTAAAATACCTTAAATTATTTTTACAACATTTTTTTTGGTAATAAAACAAGTAAAGCAATTCTAAAACAATTTTGGCTGTATTATAGAATTGAGAAAAGGAATTCATATTGTTGGGAAATAGAATATTCACTGTGAAAAAAGGGAGATACAACTATGGACTGGGAGAAAGCAAAAAAGAACACTATGAATGAGATAAATTGATATAGACTCAGATTTCCAATGTTGTATCAATATTAGAAATCATATTAGAAATATTAAATATAAATTACGAAAAATATATTGCACATGCATTTTTATGTAGAGAGACAGAGAGAAAGCCAATGTATGAGAATGAAAATGATAAAGCAAATGGGACCAAATGTTACAATACGTAAATGTGGATCGAGGGCACATGGATGTTTTACACGACACTCTTACTATTAACGACTTCTCTGTAAATTAGAAAATGCTTCTAAAGTAAAAAAAAAAGTAAAAGTTTTTGTCTAGGAGGGAAAAAACAACTTTGAAAAGCCACTGAGAGTGAATCTTGAACATTCTTGAACATACAGTTTATGTTTAGCCAAAAGAGGCCAAATGTGACCGCCGAAATAGCAGTACAGTTTCCTCCTACTTCTGCCCTCCTGCCTCCGATTTAAATCCAAATGGCTTTAGGTTTCTATCATTCAACCCACTGGAATGTTCGTAGGTACTATGCTTTTCTACATTGTGGTTAATATTGTAATTGCAGTTATACACAATCAAAAAGCATGGAAGAGAGTTTCCAGGTTGGTGAACAAGAACCCGTCCACGGGCCACCAAACCAGCTTCAACGTCCATAAAGATAGATGCTCCTTTGTGCAGGACCTCACCCTAAGTCTCTTCATCTGGCTCTTGGTGTTGAACCAATGTTTCACATGCTCAGGTGATCAGGTTTGACCGCTGTAAGACCTTCCCGGGGTGGCGATAATGAGCAGTTCACCATCTTGCCCCTAAAGCACAGGCACGACCACCCTTACCAGGCAACATAGCTGTTAAGAAAGCCCGCAGTTTTGGAAGAGGAAAAAAAAATGGCATAGATAGAGGCTCTGCTCTGTTCATCTTTCTGGCGCCCAAATCAAAGTTGTGACAGAAATAAGGAGCAGCAGCAAGGAAAACTCACTTGAGATCTAGATAAACAAGCCATACAACTAGGGAGAAATCCAAGAAATCACCCTGCAATGGCAGAAGGTAGGACGGGGCGAGGATGCGGGGCTGCTCGGTCTCCAGCGCTGAGGAGGCAGGCTGCAGAGCGGCAGATGCCTCTTAAAGGGGCCGTGTCCGCAAGCGGATTTTCATGGTGATGGACCTGCTCGCTCTGAGCACCAGTGCCAATTCGGGGGCACCAGGGACTTAAAGGGAGACATTGTTGAGTGAGGGCCGAGGTGAGACTCGCTCTGTACAGAAGTGCCAGCGGTATGCATTGTTCCTTGTTGAGCCCTCCCCACTACCAGTGTGCTGGACACAGTGCCGCCATAGCCATAACTCATCGAACTGGATAACAGAGGTCGCTCTGCCCAGAGGATTCCCTGAAACCTCGCCTACCCCAACCATATCCAGGTATATCCTCAGCGAGTCATGTGCTCCTTACTGAGCAGTGCCTAGACTCACACTGGAGGCAGCTGGCCTCGGTTTCTGGTGTGGCCTTTTGAAGGAACTATAAGCACAGCATCTGTGGATTGCTTGCTGAATCTTAACAGATGGTCATGGAGGGGCAGAGGACTGGGCTAAATTTGGCCTGCAGCTGAACCCCTCTCAGGACTGTGCCACTGGACACCTACTTCACAAATCCACACTAATAAGACCGGGAGACTTAAGAGCTTTGCTTAGTACATAGAAACAGACACGGAAAGGCAGCCAAAATGGGAAGACAAAGAAGTAGAAACCATAAGAGAGAACAGAACAGAGATCCAGATATAATGGAGTTAAGTAATCTAACAGATGCAGAGTTTAAAACACTGGTTATAAAGATGCTCAATGAACTTTTAGAAGTATAGAGAACTTCAACAAAGAAATAAAAAACAAAAATAGAAATGGAAATTATAAAAAGGAACGAGTCTGAAATGACGAACACATTATCTGAAATGAGAAGTTAAATGGAATAAACAAAGGAATAAACAAAGTGGATAAAAAAGAGGATCAAATGCCCTATCTAGAGGATGGGATAGCCAAGGACACACAATCAGAATGGCAAGAGAGAAGATGCTAAGACTATAAAAATAATTTAAGGAGCATATGGGACACTAATAAGGCTCCAAAAATCCATCTGGTTAGTGTACCTGAAGAAAATCAAGATGTCGAATAGCTGTTTGAAGAAATAATGATGGAAAACTTCCCTACCTGGTGAAGGAAATGGACATAAAACTCCAGGAAGCTCAGAGAATTCCAAAAATCAGGGATCTAAAGAGGCCCACACCAAGACACATCATAATTAAAATGCCAAAGGTTAAATACAAAGAAAGAATGATTTCTCAAAAGAAACTATGCAGGACAGAAGGGCCTGGCAAAAAATATTCGACAGGATGAAGACCCAGGATCTACAACCAAGAATAATTTATCCAGCAAAGGTATCATTTAGAGTTGAAGGACAGATAAAGAGCTTCCCAGACAAAAATAAGCTAAAGGAATTCATCACCATCAAGCCAGTATTACAGGAAATGTTGGAGGGGGTTCTCTAAGAAGAAAAAACATGTATCAAAAACAGCAATAAAGAATGGTAACAACTACATTCCTATCAATAAGTACTCAAATGGGAAAGAATTAAGTGCTCCAACTAAAAGATAGATTGGATGAATGGAAAGGAAAATAAGACCCCTAAATGTTGCCTATAAGAGACTCACTTCAGATTAAAAGACACACCTAGACTAGAAGGAAGGGGAAGGAAAAGATATTGCTTTGATGGACCTAGAAGTAATTTAAGTCAGACAGAGAAAGATAAACACTACATGATTTCACTTATATGAGGAATCTAAGGAATAAAAAGAACAAACTAATCAAAAACAGACTCACAAATATAGTGGACAATTTGGTGACAGACAGAGGGGAGGGAGGTTTGGGGGACTGAAGGGGTGAAGAAGAACAAATCAGTAGCTGATGGATGGTCACGGGGATGGGGAGCACGGCAGAAGGAATGCAGTTAGCATTAATATGTTGGCTAGGTGGAGGGTCAGGGGAGGGAGGGAGCAATTGGGAGAATCGTTAGAACTGCCAATTCCCATGTCTATTGGTTAAAACTTCCTTAGATTCAGAAAGAGCCCAACTTAGAGAAATTTTAAAATGTGTTAAAATGTGGTTGCCCATGAGTTATGTATCTGAACTTATATTTTAGACAGATTGAATACCTGGCAGTAAGTGAGAAGTTTTTACAAAGGTCTTCGAAACCCTCTCAGTGATTGTATGACCCATGGATAGTCATATACCAGCAGGAGCGCCGGAACTTCCTACTCTCCTCCCTACAGCAGACACTTAATCAATAATGGCTCCCTTTCTATACCTTCCCAGAAAAGCACACTTGACCATGACTATCAGTCACTGAAGCTGACAAGTGAAAAAGAAAAATCCATCTGTTCCCCCTGAAGCCCAAGCTACCACCATGAGATATGAAAAGAAGATTCTCCAGGATTCCCTCTATCATACTATCTCACAGATCATAAGGCATATCGACCACCACAGGAAAGGACATTTTTAATCCATAATTTACCTGACTCAGACCTAAAGAAGGTAAAGGAAACCTTGACAAGTTTTTAAGGGCAATAGAAAACACAGATTAGAAAAAAAACTGGAACGTGGTTCATCCCATGAAAAGGTCTTTTGAGGTGTTTGATTTTACTGTGGGCTTTATGGCTTGTTGTAGTGTTTTCTTTTCATTTCTTTCCCCTTGGGGCTGTAAGCAAGAACTAAGAAAGGCAATGTGGTATAAATATTTGCCTTTTTTTCTTGATGTTCA
Source organism: Pteropus alecto (assembly GCF_000325575.1). Lineage (NCBI taxonomy): Eukaryota > Metazoa > Chordata > Mammalia > Chiroptera > Pteropodidae > Pteropus > Pteropus alecto. The sequence continues at coordinate 2,972,700 of NW_006432943.1, forward strand.
TTATAGAGCCAGATTTTTTTAATCGTATATTACTCCCTAAAGGAATACAGAACTAACTATCTAGTAAGCGATCTGAACAGCACTAAGGAAGAAGACTTTAATGTCTCAGAGTGTTATTAAACATCTTAGGGATTTTAGAAGTAAAATGGAATCAACTTTATAAAGTCCTATCAAACTTAAGTATATCTACATTTCAGTAAGGTAAAATTTTTATTACCTTAAATATAATGGCTATTTTCTTCCTTTTTCTTGCACTATATAGTTTCATGTAAATATATTACATAACATATAGCTACAATAGTATAACTCGGTCACTTTCTAACATAAAACTAACTTTCTAACGTGTGCCAAAATAAATTAAGTTTGAGCAATCCACAGAACATAGAACTCCTTAAAATATCACTGAGCTGATCTTACCATGGCATAGCATCCATCCGTTGTCAAGATCAAAACATCTATTGGAGAGGTATGGTTGGCAACACAAATGCCTCCCTTCTGGGGTCTGTATTGCCTGCAATTATAAACAATGGTAAACACTAAACTTTGAAAAATGGCCACTATTTGGCAGAACAGCATGTAGAGGTTTCATTCTGTTTAAAAAATTCCATTAAACAAATAAAGTTTTGATGTAAATGGGCCCATCTTAAAAAGGTTATCTCTAGGCTATAATGCTGGAGTTGGGGTAAGAATATAGGAGAAGAAGCCCTTGATCTTCCCTTTACATAATTATGTTGTTTTCAGTAATAATCATATTTTCCTTTTATGATAAAAAAATAATTTTAAAATATTAGACTGAATTACAAAGATTCCACAACTTTAATAAATTTTGTGATATGTAAGTTTCATTTATTTTGTCATATTTTCATATTATTTCTACCTTCATAAGCATCACTTTTAGAGGCTTCATACTGATCCACAGAATAAATTTAATATAGTTTCCTTCCTCTCCCCTATTCCCCTAAAACAGAGGTTGGCAAACTTTTCCTATCAAAGGCCAGACAGTAAATATTTGGGGCTTTGCAAGCCAGCCAATTCCTGTCAAAACTGCTGGACTCTGCTGTTTTGGCACAAAGGCAGCCATGGATAACATGTATATGAATGAGCATTGCTGTGTTCCAATAAAACTTTATTTACAAAAAACAGATGGCAGGCCCCATTTGGCCTATGGGTCAATAGTTTAGTTTGCCAATCTCTGTCTTTGAGTTCAACCAATATTTGACACTAATGAAGTAGTTTTCTTTGGGCCTATACAGAGAAGAAAGGGGAACAAATGTATAACAACTTTAGCATGTGTCCTCTAAAATTAGAAGCAATTCTATAAAAAGTTATAAACTTCTCTCCATGTAATTAGAGCACCTTTTCTGTAAAAGATATCTCCTCTATTCACACTTTTACCAAAGCATTTTCTTCTACTCCTCACCCCAAAATTCCTAGCCTAATCACAAAAATCATAGAATTTTAGAAAATAAGGGGCCTTTGATGTTAGTTAACACATGGAAAAGCCAAATGATAAAATGTTTCCCGTCTACAAATGAGACAGAAAGATCCAGTCAGTAAAAAATAGGCCTGTTTTAGAGCTTATAAAACAACGATGTTAAATGTAAAAAGAATAAACAAATAAAATTATTTAATAGAAAATAACTCAAAAACAATCAAAACAACTTCTACTTAGGTAATAACTTCATTTAGCTACCTTTATCCTCTATGATTTAAAATGTTGTGTCCTGTTGCAAGGTCCTGTTACAGAATTTCAGAGATGGCAGGACTGAGACAGGAAACCAGGTCTCCAGACCACAAAGTCTAAACCCTGCCACCCCACAACAGGCCTGTCACCTTCCTCATTGCTTAAGTCAGACAGGTCCAGTTCAAAATCTGCCATGTACTAGCTACATGACCCTAGACAACTAATTCCAGAGCCTCCATTTCTTCACCTATAAAACAAGATAACAGCACCTCTCATACAGATGACCTGTGAGAAGCACAGGCCTGGCCCACATACCATAAATGCCCATTACATGTTTACTAGTATGTTCTTTCTGTAAATGGATTGCTTTTTAAAAGTGTTTCTGTGCATCGTTATGTCTATGATGCTGTAAGCAGTAAAGGCGAACACAGAGGAAGGACTGTTATTTCACCTGCTTCCTCCCACCCACTTCTGTCAATCACATACTGGATTTACCTAGAGAAAGGCAGGCGTGAAGCCAGCAGACACTCACTTGTTGTGATAATGAATGGTACCAGAGAGGGCTCGCACACAGATCCGGCAGCAAGTCAGGTGGACCAGTTCACTCAGCCAGTTTTTGAGGCTGAAGGAAAGAGAAAACATTTTATTGTGCAGTTCTAGGCACTCCTAAGAAACAGTACAGTAAAAGCTTTAATGTGCTCCTTCACAGCAGCATACTGTGATCTGAAACACAAGCACAGTTCAGTTCTTACAGTCTCGCTAAGGCATTTAGAACAAAACGCTAACTGAAAATAGCTCCCTCCCTACTTCTAAGATAAGCTGGAGCTTCTTTGATCTCAGTCTTACTAGCCTGACAATACTAGAGGACTCTCTTGCTTTCCTCAAGTTCCTCAGTCCATTTTCTTTCTTCTCTTTCTTTCTCCTTTGAAAAAAACATCTTCTTACGATTTAAATGAAAGTATGATGGAAAATCAAATAAAGACTAAGAATCTGAAGTAAGCAGTATTTTAACAAGCGTGTTGAGGTCATAAATTGGATGAAATACACAGGAATCAAACAAATATTCTCTTTGTGGACACAGCTAAGAAAAGAGACAAGCCTGTTTTGGCCGAGTGGAAGGAAACATTTCACCTGCTATCTGGTAGCTGCCCAACCAGTGTAGTTCCAATAACCAACAAACTGATCCCAATGAAAGCCAAGGTTACCCTGAAAAAGAAAAGGTAATGCAAAAGTTTGGTTGAATAGTAGGGGTAAAGGAATATAACCTAAAAAGTTCATAAATAATGAAATAGTAAATAAGTTGTGCGGCATCACATTATGGAATATGGTGCAGCCATTAAAAGAATTGAGTAAATCTGTAGATTCTGACATGGAAGAATGGTCCTTGGTACATTTTGAGAGAGGAAAAATGCAAAGTTTCAAAATAATATATAGAGAATGATACCATTTTCAAAATAACAGCAAGCATATAACTAGTCTATAGATGCCTAGAGAAGGCCTGGAAATTGGTTCACAAAACTGTCAAGTTCAATCTATATAATCATCAGAAGATTAAGCAGGCTCGTGAAGGGAATAAATCAAAAGTCGTCCCTTCTACTTTTCTTATTTTAATTGTTAAATTAAATTTTAAATATACATATTAACTTCTTGTATAACATGAGAAAAAAGTTTTATGTTGTATAAAGGAGTTGTTTCAAGTTTAAGTAATCATCTTTTTTTTCTTTTTTCAGGTGTTGCGTGATATAGTTGTAAAAGGAAATATCTTGCAAAAGTCTGAAAATAATTTGTTTTTCTGTGTTTTTTAATGACGAGGCAAAAAAGGTACAATTCAAATTTTTCTCAAAGGAGTTTAAAATTTATAGCAAATGACAAAAAAGTTATAAGTTAAAGGCGCTTTCATAATAAGAGCATCAAATTATATCACCATGTAGGAATCCTATAAATCAAATCTAACTTGTCCTTTTATATGGTTCAAAGTAACTTGGAAATTAGTAAACCAGATGACTGATAATACTTATGATCTCCACATAGACACTTTCTCATTTTTGAAAAGTGCTTTTAATATACCTTCCAATCACTCCAAAACAAAAGTCATTTTTAGAAATATAAATAGAATTATTCAAAGAAAAAGTTGAGATTTTAAATCTTTTCAAATAAATAGGGCTTCCTTATAAATACCTTGTTAAAATTCTTGGTTTAACACCTTTTGGCATAGTGATTTGAAAGTCAAGTTCAGTTTTCTTTAGATGCCATACTTTCAAGTCAGTCACTGATTAGAAGTTTTTAATCTCAGCCATCAATTATGCAAAAGTTTTAAAATGTTTTGCCTTCTTGCCCTAATAAGAATTACTTGTTCCAACACATTAAATCAGAAGGGATTACATTTTAACATGTTTAACAACTGTGTTCAAAATGATTGGAAGTTTTTATTTGCTAGATTAACAGGCCAGAAGATTCTGTTTCCCAGTTTAAGTGAGCCAACATGAGAGTTCTCACAGATGACTTAAGGTTTCAGCCACAAACTGTTTTTTTTTTTTAAGAGCTTTACTGAGCTACAATTCACATATCATAAAATTCACCCATTTAAAATCTAAAACTCAGTGGTTTTAGGCATATTCACAGAGTTGTGCAACCATCAACACAATCGGTTTTAGCACAATCTGTTTTTAAATGCTCACTTTGTAGCAGCTCCTTTTAAAAACCATTCACGAAGCAATTCTTTCATAATGAAAAGTACACACTAAGAGGAGGAGTCTCAATTCTGCCACTTCCTTTTTGTTCTTGGGCACTTACACTATTGGGTTATCTTAAATCTGTTGTTGCTTTGCAAGAATCTTTTATGTCACTATCTATCTTGTGAGCATTAATTTAGTTTAAACTAGATAACAGAATCATAATACTATTTGCTGGGCACCCATGGCAGGTGAAAACTAACCGACAGTAATCTGTGTTGTAAAATCCACACTGTTCTCTCAGGTTGCCTTGGATAAGGTGCCTGCTCCATGGACCAAGTGGAGCTATAAGAGCAATCTATATATTCAATTTTTCTGAAGTTTTATTTCTTGTTAAGAATAAAAACAGAATAAATGGAAGCTTTAACTATAAATAGACTAGAAACATCTAATAAATAAAAGCTCAAGTATTTCTTGCACACCAATGGCCTTGGGCATCCCCAGAGTTACATGAACCCCACTTTGGGAACATTGTCTTAAAATTCAAGCAAAAATGTATGTGAAACCCTGAATTTCATTTTGTTATCACAGCTGAAACAATTCCCAAAAGATGTACCATGCTCCAACATCTAGACACTGGCAACATGAGCATAAGGAAATAGAAAGAGCTTCTTAAATATGTGCCTTTGCCTATACTTAAGCAATCTCTTCCCTTGTAATAAATCTGAATGAGGCAAGTATAGGCCATCCTAGAGATGGTCAAGGGTTTCCAATTCATGTGTCAATTTTATTGGCTGGTAATAACTGCTTGAAAAGCTCTACTGAGAGGATGCCAAGGCCATATCCAGGGAAATGAAGCAAGACAATCGAGAGTGATGTCGTGACATGCTTACTACCTGCTACCATCATGCTAATAAGACCCTGGTCACTTGCACTTTATCCCACTACCCGGTGTCACCTCTTCTACTCCATGTTCCACACCATAGTTCCATTCAACTGGGCTTGAGGGTACCTCTTCATCAGGTGGCTCTCAAACTCAGAACCAAACTTAGTTCCCAGGTGGGGAACTTTTAATAAGAAAAGTGAGCGATTATAACAGAAATGAATGAAACAAATTTACTCTTCTGAATGTGTCTCTCCCATGTGGTAACCACTCCCAGAAATTTTTTCTTCCCTCTGTAGCTATGAACTGCTACAGACCAGAAAGAGAGGAAGTTATAGTTTGGTTGACACACAGGTGAATGTGAAACTGTAAATCCTCTCTTCTTTTTTCTGGCTGCCCTTTTCTCATCCTCAAATTATCTATGACTGAAAGAGTAACATGGATTCAAAACTGATATATACTGGATTCTGAATACATACCTTCATTTAGGAAAAAATGTGAAAGTAGAATAGATACTTAATACTGTCCTAGAAAGGTCACATTTGGTGGTATTTTCTAAGTGGAAAGGAGTGAGATCAGTACCATAATATTCTCATGTGGCCATTTTTTAAATGGCCACATTCATAACTTTAAAAGAAAGCTGAACCAATTGTGTCATCAGAAATGGGCAGGAGGCGTACCTCAGAGGTAGTAGAACACAGTAGCGTACCATGACACCTACTACCCACACCATGGTGAGCCGTGGACTGATGTACTGGAAATTGATATTGGTCCTTGTAAGGAGATTCCATGAAACTAGCTCCTCTGAGGAGAACCTCTGGGTCACTTCATCTTCCACAATGGCTTCCAATCCCTTCTTGGAGAAATAAAACACGTCAGACAGCTCAAAGTCCCTTCCTCGCAGACCAGAGAGCCCTTTTTCCATGGGTGACTCATCTCTTTGGATAATACCTTAAAAGAAAGCATCAGGACATAAGAAAATGCTATAGGACATAAGAACAACTAACCAAAGGGGCAACTGTGCAGAAGACAGTTAAATAAATTTAATGGGTAACAGATTTCAGAAATAAAAGACAAGCAACTACAAATGGGAAAAGAGGTGAAATCACTGAGTCTGCATGAAATGGTCTCTACCCAATGATTTCAATTCATTACTGAGGAATTTCGGTCCTCAATAACCCTCTTGCTTGTATTTCCTCCTACACCCCATTAGAGAAAGAACTCACAGAAACAAATTCTCCCCAAGTATAGATCTAGATTGTGTAAAAATAAAGACTTCTCTTTTCCCCTTATAAAAACCATAAAGCCAAAAAGCAAGCAAAATGGCAAAAGGTATTTACCACAAATGGCAAACGGTTGATGTTTTTTAGTATATAAAAATTAACTAACAAGAAAAACACAGGCCCCTCAGAAAAGTAAGCTAAGTTCATGAACTAAATTTGCAGAAGAAATATAGTTAATAAATTTATTAAAACCTTTTTATTAGTAAATCAAAGATGTGAATTAGTCGAAGACTGGCCTATTTCATTATCAAATCAGCAATATTTTTGTTTAATGATAAATTTCAGTGACAGAAATAATACAGGTACCCTCATATTCAATTTGTATGAGTGTGGAACTAATAAGAATTTCATCAAAATCTACCATGAGGAAACTAAATATAGTTTTGATAATGATTCAATAATTCCAATTCTAGGAATCTGTCATAGAAAATAATCAGAAATGTAGGCAAGAGTTTCACTGTAGCATTTTCATTATAACTGATCCAGACTATGAGATATAATACACCCATTAATAAGTAATGTTAAGTGAAAAAGGCAAGATCTAACACTATATAGTTTAACTCTATAAAATATATGTATATAGAGAAAAAAATGTCAAGAGGAAACATGAAGTGGTTATCTCTGGGATTAGATGTTCCTCTTTATACTGTTATTGTTATTTTCCATAAAGAAAATAATTCAAAGATTTCTAAAGTAGTATAACATAGCATAAAGTTCTAACTAAATAAGAATAAAAGATGAGAAGATCTTCGAAGAATAAAGAGTAGCTATATACACGGTGATGTGACCATACATTTGTCTTTCTGGGGTCTGTTACAAAGAAATTCACTTCCTACATTAGAAAAGTTTTTTCTTTTGAGTTGGAGATTAAGCTGTTAAATTCCCTGAAAGAAGATCCCCTTTCATTTTTTCACTTCTCAGGTTCCTAGGAAATCAAAGAGGAAAGTGGAGAATGCTATAAGATTCATTCTCTGGAGAACTTGTGTGTACATCCATCTAAGGAGCTACAGTGTACCAGTTTTCTTGAAGGAATGGCAGCATAATGCTCTTGAGTAGAAAGTTATAGAGGACCTGGAGTCCAAAGTCAAGTTCTGTTTAGGACAACCACCAGCTTCTGACTGTGGCTAATAGATAAGTCACCTAACTTGGTGTCCTCCTTTATAAAATGGGGGGAGGAAATAGAGAAAATCTTTATTTTCTTTCAAAGCTAAAGTTTTATGATTTTACTTTTGAGATTTTTTAGGGGTATTTGGGTTTGGTTTTGGTTTTGGTTTTGGGTTTTTTGGCCCACATATAAAGCTAATACCTAATCGCCTTAAGAATTAGCACAATAAAGATCTTGAATGATCTTTTTCAATAGTTAAGACGAAGTGGATTAACCTTTCTCCACCATCTTTGAAAATGTTTAATTAGTATTAGAGGATGAACCAAAATAGTCTCACTACTGAAATGCCCTCTTGGTCTTGGCACTGCTATTCCTCTTACAGCAAGTTACTCAATTCAAGTACTGAACAATATTTAACAGTACAGTTTCATTATTTAGCAATATATCAATTTTTTTTTAATCTAAAAGAGGAGAGAAGAACAAATTATTAAATCTCTGAATGAAACACACTGGAGACAGTGGGAAGGACTTCTAAAAATAACCTTTTTCAGAGGGGCCAGAGATAAAAATGCAAGTTCAAGTTGCCTCATATTATTTAATGGAGCCAGGAGAGAAAAGACTTGCAAGCAGAATCCAGCCCCCTAGCCTCTACACATTGATGTGCAATATTTTCTCTGCCCCCTGACCTATTTTATTCTGGGTAACTCCAATGAAATATAACTCAATTTTATATTTTTGTTAAGCCTCTTTCAAAAGTATGTGGTGCAAAGCACCTAACTGATAAAAGATTAATTTCCAGGATATATTAAGACATACAGAAAATTAACAAAAAAAAAATTAAAGAACCCAGCCCCCCCCCAAAAAAAAATTGGCTAAGAATACGGCAAGTAGTTCATAAAAATAGTAAGTCTTAATGACTAAACATTTAAAAGATGTTCAGCTTCACCATAATGAGAGAAATGCAAACTAAAACCCCAATGAGATACTATTTCATACCCATAAAGACTGATAAAAATATCAAATTGAATAATATCAAGTGTTGGTGAAGATTTGAGACAATGAGAACATAATTAGCACAACCACACTCAAAAACAATTTGGTACTGTCTAGTAAATTCCAAGATATCCATAGCCCAAGACCCAGCAACTCCACTCCCAGATATACTTCAGGAAGATTTTTATTTAATAATTTCCAATATATAGAATAGTTGCAACAATAGTTCACTTCACCCAAATTTACTAATTAACAACATTTTGACACACTTGCTTCATTGTTCTATCTCTGTATGTATTAAAAGATACTTTTTCTGAACCATTTGAGAATAAATTGCAGACAGCACACCCTTTTCCCCAAATATTTCAACAGAGATTTTCTTAGGACACAGAACTTCACTTATTTAATCACAGTACAATTATCAAAATCAGGAAAACTTCAGTGATTGACATTACCACAATACTAGTATCTGATCTACAGTCCTTAATCAAATTTTGAAAATTATCCCAATAATATCTTTCATAGGATATTTTGCTGGTCCACGATTCAATACAGGATTACACATTACATTTATAGATCAAGTCTCTTTACTCTCCTTTAATATGGAAAGGCTGCCAGCCCTTCTTTGTTTTTCAAGCGTTGACATTATTTAAGAGTATAAGCGATTTATTTATTTATTTAGCCATTTATTTTGTAGATGTCTCTTAATTTGGGTTAATCTGATATCTCTTCATGATTAGATACAGGTTGTACACACTTTTGGCAGAAATGCTGAGTAACTGATGTTACATCCTTCTCAGTGCATCATGTCAGGAGGTGCGTGATCTCAGTTAGTCCCATGACTGGCAACATTTAACTTTGATCAGTTGAAGGTACTTAGTGCTTACTGGTTTTCTCCACTGTAAAGTTACTGTTTTTCTCTTTTTTATTAATAAGTAGACACTTATTATCTATAACTATCTGTAAAAGAGAGATACTTTGAGACGATGGAAATATCCTGCTCCTCAAACTTTTATGAAATAGTATTAGCATCTATAGTGATTCTTGCCTGAATAAATTGGGACCGTGTATCTTTTAAAATAATATTTTCTCACTCCTTCATTCTTTCCACACTTATTATTTGGCATTCCACCTTAAGGAAGATCTTTTCACTTATACTCTAGAGAGATTCTTATAAAATTGTGCACAAGTAGACATATATAACTTTTTGCTATACTGTCTGCAATAGCAAAATAGAAGAATCAAATTAGATAGATGAACAAATAGCAATACATACAAATATTGAATCATGTTATTCTAATTGTTACATGACATTTTTATCTCAAATAAATGAATAATAAAAGGCAGCTCATATTTAAAAATGGATATATACAGTACATCCTACACAGGAGTTAAAAGAAATTAACCAGAACAATTACCAGCTTAGATATTATATAAACATCAGAATAAACAAACAACTCAGAATGGAAAGAGGTATTTTTATAGAGTTTGAATAATGCAAAAAGTACAATGTATTATTTAAAGATACATACATGAATAGGTGAAGTATGAAAACATGCACAAAAATCATAAACACCAAAATCAGAGTAGTAGTTTGAAGGATTGGCAGGGTAACGGACTCAGGGAGGGATGCATGGGAGAATTGGATTGCTTCTGTGAAGTTTTATTTATTAAACTAAGTGGTAACTACAGAGGTGCAATAACAAAGAAAAATCATTACATGGAACTGACAGTTGTTCCTAAGTTGAAGATCTCTACTGTAAGAGAGCAGGTAACAGTTTAGAGCAAATCTGAAAATGGGTGTTATAAAATTAGATGTCAAAAGAAGCATGACTGAATAATGTTACTTCCTTCCTGAAATATATTGACTATATTGACCCTTAAGGGTCAGAATGACTGAGTATAAACTTCTAACAGGAAAAAAAAACTATTTAATTCAGTCAGCATATAGGGGACACTCACCATGTATCAGGGATCAAAGTACAGAAAAAGTGGATATATTTCTTTTGGCACCAAGAAACATTCATAAATGGACCAACAGTCTTCAAAATATAGATATAAATACATATCAGATTTAACTAGCACAGACCCAATTTTGATATTGGTTTTTATTGTCATTAAAGAAATCCAATTATTATTAATGAATTAATCATCCTTATCATTCAGAGCTACTCACAGTTCTTAAATTGGTAAAACACTGATTCTAGAAAATATTTCCTTTGTTTCACAAGTCAGCTTTAAAAAAATAAAGCCATAATAAACATTTGAACTTTGTCCTTATACCAAATGCTTTGCCCAACACGACAAGGTCCATGCTCGGATAAAAATAAAATGAGAACAACTATCTCGATATAATGAAAGCGATTAATTGCACAAGCTGCCCTGTGTCCCTGTGCCTTTAGCAAGTCACTGGTACATAAATAATACCAGCTATGAAAGGCCTATTAAAAGAAATTAAGGCTGAAGTTAAAACCATCTCAAATATAATTAACTCTAAATTAGCTGAGTGAATTCTGGAAATAACTGCCCATTTATAAATCACACTAGTTTTCCCATTCTCCAGTTGTAAAGCATACTTTCTAGGTCGGTAATTAGAGAAAATCAGGGTCCATGACAGATCAAAACTGGATATAATAGGCTTATACATAGAAGTTGATCCTTAATCTATCAATGAGTTGTATTCCAAATGTCAGAAGTTCAGAGATCAAAACACACTCTCTCATGGAAACTTTGTTTGAATTAGTCTGTTTAAGCTAGAATCCTACCCAGTCATAAGCCTAACTAACTCAAAACAGAGGTGATCATAAAGTAGCAGTACCATGAAATAGAAATCTCCGTTAGCACTGTATCTATAGGGAATTTTTAAATTAAGTCTAGTTTGGAATTAACAAAAATATACTTCCTCATTCTGTAGGGACTTAGGGCATTAGGGAAACTTTGTTGAGTACTGGTATGTTCTATTTCTTGATCTAGGTAAGAGATACACAACTAAGCTCACGTTGGGAAATTCACCAAGTCATACACTTAATAATTTTACACTTTTGCCTATATATGTTATGCTTCAGTTTTTAAAAAATTTTACTGGCGATCTCCTATACGATATTACTATAGTTAACAATATTGTATTGCACACTTAAAAATGTGTTAAGAGGGTAGATCTCAGTTTAAGTGTTCTTACCACATTCTTTTTAAAAAGAATTGAAGCAGGCAATACCTGTGAATCTCCTATTTCAGTGATTTACCCACTACAGGATTCAATAAATACTACTTCCGTTAAAAGAAAAAAAAAAGTTAACTTTATATCTCCCTACCCAATTATTAAGCAATTGGTCACCTGTCCCAGAACCCACTGTTGACTGTGAGGTCCTTAACCTGGCACAAGGAGCTCTACTGAGGGCCTCTGGCCCTTGGCAAGGAAGCCAGGCTTACATTCTTCCCTCCCATGCCCCAGTTTCTTTTCTGATCCATAAATGTGATTGGCCTGATTAAAGAAGAGACCAAGGTAAAGTAGTTGGAAAGATAAATTGTATGTGGTGGGGGCTGGGGAGTAGGGTGAACCAGTGCTTCTGGAATTAAAGAAACAGAAATATTTAATACCAAGCTCCAAAGAGACAAGACCCATATCTAAGCAATCACTTAGATGTAGTTAAAGATCATAAGGTCTTTATACAATTCTAACAAGCCAGGGCCAAGGACAGATCCCTGAAACATAGAACGGATTTCTGTCCTTATTCTTCTCCAACTCATTAATCACCACACATATTAATAAATTAATCAGTACATCAACTACACAATCACCTACTATACAGGTTTCCAGTTCACTTTTTGCCACCTTTTTTCCACAATAATTTAGCTATAACACTGCAAGGCTAAGCTCTAGATATACCACGTCCAAAAAATTCCCTTGGCAAAAAAAAAAAATCCATTATATTGTTTTAACTTAGTTAAGTGTGATAATGGTATCAGAGTTGCATTAAAAAAAAAAAAAGTCAACTGTGTGAGATGCGCTCCTAAGTACTTATAGATAAAATTACATAATATCTAGAATTGGCTTTAAGATACTTCCAAAAAGACTATACATTAAGGTGAGAATATGCTGTTTCTAATTGTTTGTATTCTCTAATTTTCTACATTGTTCACATACTGTATCTGTCATTAAAACTGCAATTTAAAAAATACTCCCACAGAAGAAAACTGAAGAAAAGGATACATGAAGAAAATTCTTGTTGAATTTAGATGATGGCTACAAGGGGATTAATTGTACTATTCTCTTTACTTTTTAAAAATAAATGCTATTTTCTAAAAATCCATTTGAAAAATTCATTTGAAAAGTTAACCTAGCTGGGGATCAGTTTCTTCATCTAAATCAAAAATAATCATTCATTCAGTCAGTCATTCATTCAGTCACCAGGCCAGGCACCAAAATATATGGGAGAGGGGGAAAAAGGAGTTGAAATAATTCAGTAAGTTCTCCAGGATGGCTGCTTATTGGAATATTTTTGGAATCTATAAAAATTCAGATGTCAGAGCCCAACTACTAAGCTATCAACTACATTTTAAAAAATATATGTGAATGGGGAAAGTATGTCAAAATATTAGGTCTTTTCTAGGTATTGGGATTTCGTATGGTGATTTTTAATTGTCATACTTCCACAAAATCTAGTTTTTTAATAAAGTATATGTATTATTTTGTAGAGTAAGAAAAAAGTACTTAAAATGCTATTTTAAAAACCAAAATGAGATACTACTATTCACCCCAGAATGGTAAAATTTTAAAGGCCAAAAACACTAAGTGTTAAAGAGGCTGTGGAGCAAGTGGATAGAACTCCGTTTAGTAAGTTCTAATAATAAAATTAAACATAATGCTTGCTTACCTCATGACCTGGCAATTCCACTTCAAAGTATGTACCCAAGAAGACAAGTAAATAGGTTCACAAGACTCTGTTCAACAATGGTCATAGCAGCTTTACTCCTAAAGGCTAGAAACTGGAAATAACCCTAATGTCAATCCCATAATAATGGGTAAACAAATTATTATGTATTTGTAAAAGGAATACTCCACAGTTATTTTTTAAAATCCACTGATTCATGCAACATGGAGAAATCTCATATAAACATTATACTGAGTGAAAAAAAACAGATACAAAAGAGCACATATTGTATGATTCCATTTATGTGAATTTCAAAGATAGGAAAAACCAACAGATCGTGACAGAAATCAGGAGAGGTTACAACAGGGACCAAGGGATGTGTGATATACGCTGAGCAGGGGCTTGAGAGAACGCTGAGATCGTGGATATATTCTTTAGATGGATCTGGTGGTAGTCACATAGGTCTATAAATACACCAAAATTCACATATCTAAACTCTTGATATTTGTGCATTTTAATGTATGTAAATTATGCTTCAATTTTTTAAAAAAATTAGAAAAAAATATCACTTTTAAGAATCTCCTCTATTTCTAGCTATAATTCCTATTAGGGGCTCTAGCCAATCATATCTATCCTTCCTGTGAATATTTTTAAATTTTCCTTCCTAAACTGGAAGACCACTGACATTTACTGAATGTTTCCTGATGCCAGACTGTGTGTTAAGCCCTTGACATATATACTTATGTAATCCCCATAATCCTATGAGGTATTATTTATTATCCCATTTTACAGATAAAAACAGTCTCAGAGAGGTTGAGTAACTTGCCCAGGGTCACAAAGAGAATAAACAACAGAAATAGGATTTGAAACCACATCTGTCCATGACTCTAAAACTAAATGCTTCCTCATATCCTAAAACCTCAAATTCCATGCCATTCTGTCTAACATTTGCCCTTGGACAAACCCCAAATACGTCAGATCTTTCTCATCAATTCCACATCAGCCACCATTCTTTCTAGCTAAACAGAAAGCCCTGCATAGCAGTTTATTTTAGTATTTCTCTTACCTTTAAGGGAAGAAATGGAACTTTAATTAATGCAGGAAAACCTATATGTGGCCTCCATTTATCATTAATCTAGATATGCACTTGTCACTAACTGACTTAGGCTTGATCATCCTTCCCAGAAAACTGTAACTCAGGTCACTCCCTCTATGTTTTTTTTTTAACTCGGGGAAGAGTCTCTTTTTCTGGTTTTATTGAGATATAATTGATGTATAGTACTGTATTTGTACAACATGATTTGATATATGTATATGTTGCCAAATGATCACCACAATAAGTTTAGTTAACTCCATCACCTTACATAATTACAATTCTCTTTCCTGTGGTAAAAACTTTTAAGATCTACTACTCTCTTAGCAACTTTCGAATATACAAAACAATATAGTTAACTGTAGTCATTGTGCTGCACACTACTACATACCCAGGACTTATTAATCTTGTAACTGGAAGTTTGTACCTTTCTCCCACCACCCCCTCACCTCCTGCCTCTAGCAACCATCAATCTGTTATTTGTTTCTACAAGTTCAGCGTTTTTTAGACTCCACACAGAAATGAGATCATATAATATTTGTCTTTCTCTGACTTATTTCACTTAGCATAATGTAAGCCAGTAATCTTGTATAGCCTGGAACACATCTGATCTCTATTCAGTTAGGAATTCCACGATAAGCTCAACAAAAAACAGCTGGTCCACTCAATGCTTCCCCAGTTCCATAATTCAGTCAAATCTGAGATGTCCGAGGAGGCTATTCTCTCCAGTTTATGACTATATAACCTCAGCACACAGATTTCTTGCCAGTACACCTATTCTTCGAAGTTCTCTCTGAGGCAAAAGCAGCTTTCCTATGCATTTGGCAGGTTACTCCAGGTTTAGAAAGAGTAATCACCCTTGATGCTTTGTTGTTACATGAAATGTGCTCAAAATAAATGCTGATTTAGCATCTCCATTGGCTTAAGAGCAACTCAATCATGATTGTCTAGTTTAAAAAAAAAAAAAGTCTTGAGAGTTATAAAACTATTCATTTTCCCAACCCTTTCATTAATGTTTCTTCAGTTGGCACATTTTAAGAGTTACAATCAACTTTTTAAATTTTTTTTTTTTCACAAAAAAGGGTAAAGTTTACTTTAAATACCTATATACTCCCACTACAGTTGGCCCTCCATATATGGCCAACCACAGATGGAAAATATTTGAAAAAAATGTTAACACTGTTGCTGACATGTACTACGCGATTAGGCCTACAATGATTGCTCGCACTTAACATACACTTTTTTCTTGTCATTATTCAATAAACAATACAGTATAATGACTATTTACATTGATTTACATTGTATTAGATATTATAAGTAATCTAGGGATAATTTAAAGTATATAGGAGTATTGCATAGGTTACATGCAAATACTATGCCATTTTATATAAAGGTCTTGAGCATCCAAGGATTTTGGTATCTGAGAGGGATCCTGGAACCAATTAAGAAAAAACAAAGGTGAGAGAAAGCCCACATATAATGAAAATAAAAATTTATTAAAAAAAAATAACAAATAGAAAATTATAAAAATCATAAGAAGAAACTTTGCACAAAGACCAATGCAAATAAATTTAATAAAAATCTAGAGAAAAATGGATAGTTTTCTACTAAAATAATTTTACCAATACTGACACCATGAGAATGAATGTTTTAAAGAGATATATTTGCACAAATAAAATAATGTTGTAGGGAGTAAAAACACTTTATCCACCCCCAATAAGCACCAGATCAAGACTGTTTTACTAGGAATTCCACCAAACCTTTAAATCTGAAAAAAAAAAAAAAAAAAAAGGAATAAAGGGAAGGAAGGAGGAAAGTAGATAGACAGTAAATTACTAATCTCAAGTAAAAAAGATCAATTGCAAAAAATCCTAACTCTGATCTTGGCAGACAGTTTCCAGCACCATATTATGACCAGGCAATGTTTGATCCATAAGTGCAAAGGTGATTCAAATATTAAGCTATTAATGTAACTTACTATAATATGCCTAAAGGGGAAAAACATATTCATCACTGAAGGTGCTGAAAAAGCAAGCAATTCAACATTCATTGTTAGTTTAAAAAACCAAAGAATCAACAATTCAACATTCATTGTTGGTTTAAAAAAACAAAAATAACAAAACAAGATTCAACAATTATTTAACATAAGATGGTGAGCTAGATCAAAGCCAACACGATGCTTACTGGGAAACTACTGGAGGCACTACGGCTTGTTCCCAACAGGAATGACAACCAGCACAACTGCCAATCAACACTGTACTAAAGTAGCAGCCAATACAATTAGACAAGTGAGAGAATTGAAGTACAAACTAGAAAAAAATATATAAACAAAAGTTGAATAGGAAGTGATAAAACTATCACCATTTGAAATAAAATAACTGCATACCTGAAGAAAAAAAAAAAGAACCAGCACATCTGAAAACCTATATACAGTATGAGAGTTCTAACTTTTAAGAATTCTTGGAGCGCGTGCTTTGGTTCTGTTAAGCCCCACACACTCTGCCGGCAATAAATTCTCCTTCCTCTAACAAAGTTGTCTGAGCATCCAGTTTCCTCCATCAGGTGTCACTTCCTGCAACAGATTTCTGGTGCATTGGCTGGGAAGCGTGGAGGAACGGTGCCTACATTTGGAGGACTTCGGGTATCCTACTGGGGAAACCCAACCCACTCTGTAGACACACAGGCTGAGTGCGCACCAGGGATTACCCCGTGTGGATGCCTCACAGGATGGAAGGGGAAGCCCCAGCTGCCAGTCCCTGCAAAGATCAGACAACGGAGGAACAAGAAAACTAGGATGTGTCAGGGCCACGGTAAGGAAAAACCAGGCAAAAAGTAGCTAGCTCAGGTCCTGCCCCATAAGGCAGAAGGGGAGACTGATCATCACCTGAGGTCATCTGAGTACTTTACATTTGTTAGGAGAAACTGTGACCTCACAGGTACATAGGGCGGAAGGTGGAATAAGTTTGGTTAACACTGGGCAAAAGGAAAGCCCGATCCCCTTCCAGAGAGTAACCGAGTGTCCTCCACAGGTTAAGAGGAGCGACTGCTTACTCTCCACGGGATAGGTTAAGGAACGGTGGGAGGTTGTATGAAAGAGAGTGAGTGCTGAGTGACTGAGATGTGGCCTTGCTGCGAAGTGAGAGTTGAGCCCCTATCCATGGTTCTGTGAGGAACTTCATATGGCTTAGAGTGGTGTCACTGGATCTCCGTGAGGAGTCTACTCCAGTGATCTGGGTCGGGGGTTCATACCAACCCACCAATTGCTAAGAGGAGCCTGAAAGATCCCCATAAGGGGAGCAGCTGGAAACAGCGAAGCGAGTGACGTCCCCTCCAAAGTTTCCCCGACCTTATCCCCCAACCCTCCATGTGGCGTGACTATTGTCTGTCGTGCGAGGCATGGGGGGTACACAGAGAAAGCCTACTCTCCTGGCCATGATGGTCAAAAACTTCAAGAAAGGGTTATTCAGGAGATTATGGAGTTAAAGTGACCCCTTTGTAAGATAAACTGGCCCTCTTCTGGTATTAGATGTCCGGTATAGGGAGCTTCTAGTCTTCAGTTAGAAGACACAGGTCAGGGTCTTCCGGGGGGTGAGGAGTGAGACAAAGGTCAGGGCTTTCCACAGAGCGGGGAGAATGGGAGCCCCTACTCTAGGAATCCACACAACAGAAAGTCTTTGGGAAAAAAAAAAAATCAAACAGGCACTCATTAACACCCCGGAGAGAACTCCCAGGTCCGTGATGCCATCCGTCGTCCCCCTACTGCCTTTCCAAGCGGCACTAGCACCACACCACAAGGCGCACACGCAATCTTCTCAGGGTAAGTAACATACTTTCAGATTCAGACACAGCTAGGATTGTGTTCCCAGGTGGTCTAGTGGTTAGGTATTCGGTGCTCTCACCGCAGAAACCCAGGTTCCACTCCCAATTAGGGAGGAATATTCTTTCCTCCTTCCTCACCAGCAGCAGGAACACTTCTCAGCTTGTACCCCGCAGGGAAGGCAGGAACCGAATCGCAGCCCCACAGCCCAGCTGCCAGTGAAATACAGCGGCAGTGAGGACTTGTAGGGGACCTTCCTCCTTCCGAACTAACGATGGGAGGGAGATCAAAAAGTTTGACCTGTAAACGGTTCACTAAATTACAATACTATCCTCCAGATAGGACCCTGACCCTCCTTGAAATTGGAAAATAGGAAGAAGTCCCCTATGTACAAGTTTCTATGCTCTTTTACCAAGACCCAGACTTATTAGATGGCCCAATGATAAGAAAACCTTTTGGAGATCTCAAAATAATCAGGAGTTTTCTCCTCCTCCTTCACCCTACGACTGAGGCAGTCTCAGTTCTCTGTGGACCCCATCTATTTCATCACTCCCTGAGGAAACTAGATAAGCACCCTCAGGGAAGTTACAAATACTGATGACGGGAAAATATGAGTATTTACATGACCTCTGATCTATATTTGCCAGTGTTATTTATATGTAATATGGTTGTTGAGTTAAGAATTCTAATTATGATGGAAAGGAAAATGTGTTTTTGGTAACAGAAGGTATAAAGTATGGAGATTTATTTTGAAGGAAATTAAAGGAAAGGTGTTTGTTTTAAAGCTGGTTATTTCTGAATGAGTGAGAAGAGTCAAACTGAAGGAATGAAGAAAGTGGCAGAAGGTTTGTGAAAAAAAATCCTCAGAGGAAATTTTATGTGATTAAGCTAAACAAGATTGGAAATTTAAATGCCAAAAGTAAGCCAATGCAAAATTAAAGTTGTGTTTTAATGTTTCTTAAACTATTGTCTGCTACTAATGTTATGGAAAAGTTTTCTGAGTAGAAACAAGGATTCAGTACTTAATCAAAATAAATTCTGTGTTTTACGTTACTTTAACCAGTTTTCTGACGCTTTTAGAGAATATACTAACATTAGCCCAAAGTCTGAGGGCCAGACTCTCCTGGCTATACATTTCATAACTTAGTCTGTTCCCAATATTCAAAGAAAGCTCCAAAAGTTGGGGCCTAGACCCCAACCCTGCAGGCTGCCTTGGTGCCAGAGGTCTTTAAGGTGTCCAATGACTGGAACAGGGTAGAGAGGGAAGCAGAGTACAAAAAGGACGCAAACTTTTTTTTAATTAATTAATTAATTTATTTTATTATTGTTATTTATGCCTACAGCACCTGGTCTTCCTAGGTGGTCTCTCTCCCACCCAAGTACTAACCAGGCCCAACCCTGCTCAGCTTCCGAGATCAGACATCGGGCTTGTTCAGGGTGGCATGGCCGTAGACCATGGACTGTGGCTCCACTGGGGCGGGAACCTAGAATCTTCTGCATGTAAAGCAGACATGCTAACCGTTACACTATGGAACCACATCCAAAAAGGGCACAAAGTTTAGCTGCCATAATATAGGGATCGTTTCGAGGTGACCCTAGGCAATAAAAACTTTTCAGGCTTGGAGGACCTCGATCTTGGTTGGCCACAAGTAGCATTGTCAGGACTGAGGCATAATCAATGCACATACTGTAGAAGGGAGGCCACCGGAAGTGTCCATCCAGCCCTAGGAAGCTGGGGAGGGGTAGACCTCATAAGCCCTCACCCCACATAGCAAGCCTCTCATGAAGGGGCTGCTCTCTCCTCCAACAACAGAGGCCCAAGTGTTTGCAAACTCCAGTCCTAGAGAAATCCACCACGGTCACAACAGTGGAGCCTCAGGTCACCTTCGACATGGTAGGAAGGAACAAAACTGAATTTTTACTAGATATTAGAGATACCTACTCTGTCCTGACCCATCCCATGGGCCTCTCTCCAATGCTAACTGCACAGTGACAGGAATAAATAGTCAGCCTAATGTAATTTACTCTTCCCATTGAGAGACCAGGACTAGCAATGAAGTTCACTGCCACACATCAGGACCAGGGTCCAGTGCGGAGAGCACCTCCTCTAGAAAACTGGGACACAGCCAAAAAGGGGGGTAGCCCCCTTGCCCACCCCACAAAGCACGTTTGTGGGGAACTTAAGGCTAAACTATTTGTAGACAACTCGCCTCTATGTCAAGGTTTCCTACTAGTATTGTAGCCGCCAGTCCCTGAAAGATACATGGACCACCAGAAATCAGTGAGTTATAGGAAACATGCTCTTTATTCAGCCAGCTGGGCCTGCCAGGGGTACGGAGACCCCAAATTAAGCAGCCCCAAAATGTAGAGGTACAGGGTTTTTAAGCCCTAAATCCCATTCCTCATTCTATCTTAAACACAAAGGTCTATTTTTCTCCTATTCACTACCTGTCAACCCACAGGTCGGTTGTGCAAGCGGGGGTACAGAAGCAGAAAGCTTATTGTTAGAATGTTATATTCCTATGAGTGACAACCTATGTTCCCACGGGCAATAGCCAAACAGTAATTTTCAAGCCAGCACACTAGCAGAGCAACTATCACCCCGCAGTTTGTTGAAAGTCAGCCCACAATGCAAACAGAAAGGGCCCCACTTAAAACTATGGAAGGATAAGGCTATGCTTTCTTTAAAAACTTCTACTATAACACCAGCAGAAAAAGGTGTATCATTTACTAAGTGTACTAATGTTTTAACATCTCAGATAACATGACCTTGAACTGCAGCTCCACGACTTCTGTAAGCTATGCAAATGCACATGTTAAATTACCTGCTGGACGATTTCTTATTTGTGGAAAAATCTGTTTATTTGTATGTTCCCTGGGAAGACTAACTGTATTCAAGCTGCAAAAGTCTCCAACTAGGGGCTGCAGAGAACTCACCCTTGACTCTCGCCGTAATAGTGACCTACACTTTAGTCCAGCTGAATATATTGCTTTGTTTTATTTATTGTACCAGCTATGACCATTGCCCTAAATATAGAAGTCAACAGAATAGCCTAATCCATGGAAAAAGCCTTAAACACAATCTCTCAGGCCATCCATGCCATGGGAGAATTAGGACAGGTCAGAGAAACTATCCTTGAAAACAGGGCTGCTATAGAAAACCTATTATTCTGACATACCATAGATGTAAAGAATTTAAAAGAGCTTTTGAGATCTTGTTCCTAGCTTATGTCGTCAGTTTGACCCAAATAAAGTCTTATAAAATTTAATTTAAAAAAATAATAATTTAAAGGACTATGTTGTTTTAACCTCTCTGACAACTCATTGAAGAAAAAGTGAAACAAATTCATGACATTGTGTCCAATACTGAACAGAGGACAGGAATTTTCCGTCTTGATCTCTCCTCACTCACTTCCTAACTGCCCAGCCTCACTGGGTTAAAGGAAGTATTTCTTATTTTCATTTTGCTTATCTTTGTAGGAGTTATCGCTTGTTGCTGCATCCAATGCACTCTCATCTGTAGGTCCCTTGCCAGCTGGATACCTAAGACAAAACCAAAACCAAGGGAAGAATTTTCTTACAGCAACAAAGAGATCAATTTCATCTTAAGCTGGTCTCATAGATGTGAGACCAATCAAAAGAGGGAGGAAATGATAAGGGACATCTCTTTCAGAGTTCTTAATCTTTTTAGTAAACCTAGTTAAGTTTTCTTCCCTCCTTTCTTTGGGTTAGCGGAGGAAGGTCCTCCCCCTCAAATTCCGATAATTTCCCGAAACTGGTGACTCAGATCCTCTAGCTATTGATAAGGGTCATGGCCCATTGTTAGCAAAAATGGTGTTAGACCAGACAAGGTCCTTAGAGTCTGAGGGGGAGAGGACTTTAGGCCAAAGGTCTTTTTACTCTTTAACAAATATATTAACCAAGCCTGTTTCCCTTTGTGTGCTTAATAGGCAAATCAATAAGAGCAATTAATATATGCATATATAATTTAAATAACAAATTCTAAATCTTCTTTTCCTTGTCTAGGGACTGAAGCAGCGCTTCAACAAGAAACCCAAGACCCCACCCTGACTGAGGCAGAAAGGGAAAGCGCTCCATGAAACTCCTGTAGGCAGGGACTATGGCCATTCTCAGCAGATATGGAAGAAGAAACCTCCCGTTCCGCAACATCCATACTAATAATAAGGGGGTTCATGGCTCTTAGAAAAGAGTTAGGCAGGAAAATGAGTTAGGGGGTTTCCGGGTCTGCCTGCAAAGACAATGAGGTCATCCTATCCTAGAAGCGGTCTGAGACTGGATCGCCCCACGTGGGCTTTACTGGATTTGTAGAAACAAGGCCTATATCTACCTCTCTGGAAATTGGGAAGGGAGCTGTATAATTGGCATAATAAAGTCATCCTTTTCCCTCTTACCTCTGAAGAGGGGGGAACTGCTTGGTTACCCGGTCCCACAACCCTTACAACGGGTGAAAAAAGAATTCCAAATAGGGGACTGGAAGGATGATGAGTGGTTCCCAGAGCGGATAATCCAATACTATAGGCCTGCCACTTGGGCAGAAGATGGATCTTGGGGATATCATTTCCCCATGTATATGTTAAAGCAGATTATCTG
The DNA here is from genome assembly GCF_000325575.1 of Pteropus alecto. Lineage (NCBI taxonomy): Eukaryota > Metazoa > Chordata > Mammalia > Chiroptera > Pteropodidae > Pteropus > Pteropus alecto. Next base: position 2,995,712 of record NW_006432943.1, read on the forward strand.
ACTGCAGGCAGTCTTAGAAGTCATTACCAATAAGACTAGGAGAGCCCTGACCCTCCTTGCACATTACAAACTCAGATGAGAAATGCCATCTACCAAAACAGGTTAGCACTGAACTATTAGCAGCAGAAGGAAGTGTGTGTGGAAAATTCAATCTCACTAACTGTTGCCTACAGGTAGATGATCAGAGCCAGGCAGTTGAGGACCTTGTCGAAAAGATGACAAAACTGGCACATGTGCCTGTGCAAGTATGGCACGGATGGAAACCCAGTAGCCTTTTGGGGGGATGGTTTTCAGCCTTTGGTGGGTTTAAAACCTTTAATAGGAGCAGTTTTACTACTCCTAGGAATGAATCTGCCTGATAGGGCCGTGTCTGCTGGCCCTGCTAATAAAAAGCTTAAAAGGCATAGTACAGCAGCGAGCTGCAGCCCACATATGCTTTACCCACCACTATCAGGAGATCCCCCAGGATGGTTTAGTTAGAGAAAGTGAGACTCCAGCATAAAAATAGAATGTCTAGAGTCTCAAAGCGAGGAATAAGAGAGGAGAGGAGGCATCTGAAAAATGCAAAGGAAAGAGTTTGCAGAAATGACCAACTCAGCCTGTTATAGATTAACCACACCCTATAGATCTTTAAATGGCCTTCTAAAGACTCTTGCCACACCTACAAGACAAAAGATCTGTAAATAGATAGGACCAATAGTCCGGGGAATTCCTTCCCCCTTGCATCCCTACCTGAAACTCCCCCTCCCCATCTTGAGTCAAGAGGTGCATGTAAAATATTAGACAAAAGAATCACATGCCCTTTGCATGTACACTGCAGAGGTATATAAACTGTAAGTATCTAACCAAGAGGAGCTTGTGCTTTGGTGATGTTAAGCCCCACGCACTCTGCCAACAATAAATTCTCCTTCCTCTAACAAAAAAGCAAAGGCATAGTACAGCAGCGAGCTGCAGCCCACACTATCAGGAGATCCCCCAGGATGGTTTAGTTAGAGAATGAGAGACTCCAGCATAAAAATAGAATGTCTAGAGTCTCAAAGCGAGGAATAAGATAGGAGAGGAGGCATCTGAAAAATGCAAAGGAAAGGGTTTGCAGAAATGACCAACTCAGCCTGTTATAGATTAACCACACCCTATAGATCTTTAAATGGCCTTCTAAAGACTCTTGCCACACCTACAAGACAAAAGATCTGTAAATAGATAGGACCAATAGTCCGGGGAATTCCTTCCCCCTTGCATCCCTACCTGAAACTCCCCCTCCCCATCTTGAGTCAAGAGGTGCATGTAAAATATTAGACAAAAGAATCACATGCCCTTTGCATGTACACTGCAGAGGTATATAAACTGTAAGTATCTAACCAAGAGGAGCTTGTGCTTTGGTGATGTTAAGCCCCACGCACTCTGCCAGCAATAAATTCTCCTTCCTCTAACAAAAAAGAAAAAGAATTCTTATTTCTACCATTCTAAAATCAAAACCTTTAAAATATAAAAACAACAATCAGTTAGACAGTATGATGGAAGACACTCCATTTTTAAAGCAACCGGAAATATACACTTAAGAGGACATGTACAAAACGTATCTGAGAAAAACTTTAAGACATCTCTGGAGGATGCGAAAGAACACCTAAGCAAAAGAAAAGATAGAATGTCCTTAGAGAGTAAGACTCAACATAGGTAATGTCAAACTTCCCTCAGTATATTATAAATTTCATACTCTAATAAAAATAGATAGTTCTATTTCCTCTAGATCACAGACAAGCTGAATCTCAAGATCATATGAAAAAATAAGCGAGCAGATATTAAAACAATGTATTAAAACATTAATAACTAAAATGACATGAAACTAGAGCATGAGAGGACAAATAAATAAACAGAACAGAATAGAAAGTTCAGAAATAGATCCAAACATATTTCAGAATTCAGGAAATTATTAAAGATGCATTGCAAATAAGTAGAGGTAGACAGTAAGAGGGGTTGAAGCTACACTTATCAAAGCATATGTTTTTAAGTTGCTATGATTTTTGAAGCATATGAATATATTACTTATGCAAAAAATTAAAATATTTTTAAAAGATGTATAAACACAAATTTTAAATGTTTACACAAAAATTTGTTCATATATATCTTTGTGCGTTCATCTGCTGAATCTCCAAGAATCACATCAGTCTGATGGCTCAGTTTGTCCTCAGAATTATAAAGATGGAACAAAGTGAAACCGTGTTATGATCACTTTCCACATAACTAGTGACATCCTTATATTTCAAATCTTACCCAAAAATACTTAATTTCTGGGTTAGCTTTAGATGTCCCTAAAAATCCCCTATCTTATATGCATATACATTGAAGGAGAAGCAGTTTAATGTTTTTATTTCTGAAAAGGAGTTGAAAGACAACATCTATTATTTCTTAGGAGAAAAATATAGCACAAAAGAATATTAGTGGGCAGAATAATGAGGAGAAAAAGAAAATATAAAGTTAGGACTCTCTCTTCTCTTAGTTTCCATTCCCTCCACCCTTATTCTCTTTCCTGGTTGATTTTTGCCTGGTTCATTTCTCTCTTCCTGCCCCTTTTCTATGATGTTTTTCTCTAGCCTATGCACGTCTTTCACTCTGCAAATTCATTAAATCCACCATTTCAACTTTCACTCTCTGCAAATAACTCCTAAGTGTGTATCTTTTACCTAATTTCTTCCCCAAGGCTCACATTTTTATGTAGCTGCCTAGACACTCCACCTCTCCACTAACTCCACTGCTCTGGTTCAAGGCCCCATCACCTTCCAGAATGGCTTCTTGTCTATCATCTCTCCTTTCTCTCCTGCTTTGTGCCTAATCTCACTTCCACGAAGCTATCAGATTGGTCTTCCCAAAACTTTGATATCCCTTCATTTAAGGAAGTAATTTCTTAGCCTGGCATTCAAAGCCTTTGAGGAACTTGACTTAAAATTAAATATCCAACCTCAACTCCTTCCACCTCCAAGGCATCTTCACTGATCCTAGCTCCAGCTGTACTACTATATCAGTTCTTTGGTCTCTAACATCTCCTCAGCAATCCAGCCTTCCTGCTTTTTTGCTTATAATTTCTTCCACATGATACCACTTTTCCTAAAATCATTCATAATTTTTCACATCAGCCAGGACTCCACTGTTTATTTTGTTTTCCTTGAGCTCATGAACAACCAACTCAATTCATTATAAGATGCGGGGGTTGTCTTAACTGATCATAAGCAAAGACTAAAAAGACCAAGTTATATCAAACTTTAAAAATTCTAAGTTGCTAAAATTAAATCAAGTGTGTCTAAAGGGCACAATGGGTGGCTTGTCCTATGGGGGCGCGGGTGGGATGGCAAGGCAATGCCCTCCCTCACTTTTTTTTAACCCCTCCAAAAATGCCTGTTTTTCTCTCTCCTTTTTACACACATACCCTTATACAAATGCTTTACTGATTAGTATTCTTATCCTGCAGAATCCAGATCAGCATCAGTGGCTGAACACTGTCACAAGCTAAAGTTTCCCAATGACTGCAGCAACACACATTTGATATCTATTGTGGAGAGGTCATGTGAGTTGCCCACTGACTGGTAAGTAAACTATCTGAACACATGAGTCATTGAAAATGCGGATGTTCATTTATTTGAGTACATTTGTGCCAAAGTCATTGCAGAGGCAGGAAGAGGAAGGGATATATATGCATGACACACTAACAGATACCAACTTAAACAAAAAGCTTACCACACTTGGAAAAAAGGAATATACGCTTACCCTTTGCAAAGACTTTCAGTACTTTAGTCTACCAAGCTGGTGAATGTTATTAATTACACAGCCAAACTCTGTACTTTGGTCTTTTCTCTCTCTCTTTTTTTTTTTTTTTTCTTTCAGGGATAGTCACTGGAATTCATTATCAATTTCTCCTCTTCCCAGAAACCACTGTTTTCTCTTCTAATTTGAAGAAGGCTTTTAAGCTATGCATATGTACTATCTCCAAAGTACTTTAACTTTTTGAAAAGACCCAAAGCCCACCTTCCTCCAAGTTGCTACCCTCTATGTACAGTACGTTTTTCCAGATATCCAAAGGTAAAAGAGTCAAATTATCCCACCCACAAAGTTTATCTGTGATGTCCCCTGTATCCTAGGGCTCCAGGGTCTGATTCTCTTTCCCAGGTGAGATGAGCAGGTGCAAGCTGCCCAGCACTCAGCACCAGAGAAGCACAGAGGCAGGGCTGACCAATTCCAGAGAGAAATGTTGAGGCAAGATAGTGTGAAGGCTCTAACAGAAAAGCAGGCCACATCCCATTTTTCCTCTTGTTCACCGGATGTCCTCAGAAGTTACAGGAGACACACAGGGTCCACTGGTTCTGCTCTCTGAGGAACCTACATAAAACTGAATAGGACTTCAGGGAATTAGAGTTCTCTAGCTAGCCCAAGCTTCAGGGAAAACAGAGCTTTGAGGAAGGGAAACCAAGCACCTAACCTAGAAAAGTTAGTGCAGAGGGTACAGAGTAGAGCTCTCATCACATTGTCTGAGGTTGGCACACAAAGTAGAAGGTGCCCGCCTAGGGGTTCTGCTCACTCCCAGGGCATCCAGACATCGCTGGCTTCTACCCACCCAACCCAAGTAAAGGACTCTAATCACAACCCAATGACCTCTTTCCTTTCCCTGACCCCTAGAGCCTATTTTCTCCAAACACAAACCACCATTATCCGTCCCCACTCCTCTAGCCTTCTGTTTACAAAGCACATTTTGATGCCCTGTTGGAGAACTTATGCAGCCCTGAGAGCATCAGAAAGAAAAAAGAAAAGAGAAGAGAAGAGAAGAGAAAAAAGAAAGAAAATTAATAAGTGCAATTATAAAACCTCTCAGAGAAAAGAGAAAACGCGAAGAGGCCTTGAAAGGTTGTTGCTACTTACTGACAGAATAAAAGAACTGATCGAGAGCTTTCTTGCTTTCTCAGTCTACAGAGCCAGTGGTTTATAAGCAGATACCACTGTTATAGAAACAAACAATACATAAAGATTAAACACTGAAACACTTAGAATTTTTATAGGGAACTTTTATAACCAAGACAACAAGGCACTGCTAAAAAATGAAAACAGCTATTATATGATTCATACCTCTCCCCAAATTCTCAACTGTCTATCCTATTTGTAAAAAATATTTATGTAATTTACCAACCAGCCCGGTCCAGTCTACTAATCATTTTTGCTAATAAGAAGTTCTTTATTACACACAACTTAATTCTTTGACTTCAGTTTAAGTCTATCTTTTTGTTCCATCTTTTATGGATATACAGAGGAAAAACTTTCTCCTTCCAATAATTAACCAACTTTAATAAGAGTCGTCCTTCGGCGTTTTTCTAGATTCAATAATCAATCTTCACAGATCATGCTTACCACATGCTTTTTGCAGGCTTCAAAATTACAGTAAACCTGGGCTTATCCATGCCTTTACATCACATTTAAACTGCTTTGTTTTTGAGGCCCTTCATAACCTGATCTTAACCTCTTAGTAACCTCATTTCTATGTGTTGCCCCTTCTGTAAACTAAGCTATTTCCTACTGCTAATTAAGCTATTTCTTTATTCCTCCAGGGCTTTGAGGAAGCCCTGCCACTTTAGTTAATCCCGATCTACCTCCACATGGCCAGTTCAGCACTAACATGTCCACAAAAAATGCTCTCAGGTGTCCTGCATCCATACATCTTCTTTTATGCTATACTTCCAAATTTTCTTCCTCAAATTAATTAAATTTGTTTGTAAAATTCAATAGCATTCACATTGCCTGGTTCTCAACTGTCACATGGATATACGAATACTGGTGATATCTCCTTAACTAGAG
>NW_006432943.1:3001581-3006051 GCF_000325575.1 Pteropus alecto
TATTATATAGAGAGACCAGGGTTAGTGATTCAAAGCAGCTCGTCACTGTATAGTTGAACATACTGGTTCTGTTATGCACCGCAATATCGTTGTAGGTTCTATACTTTGCCTCGCTTTCCACTGCCTGGTTGTCTAAAACTCTGCCTCTGGCCTTCCTTTTGCGGCATGTACCCAAGTCTACCATGTACCCAAGCCTGTTTTTTTCTATCCCATCTCAGAGCACACTCCTTAGGTAAAGAATCTTGAATATCGTTCTCCCTCTCTGGGGGCTCGTTCATCAAAACCAACAAGATTACTTAATTCTATCCTTGTTTCCTAGGTTGCTTAAAACTCTCATTTAAGATCATTCGACCAACTATACCACACTTCCAATTATGTCAAAGTCATCACTACAACCTCAAACAATAAAACCAAATCTATGCCAAAACCCAATTACTCAACAGGTTCCCATCCTTTCAGTTACTGACCCTGTGGTACACAGAGAAAACCTGCCTATTCTCCAGATCAGGGGCGGTGACGAGGTTTCATCAGGAAGGCCAGCTCCAAATCAGTTGGTAGTGAGAAGCTATCTGCAGGTTTGTGTTAAGAAGGACTTTTGAAGCCACATCTCAGTTCAGTGACAAAGACTTCATCAACTAGTTAAGTCTGCCAGGGTCATGGGGAGGGTAACAGATAGAATGGACTTATTCACCCTATTATTTGCGATCAAGATAGAATCAAAAGCTTTACTGATATAAAAACACCTTCTATTTTTCTACTTTCTACATGATTCATATGTCTGTAATAGAATAATTTGCCTCTTTTTTTATTCTGACTAATTTTCTATTAATGTCTCTTTCAGCCATCAAGACTGAAAGTACTAACCAAAAGTACTGGAGATGTACTTTTATTCTTTTGAGAAAGGCAAATGAAAAAATCTACTCCCTTTTTCAAATCTACTCCCTTATTGATTCTATCCTCAGTAGTTCCCTCTAAAACTTATAAAATAATCAATGCTGATTATAAAATGAGAAGATTTTAATCCCAGATATAAATACCAATCATAGAAATGGGGTGGGGTAGAAGCATAGACACTGTAAACAGTTGTCAGTCAACACTTCAGAAAAACCAACAGGCATTTAGAATAACAGGCAGAGTTTCATTTTAACATCCCATTCAATGTAATGTTGACCCATATATTGACTGACAGCCCACATTAACTTGGTTGATTTGGATATAGCTAATTTGATGAAACAAGAAATTCCACAACAGCATCCATAAAGCTCCATCATCAAATGAGCCACCAATTCAATTAAAATGTGAGCGTTATGGTTTGACACTTATGCATTGGTATCTTTGATTATAATGCTAAACCAGATTCATTTCTTCAAAAATTTTGTTGATGATTTGAGATTAAAATGTTATGTTTTTCCTAGTATGTAACAAAGCCAACACTCAGGAGAGACATTTTCATCTGTAGAAGAGTCACCTCCGCCTTCAAAGGGAGAATAAGAAAGCACTGACCAGAGGAGCTAGTAAGGAGGGCATGGTTTAGGGTAGGGAAGGGAAGGGTGGCAAGGGATTTTGAGTAGAAAATACAAACTGGGATTTCTTCTCAGAGTGCCTTTGACTAGCAACGTGATCTGAAGCAAGTTACTTGACCTTCTTTACCTATAGTTTCCTTATTGGTGAAATGAGGATTAACAAGACCTTCCTTGTGTAAATAATTTTGCACAGTGAAGTCAGCGTTCAACAAATGGTAATAATGAATATTATTATTGACAGGTTCTTGTCTGTGAGGTAAAAACAAAATAAAGAAGCTCTGGAGTTATGATTGGGGTTTTCTCTGGAGGGGTAGGGTGGCCAAAAGGGGTGTGGGGATGGGGAGGTTGGTTGTGGGAACAATTCTAAAATGACAAGCTGGATTTTTAATTTGATGGGCACCTAATGAGATATCTGGCCCTCCCAACAGTAAAGAGAATTTCCCTAAATAAATACGGGATATATTCCTAAGTTGACTATCTTATCGTCTCATCTAATTATCTTCTCACTCTCAAAAAACCCTTAAGTCTCAGTTTCACCAGCTTTTCCAAACCTCCACAATTCTGAGATGCGGGTACCCTCTTCTAGACTGCTGAGGGGGTTGGGACCAAAAGAGCTAAATCTCCAACAAGATTTCCAAAGATAACTAAGTGCTGGGAATAGAAAGATTTAAAAGCTGCTTATATTAGTAACGTGTTTTTTGTTTGTTTGTTTGTTTTTAAACGACAAAAACAACAGCAACGACAAAAATAACTAATTTTACAGAAAATAGGGAGAGGGCCCAGGGCATGTCATCCACTTTGTTACTGCTACGTGAAAAGAAAAACAATCTGAAAAACAGCAGATAGTAGGTTTTATGAGCTTCCTAACTGGTTTCCTAGGAAGGGAGCCTCCCTTTCTGTGACTTACAGCTTAAATCACTATGACAACAACAACAGCAACGACAAAAATAACTAATTTTACAGAAAATAGGGAGAGGGCCCAGGGCATGTCATCCACTTTGTTACTGCTACGTGAAAAGAAAAACAATCTGAAAAACAGCAGATAGTAGGTTTTATGAGCTTCCTAACTGGTTTCCTAGGAAGGGAGCCTCCCTTTCTGTGACTTACAGCTTAAATCACTCCTGTCCCATCCATCACCTCACAATGCAGTTAAGACGCAGGTGTGATCTGCCTTTCTACCTTCTTCTTCCCTGCTGGAACCACTCCTTCCTGCTTACTCATTGTTAGCCAGAATTAAATGCTAAGTCATCTACTTTCAGTGGTTAGAGCACATAGTCATATGTAGGTTTCTAATCCACTCTAAAGGTCCCCCCATTGGTTTATGAGGTGAAATTTGAAGGAAGATCCCTTTGTCTCATCTGTACCTTTCTTTAAGGAACTTGCCTCCCCTCCCACCATCCAGGGTTCTCTGCTTGCACTGTCTTGCACTCCATCATTCTTCAAACCAGCCACCAAAAACTATAGAAAACAAGTTCTGCTCTTCCAAAGGCCTATTTGTTAGAAAACTAAAATAAGTTATGCTAATGATAGTGGAGATCAACAGATTAATGCATTATTCTCTAAGAGCAGCGGCTCATAAAAGAATTGAAGGAGGGATGGGAGAAGGGAGAGGAGGGCTTTACCTCATGGGACATTTAGCAACCTCTAGAGACATTGTTGGTTGTCACCTGAGGAATGTGCTACTGTCATCTAGTGGGTAGAGGCCAGAGGTTATAGTGTAATAGATCTTCAACTTTGCTAGGAATTGCCAGATTGCCAAACATCTTTAACAATGCAAAGGACCTCTCCCTGTGACAAAGAATTATTCAGCCCCAAATGTCAGCAGGTCTGAGGTTGAGAAACAGCTCTAAGGAGTAATATATATTTTGCTTTAAAACTTCTTTGTTCCACAAGTTTAAGTTTAAGTTCCAGGAACTAGTCAGGCTAAATGGAGATGTGGTTTGGAGCAGGTAACCATCAATCACACCCCTGAGACAGGTACCTGTTTTTCAATCATAAAACTAGTTCCGTTCATCAGACTAAAGACTCTAGCTGAATGATTATTGATATTTTATTTGTTTTTAAATTTTTATGTTTAAAATACAAGTTTAACAAAAATATGAGTTCAACAAAGGAAAAAAAGATACCCATTTTCATATTTGCTTCAGATACTTTTAAAGAAAAAATTATAGATACAATGAAAGCCTACCTCCTCACCTTTTTTCCTGCCTCCTAAAAGATAACCACTATCCTGTAGTAGGTGTCAATTCCAATATATTTTACACTTATCTATAAATATCTGCATAAACATATAGCATGTGTTTACGATAATGAATTTTAAATAAATGTTATTATACTGTAATTTTCTTTTCTCTCAACATTGTTTGAGATTTATCTACTTTGTTTTCTTTGTGTAAATCTATTTAATTTATTTTGACAGCTGCATAGTATAAACAAACCCGCTTACATATTAATGTTTCTCCTCATGAGTGACTGGGTTGTCTCCACATATTCACTGTTTATATATATTTGTAACATGTCTCCTAATATGCTAAGAGTTTGGGTAGGTTCAATATCTTAGGAAGAGTGGAATTGTGGGGTTATAGTGTAATAGGTCTTCAACTTTGCTAGGAATTGCCAAATTGCTCTCCAAAGTAGTTGAACTAAGTTTTCATGATATTGCACTTAGAAATACAGATGACTAATCTTACGGCTTTAAAGCAAACAAGCAAAAGAATCAAATCTCTATTTTCTACAGAGCTATATTAGGATGTGAGGATAAAAATGCATGGTATGCTTGTGGATTTTTTAGAATCACCTACTATTAAGCAATTTTCTTGGATCAAAAATTATATTCCATTATGTCCAAAAAAGCAGTTTCATTAAATAAAAACACAAACGTATTTGTGGACCATGACTGAATCTCAATTCAAATGAATCAATTATAAAAACATTTTGAAATTGTTAG
>NW_006432943.1:3006080-3050760 GCF_000325575.1 Pteropus alecto
TATAAGATATGAAATTATTATGTTGTTAAAGGGATAATAGCACTGTTGTCATTTGTTAAAGTCCTTTTTTAAATGCATGAAAAGACTTGAAATTTTGTGCATGCATTGAATAAGTTAGCTAAAAAATGAGGAGTGATGGATGAAACGAGTGTGGTAAAATCTTGACAAATATTGGCTATATGGAGCTCATTATACTATTTCTCTATTTTTGTATATGTTTGAAAATTGTTGTCATCATCATCATCATCACTATCAGGTACAAGACTTACCAACAGGAACAGACTAATAAAGCAGGTAGACATTCAGGTGTAATAAAGAAAATCTCAACCTATAATGCTTCCATATCCCATAATTGGATTATTTTTCTCTATGTGAGTAGCTAGACAAGTTCCAGTATTTTATCAATAAGATAACTCCATTAAATGCATTACACTCCACATTCTTGAGGACAGCAGATACTGATGTTCAGAAAGTTTACACCATGACAATAGGACTACACCAACTTAGCTGATGTAAACAGATTATCAAAAATGGCCTGCCCCAGGCAAAATGAGTAAAGAAGAATGATACTCCTCAAATGTCTATTAAAAAATATTATTCCACATTTTCGGTGACTTCAGTAGCTTTGATTAATGTTGATGTAACTAATGTTGTACAGGCATCAACATGGTTAGTCGAATCTCACAGAAAGAACTCCAAGAGTAAAACCAGAGGGAAATGTTAGGCACCCTGTTTTCTCTCCGAATTGGTATTACATTAGAAGCTTCACCGTAGCACTTTGCCCTTCATATGTCGGCATTGGGGGAAAGAAGGACTGGGGGGCAAAAAATACAGGGCAGAAGAGAAACTTAGCACAGGGTCTTAATTAACAGCAGGCCACATAAGCCAAAATCCTTACACGTGGTGCCCACTGGAGTAGGGCAACATGGAAGACCTGAGAAGGTGGCACGCAATTCCCACTGCAGTGCTGAGTCAGACCAGCAACACACTCCAGGGAATAGTGCCAAAATGACTAAGCCACAGCCTCTGTTTATTCGTATTGTATGTGACTCACACTCCTACAGCTAGGGCAAATGCAGCCCTTTATTTCTGCCTGTTGACTTTTGGTTGGTAATCATTTAAAATGTTCTATTATCATAACGCAATTATAGTGAAATTAATCTTGAACCATAAAAATGACAGAATTAATTACATTCATTACAATTACAATCAAAATTATGAACTCATCGAGTCTGATAGCACAATATATCCAGGAAATCAGTCAGGTATCCAAAGATTGATGCTGGTGGCACGTAATAGTCAAATGATCCCTAGCACTATTAACAATGAAATAAAATCAAGGGTTCCAAAAACTCAGTCAGACCACATCTCAGGGTGCAAGGAGATGCATCTGTCCTATGGCTGGAGTGGTGAAAGCATAGCTGATGCAAAGACGCAAAGGACGCAATACCCTTCTGTCCACTTATATGAGCTTTCTAGTGCATCAGCTCTCCAGGACCAAATACTAAGGTGGAAGGTAATTCTATATTCTCCACTGAACTTGAATGCTCAGTATAACACAGTTACTTGAGGTGGGGTGGGGGAAGGGCAATTTTCTTCATCATTGTATTAACCATGAGGAAAAGCCCTTAAACCTAGAAGAGAAAGGTATAATAATAGAGCTTCTTAAAGAGATGTTACTCATGATCATATCTGCAGCTTGACAAATCAGACAGTGTTTTATAGAAGAAGAAAATTTCTATAGCTAAAGACAGAAAAGAATAATTTAACCACAAAGATATTATTTCCCAAGCTTCAGCTTTCCGTTGGCTTATTCAATAAATGCACAGAAGAAATATAATCTAAGACACGTTTAAGTGGAGAGAGAGACTTGAAAAGTGTTTCGAAAAATGTGCTTCATCAAGTAAAAGAACAGCAGAAGGAATTTTTTTGGTGCAGAAAATAAATATAACTGTTTTCCCTGTTTAGCTAATCTCTCCTCAGTTTCCCAAACCTATTGTCAGCACTACTTCATTCAGACATCTCGAAATCACACTCTTACTCCCTGGGAGCCTTGGCCTGGCTGTGACCCTGGCCCAAACTTGACCGCCTCAACACAGGCTTGTGCTATATTGTTGGCTGTAGTACAGAGACATGATGCTGCAAGGGCTGAAGACTATACCAGCCAGGCACACAAGTGCTCAATGTGTTTCATCATCCTCAGCCAGTCTGTCTAGGACTGAGATATCTCTCTGCTGACTCCAAACACCCGGATATATCAAGAGGGCACACACCCTAGAACAGGGCTCCCAAGGCACGACGTAAGTCAGGCTGGGCGTGGAGGGGCATACCATGCATAGCTGTGGGACTAACAGAGATGAAAGCAGCACATATCTGAGCCCAAATTAGATCCCACATTGTCCTTTGCTTTTGCACCTATTTTAGCAGTGTCCTGTAAGATGTCTGTCTCCCCACAAGAACCATGGTTTAATCCTCTTTGGTTCCCCCGAAATGATAGTGTAAGGATCCCTCTTACAGGTAGCAAATACTTGATAACTGCTATAGTCAATTCCTAATTTCACAGGCTAAAAGGAAGAGCAGCTACTCTGAATGAAATATGACAAATTTTAGGCATCAGACTTACTCTAAACCATTATGATTTATATATTCTCCTCCTGTTCATTTCTACTCTTTCCTAGAGGCACCATGGAAAAAAACGAAGACCAAAAATAGAAAAGACAGATGCAAGACCAAAAATAAACAAACAAATAAACGAACGAACAAACAAACAAACAAATAAATCCAACAAGTGAAAATATTCACTTCTACATAAGGTAAAAAAACTAAGCCACTGTTACTGGCCACCCTCACCTAGTGAATTTTTAATCCTCCTAACCCACCAAATTGAAACACCCTGCGCCTTTTTAAATTCATAGCCCAAGACATGCACCACCACCACCCCAATCTATAGGACCCCATAGATTGTCACTCAAGATCAATAACAGTCCCAAACTCGCCAAGTACAACACAAAATGAGCCAAAAGATTTGTTCTCTCCTTAAACATAAGGATGCATATGAAAAAATGTACCCAACCCAGAAAAATAAAAAATTAGATCTGCTATATCTGAGAAACAGGTATCTGGCACTAAAAAAAGGATCAAGCAGAGCCATAAATTTCCAATCTGAATAAAAAATGTTATCAGTGATAATACTTTGGTGTTTAAGTAGACATGATAAAACTCTACCAGTTGTTTAAATCATTTGAACATCACAATCAATTACACAAAAATACACAGATGTTTTCACTCAGATATGTTATTTCCAAAATACACTACAGTATACAGTTTCTACAATTCCTCTTACACAAGCCTCCAGAAGATAAACTGCTCCTAGTGAAGCGTTTGACATTTTGACTTTCTTTAATCCTGAATTAGATGGACACAAAATTGTTTCAATAATTATTTTTGAAAAACGCATAAAAAGCTTAGTCTTTTAATTAAATGTGGTGATTCATTTCTTCCTAAATTTATAGCCATCGCTCCCATAAAGTTCTATTCCTGGTGTCTTAAACAATTTTACCCCAAGTGAAAGAGTTTTTATAATAAAAGCAAAGCTCACAAATAGAAGCAGTGACTGGTTAGCTCGGTTGATTTGTTAATTCACTTCTAACAAAACTAAACGAGTTTCTTTACTGCAGGACATTTCTGAACCTTTATTTCTGTGCAATATTACTCTCCAAAAGGAAGGAGTAGTATGTAGTGATTCCCAAGCTTATAGCACGGGGGAGTTATTTTTTATTTCATGTATTACCAATTAGCCTTTAGCAGGAAAGAGTATTCTGAGGAACATACTTTGAGAACTACAAATTAGAATAAAATGAAAATGAAACTTCAAAAATAGGTTTAATTAATTCCCAGGTAGTCCAGATATTCTTTTTTTTTTTTTTAAAACCATTGACTACATCTTCAAAACCATGGACAGCCACCTTTAAATGCACACCTTTAGAAATACCCTGTAGAACACATAGATGAACTATCAAATATTATCTCCTTTACAGTAACAACTCACTCAAAACTCAGAAAACTGCTATTTTGCACAAAGAGAATTATGAACAATCCAAAGCCTTATAGAATGCACTGCTTATTTCAAGTTCAAATTGAGTAGATGTAAATGGGATATTTTACATCATCATATTTTGGATATTTTAACCATCGTAATGAAAAGGAAGACTTACCAACAGAAGCTGAGTTTTTAATAAATGACTCTTCTGGGACGCTTTTTTCAATTCGCAATGTGGCCCACTGTTCAAAAACAAGAAGTATTCATTTAAACTGTTCCACAGACACAGTGGAGAGTACTTAAACCATGCTTTTATAGATAAGTAAAATTAAACATTAAGCCTTGGCACTCTTTGAATTAAAGTGATCCCCCAGCGAACCTCGGATGTAGCAATATCCCAGACCCAGGGATACTCTTATGTTAGTTACTGATGATGCCCTAATAGAAGGAAAAGATCATGTTTACTCTCTTTAAACCCCTCCCACATACCTTGTATCTCAATAAATTACTACTTCAAAAGATAGTGAAACATGTTGGGCATGAGCACAGGTTATGACATCAAGACTCTCTGGGTTTAAACTTACTTAATAACTCTAGGCTTCAGTTTCCTCATCTGTAAAGTGAGGATAATAGTTCCCATCCCATCAAGTTGCCATGAGGATTAAATGAGATTAACACATGTAAAAAGGAGGACCTAAAGAATAGCTATTATTTTCATAACAAATTAGACATTCAAGAATGAGACACATTCAAAAAGGCCTAATTGCCAGCATCAAAGATAAGCTTGCAGAAAGAGATAGCATGAGATCTGGAAAGCTGAAAAGGAATCTGTGAAGTTGATAAATAAAGAAATCATATGCCCACCTGGTCACTTATGTTTTAAGATGCATAGGAAAAATGTTATGATTATGAGGATCCACAGATTTGAGAAAAGTTAAGGGCAGGAAAAATCAGCTCCCAAATACCAAGATGTGACTTGTGATTTTCTTTATACTTTGTTTTTACATTTCCAAAATTATCTACCATTACCATCATAGTTCAAACACTACAAGTGAACTTTGCTGACAGCATTCCAGAAAATCTAAATGGCTATTTTTCTAGTTTAGAAAAGAAGCCTTTAAAATATTATTTAGATGACTACAATTCCAGAAGCTACCAATGGCTAAATTGACTGATTTGGGGTAGGGGAAGAGCAAAATAAGAGGTAAAATACATTGTGATAATTATAATTAAAACATGTAAAAACTGTGAATTTAAGTGCCCTTAAAGGGGCAAAAAGACAGAATTTATTAAATATATCAAGGCAAAAATCTCAGTTATTGCTAAATTCAGAGGGATTAAACACAGGTGAAAAAACAATTTCAAATAAGTAAGAAAATAACTGATAGAGAATAAACACCCTAAAACATGTACATAAAGGTCAAAGAGTAAGGCATGATCTGAATACATCAGGACCTCTGCATACCATCCCTAAGAGCCAAGTAAGAACGTGTAATTTGTGCTTAGAGAACAGCCTATAAATAGAGGCTTAATCTTCCCGGCTTCAAGTGGCAAATCACAAATGATAATAAGACTCAGTCTTAATTTGGTTGTGTCTTTTTCTCTTCCTAGCTGGCTTAGTGTAGGAGTTCTCAAATTCTAGACCTCCCACCTTTTCTCAATAGAGGTAAAGGTTTATTTCTATAGTTTTCAACTTAAAGCTTTGGTCATTTGTAAGTAGACCAAAGCTTTGGTCATTTGTAAGTAGATTAAAGATATGATTAAAATAAAATATTGTAAACAATCAATCTTTATTAATCTTGGAGCTCAATTTTTTTTATTGTAGGCATGTGATTTTATACTTTATATAAATAGTAATTACCTTCAATGAGGACAATTATTGTATGCTCATATGATGGAAAATATTGATGTTTTGTGGCTATTATGGTTTGTCTGAATTGTATCCCCCCAAATTCATATGTTGAAGCCCCAAGCCCCAGTACATCAGAAAGTAACTGTATTTGGATCTAGGACATTTAAAGGAAGAGATATGTTAAAGTGAAGTCTTTAGGGTGGGCCCTAATACAATCTACCTGGCATCCTTATAAGGAGAGGAAATTTGGACGAACAAAGGGACACCAGAGATGCACAAACACAGAGGAAAGGCCATGTGAGGACACAGCAAGAAGGCACCCATCTGCAATCCAAGGAGAGAGGCCTCAACCCGCCAACACCTTGATGAACTTCTAGCCTCCAGAAAGAACTGTGAGGAAATAAATTTCTGTGGTTTAAGCCACCCAGTCTGTGGTAGTTTGTTATGGTGGCCCTAGCAAACTAATACAGGGGCATTGATCAAATATCATAATGTGCTACAAAGAGCTTTATGTTCTGTCACCAGGCAAGTTTCAGAACACGTAACATCTCCTGAAGTGGTAACTCCAAAGGTCTGTCCTACAGAATGCAGTTACAGTGTTCAGGGCTAGCAAATTTTAAGGTTGGAGGAGAAGTCATTTATTGCAAAATGGAATTTATACTGGAAAACCTCTTTCTTCTTTGGGTTTACTCTCCAGTGAAAGTGAAAATGTGCCTATGCTCTGCAGCCAGATAAATGTACGAATGAATTGCAGTTCTGCCACATCCAGGCTGTAATCATCTCAGACAAAATACTTTAACGCCTTGGGGCCTCATTTTCATCATCTCTAAACCAGAGGCTATTACCAAATGTTGTTGTAAGATTAAAGAAAATAATCTATCTGATACCACCACACAATAGGCCACAAAGTAGAAAAATGTTGGCTTACTCCTCTCCCATACCACACACTTCAAGTACTAAAATAACCAGGTTTTTTTTTCGGACCATCCTGTGCCATTTCCCAAAAAATAGCTATTCTTCTTTCATCACGCCAGCTTCTCTAGCTGATCGAGACAGCCCAACGCAGAAGCAAAATGTCTCTTCAGAGATTTTAAATCTCTTCCAGAGGTATCTCAGAATACATCTGCCTCACGAAACCAGGAAAGGTCCAGCTCTGTCCACAAGACGGCTCTGAAGTACAGTAGTGGCGTCTAACAAATCCCATTACTACTCCCCATCTCACGCTCCCACTACCAAAGACAGTTCAAAGATACTTTCAATCAGGTTCTCACTCTACTTAATTTCAAAATCCCCTTGAGGGAAAAAAAGCAGCTGTCCACAATGCACAGAAAAGAGATTAAGTCTAATTTTTAAAGCTTAGGCCAAAAACTTGCAAAAATATGACACTGTCACCTAGACGATTACAACTTTCAGTTTTTACACTAAAGAGACATTTAAGAAGTAACTAAAGAGAGGAGGAAAAGTACATAAAATTATATAAAAATTCAAAATGTTAGGCTTACTCAAATAATAGCAGGCCATCATCTGTAGCATAATAAAACAGTTTCTTGGCAGAGGCTGTCATCTCAGCAGAGTAAGAACTCAGGCTCTAGATTCAAATTAAAATTCTGATTCTACCCCTGCATGACATTTATCTACTACTGTTGACAAATTTTCTCTGAACCTCCATTCCCTAATCTATCAATAAGAGTAATAATGGGCCCTATCTCAGAGAACTGTTGTGGAATTAAGTTAAATAAAAAGCACATTGCCTTAGTAGCTTTTACTATAACTTACGATCGTAAACAGCCATGGCCTTCTAACACATTCGTTGTATTTCGAACATCAGGGATAATAACTAAGTATTATGATAATATAACCATATGAATTATTGACATGCCTTTTTAAAAAGATGGAAAACTAACTGATGTATTGAAAAAGAGGGTAAGGGAAAGAATAATAACTAAATAAAAGGCAGGAATTATCTACTCCAGGAATGCATGCTGACCCATCAAAGATATAAAGGTAGGTAAATCTTAGTCATAGAGTAGCAAAATAAATTTTAAAAAAATTTAAAAACCAGAGTGTTTAAATCCACCAAGAGTTGAGCGCCTACTATGTATCAATTACTTTCATTCCCCTCTCCTCATTGTATCTGCACAAATACTCCAAGAGGTGTATTCCTATATACACATGTAAAAACTAAGGTTAAGATGTTAAGTGCTCTGTCTCACCTTAGGCCAATGAATAGCAATCCTTCACCACCCTCACTCTCATCATTAACCTAACAATTAAGTTTCATGATTGTGAATAGCATTTTCAACCTTTAACCTATGCTCCTCTCTGATAAACATAAAAAGTTCACAAATGCCCTTCTAGAGATTCAGATACATATCACCTAGATGGATCATTCACTATACATCCCCCCTCAGCCAAAAGTTTTACTTTTCATAGTTTGTATTCCTAAAACAATTTTCCCAATATAGATATAATATTTCTTAGAAATCATTGTATAGCCCTTGAAAATCACTGGTTTAGAGAATGACTAAATTTATTTTAAGAATTCAAGCTTCATCCTTGAGTAGCTTGCCATATCAGGGGCTTATATACACATCTAGAATATGCAGCAATGCAGAGGCAGCACGCAGTAGGTGCTCAATAAATGATTATTATCTGAAATGATGGGCAGCTGAGAAGGAGTCAGAGAAGAGCATATAGCTGAGTCAGTTACATGACAATTAGCAACTACCATACTCATTTATTCAGAAGGCACCCCACACATTTCAGCTTCCAGAATTAGCATTCATGGTCATGAAAAAGCCACCCATTGTCAATAAAACTTATAAAAGTAAACATATAATGTACAAAACTAAATGACCTTTTAAAGTAGTATGTAAATTGTAACATTTTGAGAAATTTGAGAAATCTCCAATTCCAATCAAAGAGACCAAAGAATGTTCTTGGGACTGGAATGCAAAAGAAACAACCAAATCAGTTGAGAACATACTAAGGAATAATGAGTAACAGAAAGGCTGGGCCTTGAATGGAATCTACAAAAGGGCAGGATATTTGTCCAGAACTAAAGATGTTCTAATACTTAATACTAATAAAGATTTCCTAACATTAAACGAGTGCAATTTTTAAGGGAACTACCCCTATAGTCAAGAAAAGCAATCCACTGTACTAACCCGGGCCTAACAGAAATGTCTGTGAAATATCTACTGCTGTTCTAGTTGAAGGATGAAAAGCCCTAGGTTGCCATTTCCCTCTCCTGTGCCTAAAGCAGATTTCACTGTGGGATCACAACTCTTTCCTAATAAGCCCAGCTTCTCCCAAACACGGGCACTCCAGGCAGCTACAACCAACAAGTCAGAGCTGGCTCACAAAATGAATCCCCATTCTAATTCCACATATGCCAAGCATCTCTCTGACCTAATAACTTAGTCTTAGCAAAGAGGGTGGTTCCTTATGCTGCCACTCCCTGGTTTCTAAGCTAGGTGGTGTACCTCCCACTAAAATCAAATTTGGCATTCTTGAGCTTTTGATTAACAGAGAGTATATCTCCGAAAGTCTCTTCAAATCTAGATGGACAAAAATGAAAATCTGAGGCCCTGCCAAATTGAAAGCCTGATCCTGGAATGGAGTTATCCTTTCAAAGTATAGTAGCTATTGGCCAGGCTGACAGCAACTAGCTGTCCTCTTCCCTTGCCGTATCTTTAACTGTATCTTGAATTACTAAAACAAGAAATATAGGCATCAGCACCTGGAAGGCAGTGTGTGCGATTTACCTGCACTCTATTCTCACTCGGGGCATAAATTCCAAAAGACATTACTGTGTGGGAGAACAGTTCAATCGTTTCAGAGTTCTGAGAAAGCATGAACACCAGTTAAAAAAGATCAAGTGCTATGGGAGAATATTCTGAAGAAGTCTAACAGTAAGAGGCACCTATTGTTGCAGAAATGTTGCGAAACAAGAAAACCATGCACCCCTCTGAGAGTTAATAAACCTGAGTTTATTACGTTGGTGGCCCCAGAAGAGCTAGCGCTCTGAAGATCTGGGCCCTGAGCTCAGGAGCAATTTTGCTTTTATATCCCCGCTGTTACAGTTAGCATGGGCTATGGGCAATTACAGAGCACATGATTTAGGAATTTAGGTAATACTTCTGTTATGGAGACAGAACAATTATAGGGGAGATAGAGTCTTCAGTTGATCTCAGGACCACTCTGCCCTCCGGCCTATGCAGTAAGCATGTCCACAGAGGCAGAACAAAGAGGGGATTAGCTTTTTGAGTGCAAATTCCTCTTCACTATGACGTTCACAGTACAGTATGACCAAGTTCAGAGTGTTAAGTCAGTAAGAGAGGTTCAAACTGTGAGATATCTCTCAAGTAAAAACAATAGAACGTTCAAAACATAAGGGCTGAGGATGAAGAATCACATATAACTTCAAAAGACCAGACAGAAAAATAACCGCAAAAAGAAAGTGCAACAAAAATCTGGGGGTAAAACAGGAGATTATTAGCAGGTAGAAGAGATTTGCAAGAAATTAGTAGGTAGGAGATTAGCAGGTAATCTCCAGGTAGGAGATTGTATATCTGGGAGCCACCCCACTAGCTAGGAGAGAAGAGTACATAAAGCCAAGTCCTGGGGGCAGACAGAAAATAAGAGCAGAAAAATGAGAACCCACATTAGAAGGTACTGTAGAAGTTAGAATAACAAAGACACGAGAATCTAAAAAATAATAACATTCCTCTAATAGCAGCAAACACTTATATAGTACCTAACATGTACTGGTACCCTTCCTAAAATGCTTGACATAGCTTAACTTAAAGAGGTGTTATTGTTACTCCTGTTTTATAGATTAGAAAAATGAGGAAGAAGTAGGTGACTTCCCTAAAGACATGTATTGAGAAGCAGAGCTGGGATTTTGGCAAATCTGTACTCCTAACCACTAGGTAAACACGCCCTCTTCTCAGTTAAGACCACTTCATTCAAACAAACCACTGTACTTCTCTGAGCCTCTGTTATCACTTCCAAGGCTTTTGGGGAGCAGATGATGAGATAGTAAATGGGAAAACCCTTTGTAATTTAATATACCCTGTATAAGGGTACTCTGCAGTTGTTCCCCACCAGGCCCACTTCCATCTAATACCTTTCTTTGCAGAATTTGGAAACGAGATTAGGGAGAGCTGAGGTCAATAACATTTCAAGTGCCATTGTTCAGATAAAATTTCCATGACTCCATTAAAATATAATCAGATTTTTTTTTTTTTCCTACCACTCAGCAATTGGTTTCTTATCCTGAGCATAAACTAGAACATGATACCTTTCTGGACAGAATGCCTTAGTACATGAAGGGACCTCTGAAACTTGGGGCTGTAAAAATTAAAGTGAGTGAAATGACAGCTGTACTGCATAATGGATAAAAAGAAATCCGATGATATAAAAGGTGGTCACACTGTTATTCTAATCAGTTAATAACAACAACAACAACAACAACAACAACAACAGGACAAGGGGTGGGATGGTTCTGCTATCAACCAGAGGAACAATAAGGTGTTCCAGTAATCTCAGCCGGGATCCCTTCAGCTCTGCGGGAGAAGCCGGGAGGCTGTCTTGGAGCTTCCTTGGAGGATAAACCGAAACGCACACTCCTGCGAACCGCTGACCTTCCGAACTGGTCCCCTCGCGTCAACTCAATTCTATCCTCGGCCCCCACCTCCCCGGATTCTACGTCAAGCGCTCGGAGGTGCAGGGACGCCGCCTCCCTGCTGGCACTCACCTCTAAAGTTTTCACCAGGATCTTCATATAGATCTCAGAAATGCCCAAAGACACCCCAAAGGCAGAAGGCAGGAGGATGAAGCCGAGCACCAGCGTCAGCCAGATGGAAAAGATCTTCACGGCCAGCTCTGCGCCCTCCATGGCTTGGCGTTCCCTTTCGAAAAGGGTCCTAGAAGAAGTCCGAGAGCA
Source organism: Pteropus alecto (assembly GCF_000325575.1). Lineage (NCBI taxonomy): Eukaryota > Metazoa > Chordata > Mammalia > Chiroptera > Pteropodidae > Pteropus > Pteropus alecto. The sequence continues at coordinate 3,017,922 of NW_006432943.1, forward strand.
CGAGCTGTCCCTGTCCCCAGGCAATCGGGCGGCAGCTCCGCGAGCAGAGACGGGTCAGCGCCGCCGCCTGCCCGCACTCACCTCTGCCGCGGAAAAAAAGAGAGGAAGGAAAAACTTTCAGAACGCCGATAATTTCCTTCCTTCCTCTTCGGCTCCTCCTCGCTCCAGCGGGTTAACTCTTTCTCCGCGAAGGCTCAGGCCCGCGCCGAAGCCACCGCAACGCACCAGACCTAGGAGCACCCGCAAGAAGAAGGGGGCTAGGGCGAGCGATGGGGCTCAGCGGCGCGGGCAGGGCGCGCGAGTGCAGCCGGGAACGCGCCCTACGCTCTGCCTGATTTCCTCTGGGTGGCGATCGCGACAACTCAGCGGTGACTCACAGAGGACCTCTGGGAGCGAGGATCCCCGCCAGCACACCGCACCGCAGCACCGGCCGCGACGGAACTGGCGCCAGGCCCAGGACTGTGCTGGGGGCTGGCCGCGCTCCGCCGCCCGACGCCCTATTTCCGCGCGTTGCCCTCGCCCCCCCTCCTCCGCCACCCAACCGGGAGCATCCAGCGGTGACCTCCTCTAAGAGCGCTGCAGCCTCCTGGGCGTCCTCGGTTCGTCCCACCTCCCCATCGGTTCGTCCCACCTCCCCCCGTCCCCCCCTCCCCCCCAGGACTCAGCGAAAGTCCCGTAGGGCGCAGAGTTTTCATCTGAAACTGTTAGCATTTTCTTCACCCCCAAAATGAACTACTGGCATGTCCGGGACTCTTGAGAAGGTCTTGTTTGTGTGGGTGTAAAACGACCTCTGGGAAGAGCTTTCAGGGAGAGAGAAAAGCTCAGAGCGCTGCTGAGATGCCGCTGGCGCCGCTTCTAGGTCTCCCACACCTTCCCCTCCGTCCCGTACGGAGCTGAGCTAATCAGCGGGGTGAAAAGCTCTCCCCACAAGGCGCGTACTCCACTTAGACGCCATCTCCCTAACACAGAGCTCCTTCGGCTGAGGGTCGCACTCTTGCCGGGGTAATTTCCCAACCACAGCTTCCCCTATCATTCACCCGACACTCTCAAGCTCACCGAAACTGCAGAAAAATGCCAGGCCCGCGCAAGCCTTCACCAAGCTGACAGCGCCTCCTGGATATTCAGTCCCCGCACTGCTACCTTGCTAGCTAGTGCTGATTAGAACAATGAAGGGCAGAACCCTATACGGGTATTTACTACTCTACGGTTCGTGTCTCTTAAAGACCGGATCTGATTTTAAGAATGAGCATGAGAAGGAATGTTGAAAGTGTAGTATATGAGAAAATCGAGCTGCTCGGGGTTTCCAGATCATCACTGAATGGGACCAAAATTTCATACAGTTCTCTTTCGCGTGTTATTTCAAGCTGGAAAAACTGGGAGGACCAGCAAACTGAATGGAAACAGGGTTGGTAGCCAATACTGCAAAGAAAGCCGCCCTTACCCAGGGTGTGGAGAAGTGGGAGATGGAAGAAAGGCGAGAAGCTCCACTGCAAATGTAAATATTTGTCCCTGCATCTCCTGCCAGGTAGGTATCACAAATCTCCTGCCCCACTAAGAAGGGAGGGAAATTATAACTTGGTCATAAAAACAAAGTTATGAATGAAGACATTTCAGGCATTTGTTTTCTTAAAATTAAACCTCTTCATAGTCTGCCAGTTTATAAAAACAAGGAAAACACAATTGCTAAAATCTTTCCAAAATCCTTGCTGAAAACAAACACAAATTTAGCACAAAACTTCAAAGATTATACTGACTCATTTAATACTATACGTTCAGGCAAAACTTACTCTCCTTTTACTTCCTAAGGAATGCGAAATGTACCAAAGTTTACCCAACAAAGTCCCAGCAAAATTTACCCGACAAAGCAGGCAGCTTTGGGAAGACCTCTTTCTGCCTATCCAGACACAGGTGCTGAGTGCCCAGAATCTCCAATGATTTCTGTTGCTCATGACTTAACTCCGTGTTTTCTTTGTTTTGAGTTCTTTACTATTATGGAAGAGTTATTGTCCCACAGAATGGTGAAATGGTAATGAAGAGGAAATTTCAGGAATTTTCCACTCAAATGTTTAACCTTGTAATCAGCTCTTTGTCTTGTTTTTGTAAACATGCTTGCTGCATAGGCCAAAGGGCAAGGTGGTCTCAAAATCAACTGAAGACTCACTGCCCCCCACCTTGGAATGTTCTATCTAGATAACAGATGTATTCCTTTAGTGCTTAAACAAATGTACTCCCTTTTGTGTGTTTGCAGATAAGCCCTATTGTGCTGGCTGGAAAATTACTGCTTGACTATCGCCCATGGGAACATAGGCTATCATCCATGGGAATATAACATTCTAACAATAAGCTTTCTGTTTCTGTACCCCCACTTGCACACTCAACCTATGGGTTGACAGGTAGTGAATAGGAGAAAAATAGACTTTCGTGTTTAAGACACAATGAGGAATGGGATTTAGGGCTTAAAAACTCTGTACCTCTACATTTCGGGGCTGCTTAATTTGGGGTCTGCGTACTCCTGGCAGACCCAGCTGGCTGAATAAAGAGTGTGTTTCCTATAACTCACTGATTTCTGGTGGTCCATGTGTCTTTCGGTGGCTGGCAACTATAACACTATAAAAGAAAATTTTTCCCTGAGCTCTGGGCCCAGATTTTCAGAGCACTAGCTCTTCTGCGACCACTAGTATAATAAAACTGAGTTTCTCCAACCCTCCAGGTGCTGCTTGATTTCTCACTGGTCTGAGTCCTTGTAATTTTTATGCAATAGTAATAACATGCAATTTGGACTCTTAAATTAACTCCAGCCCAGACACTTATAAGTTTGAACAATTCATTTAGTCCTTCTGTGCTTTGTCTATCTCACCAGTAAATGGATTCTTTTTAAGGTCAAATGTGATTGTGTTTGAAACCACTTGTGAATGACAAAGCTCTCTGCAGGGATCAAAAGGCAGCCTACCGCAAGTGCAAAAGCTCTCCTCCATCTTTTTCTCACCTAAAACACAGGAAAGCCAAGATAAACTCACCTTTTCAGTGATGAGGGAGGGAGAAGGAAGAGAAGAAATGGCAGAGGTCCCACTGTTCCCTTTATACTCTCCCTTTGACTCACCTCTCTCTTCTCCTATTCCCTTTAAGGCTCATTCAATTAAACCTAGGTAGAACCCCTACTCCCTTCCTGCAATTAGGACCCTCTTCACTTACTGGATTAGTTTTCCAGGGCTGCCTTAACAAATTACCACAAACTTAGAGACTTAAAACAACAGAAATTTATTCTCAGTTCTGAAAGCCAGAAGTCTGAAATCAAGATGCTGCTGAGTCACATTCCCTCCAAAGGCTCTAGGGGAATATCTTTCCTTTGCTTCTTCCAATTTCTGGTGGCTCCCAGCACAACCTGGCTTGGGCCTGCATAACTCCACTCACTGCTTTAGGCTTCACATGGCCTTCTTCCTACGCCTTTTCTTCCTATTTCTTTAAAGACACTTATCATCCTTGATTTAGGGCTCTCCCTAATCTAGGATGATCTCATCTTGAGATTTTTGCTTACTCTACAAAAATCTTTTTTCCAAAAGATATTATATTCACAGAAACAGGCATTTAGGATTTGGACATATCTCTTGGGAGGCTACAATTCAACCCAATACATATACTATCTCTGTAAACTGGGATAATACACATATATGGAGAGGTTGTTATTGGGGTTGGAGATTATGTATTTAAAATTTAGCTGATAGCAAATGTTCAATAATAAGGTTTTTTGTACAATCCCGTTTTTACCTATTGTTCTAGAATATATTTAAGTAACACTTCCTTTCACTCTCAAAAATGTCCTGGTTTGAATGCTAAGTCACATGATTCCTTTATGCCTACATAATTTCTAAGATCTCTTCCAGTGTAAAATATTAGATTCTTTTACAAAACTCACTGTCAAGTCCCTGCATGACCCCTTGTGAATATCTGATGCCAAATGTTGTATTGAAACATGAAGAAAAAGGATTAGCATCTAGTCCAGAACTTCTCAAACCTTACTGGGTAGAAATCCTTGGGGCACTTGTAAAAGGAAGATTTTTAGTCAGTAAGGCTGGGAGGGGGACTGAGATCCCGCATTTTAATGAGCTCCCAGATGATGTCGATGTTGGTCTACCAACTACACCGTGAGCAGCAAGCCCTTAGAATATGGCCAAAGAGGGGAGTGTTATATTTAAGTGATAACAAAAGGCTGTGAGGTCCAGGTAAGTCTTTGGAAGCCAACATAATAAAGAATTGATTCTGAAGAGCTGACCCCAGAACTCCTATTATTTGTATCTTCTTCATATCCTTGCTTTGACAACAATTATGGGCAATGGGAATAGGTTAAAAAAATTTGAGCAAATATCAGTACTCTCATGAATAGATGTTTATGGCAAATATGATGTCATAGTTGGAGCCCAATAATAAATATTGATTTAATTTAAGAGGTAGGGTAGAATGGAGAAATCTGGGAGTGAAGCAGTTGCTGAAGCATTTTATTAAACAGACAAGTTTTGCATTTCTTGTCTCCAGTCTCTTTTAGAGACCTCTCTTTTCTCTGATTTCACACCTTTCTTGGGGCTTCATCATATCCTACCTTGATTTGTGTATTTGCTTCATCATCCCACTGTAAACGGCTTAATATTAGGACCCACATAGTCATTGTAACTCCTTACCCATTATTCCATTCCTTCTCCACCTGCACAGAATTTTATTTCATACCACACTATTATTCAAAGCCAGCAGTGGCTCCCTAAAGGTCACAAAGGAAAGTCCAAATATCGAACATCTTAGGTTAGATCCTGAAGCACTCCAACTTTAACTTCCATCACATTTCAGCAAAACCTTTCTTACTTTCCCCTGGTTACTTTCCCCTGGTTTCTGCAGGATTTCTTCTTCTCTGGGTCTTTGATTACATCACAATGCTCTCCCCACAAGCCCTAGTTCCTGCACACCTCTCCTGATCTCTCATCTAAATATCACTCACTCCACAAGTTAGGGATCCAACATGGGGATCCTGCCAGTTGCTGAGTATGTCTATTCTATTTATGCATTCAAGAACTGGAAAAATAACCACAGGTTGGATTTAGGGAGTCATTAGGCCCACTGTTAGATGGATCTGAGCTAAAACTCCATTGTTCACCATAAACTCCTATTCTTATAGGTAGATCAGAGTGATATTTTGAAGTTAGTGTCAATTCAGGAACAGTGTCCAGTATTCCCTGAAAAGTCTGATTATTTTCCTTCAATGTACAGTCACTCTGGTAAATGTCCGTAGGTCCCTCTGAGGAAGACTGGGAGACAGACTAACAGTGTAGAATTTTGGTAGTCCTCGAGGGGACTGAGTCTCCCCTTCTTGCACGTGGTTCTGGGTCTATAAACTGGCTCAAGTTTGGAAATTAATTGAGAGACCATGAATATCTAGAGTTCAGTTAGGAGCAACTAGCCAACCTCATTATATTCCTTAGTTCGACTAAAATGTTCTAAAATAGCAAATACACGGTCACCCGGAAACTTGCCTTCTGTTGATACTAATCAGGAGTAGCCAATAGCCATATTTTGTGTATCTCTTACCATACGTTGACATGGACTCCCAGTGCCCTCTTTACCACTGAAAATAGAGGCATTAGTGCGTTTAACTCTAATCAGATGAGAACACCATCCTAGAAAACTCGTCCTTAAGATTTTGTTTCTCTATAACCACTTCTGCTACCACAAACTCTGTCAGGGTTAAGCCAGAGAAGCAGAATGGGGGGGAAATATATATTAAGAGATTTATTCATTTATGTGATTGTGGGCACTTGCTAGGCACACCTGAAAGCCACAGGACAGCCTATCAGGAAGGGCATGCCAAAACTCTCAGGCACAAAAAGCTGCAGTCCACAAGTGGAGTTTCTTCTTCAGAAAAGTCTCAGCTCTGCTTTTAAGGCTTTTGGACTGATTGACTCAGACCCACTCAGATTATCTAGGATAATCTGTCTTACTTAAAGTCAGCTGACTATGGACTTTAATCATATCGAAAAAATAACTTTACAGCAACACCTAGATTATTGTTTGAGTAACTGAAAACTATAGCCTGGCCAGGGGCACACATCAGAAAGACCATCAAGTTTATTTTAAAGACCAAATGCAGCTCTAAATTGTATATTAGGACAAGTGGTCATGAGTGGAAACTGGGATCTTAAATATTATTTAGGGGCATAACTTCCCTTCACTAAAGCAGAATAAAAATTAGTAGATTAGTAATTAAAGATAACAGTCAAATTTATCCCAGGATTAGTCTTGGAGTCTTTCATTCTGCAAGTTCATAATTTAAAAAATTTTTTGAAACATAAGAGTTGCCTTTAATTAATGGATTGCTGTCACCACCTTGTAAGAAATAGTACTAAAGTTCATTTCATTTTGAGCAGAGAGCAAGTAGCTGACAACAACAATTAAAAAGAAAACAACCTGCTGACTAATTAGTTGCTTCAATGTACTCTGGCCTCTGTTAAAAATAAAACCTCTTCAACTACCATGATGACTGTTATAACATAGTCCCATTACTCTTCATTTGTCTCCTCCAGGTATCTCCTCCCTGGAGTCCTCAGGACTCCAGATAAACACTCACCTTCATCAAACCAGGGTTTAGTTAGCAAAGTTTGAAATAGGTAATGGTGTCAAGCACTTTCCAACATGATGTCTAGGCTTCCGTTATTTCTACTATTCTTTTTGTTTTTTTAACAATTTTTTTTGTTTGTTTTACTTACATTTAAATCCATCAGGTATCGTTCTCAGTAGAAGAAGACTAACAACATTTTGGGCAGGACCTCAACAAAATTAAAAAAAAAAAAAAACTAATAACCCAACTTCGGCTATGAGTAAACAGTCAGGTAAAGGCAATCTTCTCCCCAATGCTTCTCAAAATGAAGTCCCTGGAACTACAGGGGACAGAGACATATTTGGGGGGGGGTGGTCTATAAGTCCTCTGTGAGTAAGTAGTGGCTATCCACTATTTAAATTCAATATTTATTAAGTTAGAATATCCCAGGAAGATGGTGATATGGCTCTGAATCTGATGAGCTTAAAGCTAGAGGAAATGTTCTTTGAAACCAGGAAATTCCCAGCCTGAGTCAGTCACCAGAGACTGTACAAAACAGATGGCTCACCTACACATGTGTATTGAATAAATTAAGGAAAGTATCAGCCTGCTTACTGTTCATCGAACTATCAATCTCTTAGATTTTCCCATTGACCTGTCTTTACAAAAGTATGTCTGGGGAGCATTTTCTCTGTGACCCCTTCCTGGAAAATACTGTAACCCAGCGTCCCTCACACACTCAAAGCCAAATTCATGTAAGTGACTCCACAACAGAGATTCTGCAAGATTGCCTAGCTAGGAATGAGCTACCCTAATGAGGCAGATTCTTCCTGCAAAATTCCTTTGGGGTTAGAGAGTGTGAGATAGAATATCAAAAATAGGGAACCACAATTTCCTTAATATAATCATCTCCATTTGAAATAGCTAAAATGGCCGAATCACCTAACTATGTCCAGCAGTCGATAATTAAAAGCAAAAATGTATTCATTCCACAGTTATTTACTGAATGTCAATTTTGATCTAGGCTCTATTCTAGGGATTGAAAATAAAGAGCCTCATATGAAGCTCACATTCTGGAAAAAATGGTTAATATTGATTTTTTTTTAATTCTATAGGAATAAAAATAACTTTCTACAATGGAAATGGATTCAAAGAGAAACAGACATGCTAATAGCTGGGATATAGATCTGTAGAAAAGAGAGAAGACATGAAAGAGATTACTATGGACCAATGTGATTTCACTGTCCAAACACAGAAGGTAACTAAATATTTAGATTTTATTACTTTTTAATCTTGAATTCCAGCATTATTTTCACTAGAGTAAGATCAAATAAATGTACATTAATTATATTTGTATACTACTTCAATTTTCTTTCCCACTTTTTTATTTAATTTATCATTATTCCATGTTAATCATAATGTTGTAATGCAGACAATAGCTGCCTGGATAGTTCGACACCCTCCAGTCTGCAATAATTTTCTTTTTTATTAACACCTAACACTTGTTTTCATTTATAACTCTTGAGTCTTTTTATTTATTTATTTATTTATTTATTTATTTATTTATTTTAATTTTTTTAATGCCTACAGCATCTGGTATTGCAAGGTGGTCTCTCATCCAAGTACTAACCAGGCCCGACCCTGCTTAACTTTCGAGATCAGATGAGATTGGGTATGTTCAGGGTGGCATGGCTGTAGAACTCTTGAGTCTTTAGGCAGCTACTCTCTCTCTCTCTTTTAGCCTACTTTGTGCCATGCTGGTGTCACCTGTCTTCCTTCAGCATAACCCATGATTACACACATTGAACTAAAGTCAGACAGCTAAGGAACAACTTGCCCATCACAATACATTGGTAGTGATTCTTTCTTGTTTTTTAATGGAAGTGTTTATAGCTATAAATTTCTCCCTTAGCACCACTTTCAATGTGTCCCATAAGTTTTATGTTGTGTTTTCATTTTTATTCATCTCTAAGTATTTTCTAATTTATTTTGTGATTTCTTCTTTGATCCCTATGTTGTTTAATTTCCACCATTTTGTTAATTTTTCCAGCTTTCCTTCTGTTATTGATTGCTAATTCCACCCTATTGTGGTTGGAAAAGATACTTGGTATGATATCTATCTTTTAAAATTATTGAGACTTAATTGTGGCCTAACATATGGTCTATCCTAGAAAATGTCCCATGTGAACTTGGGAAGAACATGTATGCTATTGTTATTGGGTAAAGGTTTCTATATGTTTGTTAGATCTAATTGGTTTATCGCATTAAGTCCTCTGTTTTGTTACTTATATGCTGTCTGGTTATTCCATCCATTGTTATGAGTGGGGTATTGAAGTCTCCAACTACTATTGTAGAACTGTCTATTTCTCCCTTCAATTCTGTCAGTGTTTGTTTCATATAGCTTAATGGTCTGTCATTAAGTATATAAATGTTTATAATTGCTATATCTTCTTGTTGTGTTGAACTTTTTATTAATATATAAGGTCCTTCTTTGTCTCTTGTAAACTTTTTTTTTATTTAAAGTCTATATTGGCTGATATTTGTACGGCCACTCCTGCTTTCTTCCTGTTACCATTTGCATGAAGTATCTTTTCCTATCCTGGCTCCTGTAAGCTGCGTGTAAGCTGCTCCAGGAACACATGCACATTTGGCTGCACTGAGCTGGAAACAGCCCTGGGTAGCTCTCACTGTGCTAAGAGCTGAAATTGACTGAAATTAACTCCAGATAGATAGTGTCGGACTGAATTTAATTGTAGGGCACCCCAGCTAGTATAGGAGAATTGCTTGATATGTGGAAAACCCACACATCTGGTGACAGAAGTATTGTGTAGTAATAATATGAGGGCAAGGAAGAAAAGCACAAGAGAAGTGTGTTTTGTCTATTCATAAGTGTTATGAGCTGAATTGTATCCCCCCAAATTCATATATTGAATTCCTAAAATCCAGTACCTCAGAATGTGACTGTATTTGGAAAGAGGTAATTGAAGTTAAATGAGGTCTTAAGGATAGATGCTAATCCAATATGACTGGTATCCTTCTAAGAAGAGAAAATTAGAACATAGATACACATGCAGAGGAAGGACCATATAAAGACAGAAGGAGAAGAGAGCCATCTATAAACCAAGAAGACAGGCTTCAGAAAAAAACAATTTTGCTGACACCTTGATCTTGGACTTCTAGCCTCCAGAACTATGAGAAATAAATTTTTATTGTTTAAGCCACCCAATCTACGGTATTTTGTTATGGCAGCCCTAGCAAATTAATACAGCTGAAAGGCATATTCCCACAAGAGTATGCATTAGAGATTAGGAAATGTATTTGAGATCCAAAATGTTCCGTTCCATTATGTTCTAAGGCTGACTTTTATTGGTGTCTCTACTTATATCTCCTGGTGTCATGTCAAGAAGGGGTACGTCTGGTAATGTTCCTTTTAGGAATGTATCCTGTACCTGTTTGACATATACTGTGAAAATGATATTTCAAAAATACTTGACAATACTAGAATGTACCAAGAAGGAATCTGTCATAGTAGGTATCAAGCCATACTTCATGAGTCTTCCTATAAAAATTTCAAATGATGGGAGTTTATGGGGACTTTGAGGTAGAGACTGTATTATCATCATGCTAGAACTTTAGGTGAAAGGAAAGTATGCTTTTTAGAAAATTTAGACTTTTTTGATCTTATAACAGATAATCTCATTTTATATTCTGATAATTTGGTGAATGATATAATGACATTTCTGATTCATAAAATTATCTTACATAGTTCCTTGAGTAAATCATCTGTAAAATGAGGTGTTTTTTTAAATAGAGTATATCAAAGGAATTCCCCAGATTGGAAAAATAAAATCCATAGGTATTTCTTTTTTTATTTTAGGCAAGGCAACCCTTGGTTGACCTCAAAGATTGCAAGAACCCCGTCAGCTTATAATCCTTTATTTTTTATTTTTTTATGCCTACAGCACTTGGTCTTCCTAAGTGGTCTTCCATCCAAGTACTAACCAGGCCCGACCTGCTTAGCTTCTGAGATCAGATGGGATCAGGCTTGTTCAGGGTAGACAAATCCATAGTTTTTTAAAAATAAAATTTAGAGTATGACAAAGAAAAGTTTCAGTCTGACCAGAAATCTTACAAATTATTATTCAAACATATTCAAAGCTTTGCAATTTGGGTAACTGAAGGAAATCTATTTGTAAATTTTTAAAACAGTTCTTCAAGTGGAGATTTCAGAGTTGCTCTATTTATCAAGTTTTTCTGAGTTATCGTATGCTAATTATAGACAAGGCAAAGTAAAAAGAAGTAAAATTCTTTTCACCAATAGTTCAGTATTGTTTGAACCAATTTTCCCTGTTATTGTGGGTTATTCCTTGCAGCATTCAGTTGTCTTGTTTCTTTCATTTCCTTCATCTACAACAGTTCCTCAGTCTGTTTCATAACATTGACATTTATGATGAGTACAGGTCAGTTATTTTATAAATTGTTCTTCAATTTGAGTTTGTCTGATGTTTCTTCATGAGAAAATTCAGCTAATGCACTTTAGCAAGAATATCGCAGCCTTCTCAGAGCACCTTATCAGGAGGCATCTGATGTCCATTTGTCTCTTTACTAGTGATGTTAACCTTCATTATTTAGTTAAGGTGGTGTTTTTAAAGTTATTTTTCCTCCTGTCATTTATAAATACCTTTTGGGGAGATATTTGGAGACTCCTTAAATAACTTGTCCTCTATCCTCTAGTTTGAGTATCCGTTGCCTCTGTTGAATATGATGATGATGATAGTTGCCAAAAGGGATTTTCTAACTTCATGATTTCTTCTACATTTATTAGTTGATATCCTACTGTAAGGAAGAATTTCTCTTACCCCATTCATTCATTCATTCATTCATCCATTCATTTATATCAATGTGGACTAAAAGATTCCTACTTTATCGAATGAGACATAATCCATTACTACCGTTATTTATTTTGATACTTAGGTTACCTCAGATTTGGTCAGTATCAGCCCCTTCCACCTAACTCCTATGTCAGGTTGACATGTTTACATCATTCTTTGAACCCATCTTTACTTTCCAGCACCAAAAATATTGTTTCAGGCTTATCTTGTATTTTCTCTGCCCCAGCTCTTGAAATCAGCCTTTTCTCCAAGGAGCACTAGTTCCTTTTAGTGAAGAAAGGAACAAATAATTATGTTTTAAAAGTCTTCTTAAAACAATTCTATTGTTTGTATGGGTCCAGTGTTCAGGCTTTTGGTAATCGATCTCTGTTATGGTTCCATTCAGCCAGTGACATTAGTCCATTCATCTTAATTAGTAATTGCCTCTTATTCAAGAATAATGACTATTAGTCATGACAAGGAAGTATTCCTAAACATGATATCTTAGAAAGAAATATTAAGGACATAAAAAAAGTTTTAAATACAAAGTTTTAAAGCTTCTGTATTAAAAAGAATGATCTTAAATACAATTAAAAGAACCATCTAGGAAAAAAACCACTTTCAATATATGACAGACAACTGGTTACTTTTAATATATAGACACTCTTAAGTCAATAAGATATAAAGAGCAATAGAAAAGGGGTACATATATATACACATATAGAGAGAGAGCGAGAAAGAGAAAGAGAGGGAGGGAGAGAGGGGGAGTAATTCACAAGAGAACAAATAAATGACCTAAAAACATGTCTCAGCTTCATGAGGAAGCAAAGTAGTACTAACTACATCAAATGAAATTAAAAGAAAATTTGTGACCTATAACATTGGCAAAGATTCCATTTAATGACATTTCATTTCTTCGAGGCACTCATTTCTTATAGAATTGTAAGTTAGAACAGCTTTATTATAGGACAATTAGATGATATCAATTAAAAGCCTTAGCAGGTTTTGGTTTTATGGTACTAGGTAAGAGGAGTATTCTCAGATGTAATATCTATTCCTATAAAGCATTCAGATAAAGGAGACATGACTTCTTCATATAAAGCCTGTTTAAACATTATAATTTTCATTCAAACTTTTACCTTAATCCTATTATCAACTCTTACACATTTCTATATTCACTCAAATTGTAGCCTATGTTAGGGCTTCACCAACAGGTGTTGGTATACAATACATGAGGCTCCTGTGTCAAGGAAACTCAGAAACTTTTCTTCTTCACCTCCTGACCATTTTATCCACTCCTGTGCATAAGGTTTGGGTCCTCAGCCCCACAACCCCGGCCTTTTCGCCTGTCTTTATCTTGATTAACTTCACTATTGCCCAAGCCAATTCCAGATCAGATTTCTCATTGTATTCTTTACCTTTCAGTTTTTAGAACTTCTCCAAACTGGGGTAAACAGAGAAGAACTTGTTTGGGGCATTTTAATGTTAGGAGACCAGCAGGGGTCTTTTGAGCCCACCCAAGCTTTGATAATGCTGTATTAAGACCTTTTTCAACCCCACCAATATTCATTTTATTCCTCACATAAGCTAGGCTAAGCTATGATGTTTCAAAAAGTTAGGTGTATTAAATAAATTTTCACCTTAAGATATTTTCAATTTATAGTGGTTTTATCTGGGTGTAACCCCATCGTTAAGTAGAGGGGCATCTGTAGTCTGACATTTTGCTTTCTTTCAATCATTTAAAAACCATAGCTTTGAACATCATGTGTGGATAATTGTCATGTCCTGGACTTCCCACTCCCCATATCATTTATATCAAACGATTCAACACAGTATGATTTTACCTGCTTTTAAGCCGTCAGAACAACGTTAAAAATCTGGGTATTCTTTAACCTGAGTCCTTAATTTTCTAAAAGCAAACACTCCAAGAAACCCAATTCGTCTCCCGTTCCCACCATCCTCCTCTTCCCCGATTGAACGTCGCTGGAGAGTTCTAGAAGACACAATCTTGAAACTCTGTTAGTATTTTAGCAATTTCGACAATGGGTAAAGGGCAGCATCATGCAGTTTGAAACCATAAACGCGGCATATCCATTGTAGCATTACAATGTCACTAAGCCATGCTTCTTTTCTGTCAGCAGTGTTCATTTTTAATAGTTTTGTACTTATACCACGGATCCCTCAGCAGCAGCTGGCCACCAAAACGCGCTCCATGCCCTCCCAAGTCGTCAGGGAAGCCAGGGAGGAAACCCCTGGCGCCGCGCGGGGAGGAACACAGGACCCGCCCTGCCCCGCACAGCCGTTCCGCCTCGTCCACCCCAACAGAGGGCGCTCTCGCCTCCAGGCCGGGGCCTCCGCGGAGCGCGCCGCGGCCAGAGCGCAGGCGCAGGCCCCGCCTCCTCGCTCGGCCCCGCCTCGCCCGCCTAAGGCTCCGGATCCGCCGCGTCCGGCTCCGCCCCTCCTGCTGGCTGCGGCGCCAGGAGCATGGAGGGCGAGAGTACGTCGGCGGTGCTCTCGGGCTTTGTGCTCGGCGCGCTGTCTTTCCAGCACCTCAATACGGACAGTCGGTGCCCTCCCCGCCGCCGCTGCCCGGGTCCCGGCCCGCGAGCTCCCCGACGCCGTCGCAGCGCCGGCCTCAGCCTCCGGGCTCTGGCTTCTCCCGCTCCCGGGTGGCTCGAGGTGTCCTTCCCGCCCGCTAAGTCTTTTCCAGGATTAGCCTTTCTCTTGTAGTCCATGTTTATTTCTCTGTCCCAACCCTAGTGTCTCACACACTCCCATTTCTTTCTTTCAACAGTTCCCCTTTTTTTCTGATTCAACTTGGTTGTGAAAGGCTAGAAAGTTTACGTAGCGTTTTCTTGCTACCGCTAAGAAGGTTGCCGGTTAACTCCGTTTCACGTACCTACCTACAGACGTTTTCAGACAACCAAATTTTTTTCATGCAGAGTACGTGCTGCTCTTGTCGAAATGGTAGGGTGGGAAAGGAATAAGAGATGTTACATCCAGTGGCTATTTTTTGGGAAACCTTAATAAATGAAAAAGCTTACTTTGGTATCGGATGTCTGACTTCAGTTTGCATTGGTATTAAATTGTAAGGCCTCACCTCGTTCCTTTCCTGATGCTTTCAGTTATAATTTAAATATTTGTTTTCAAATATTAGATATTTAAATGTTTATTTCATACTAGTTGCCTTGGTTCAAAACCTCTGGATGAAGTAGTGAATAAATACAGTGCCAACTTTTAAAAATTTATTGTTATGAAATTTAAAAAACTGGAAAACTGAGTTCGAATAGTGTCTTAGAGTGTTTAGTAACTTGCTAATACAATTTAAGAGAATACCATACTGAACAAAGTCTAGTAATTTCTTAAATAACCTTGTAGATTAATACCTAGCAAAGAGCGAATATATGACAATTTAAAATGTATGTAGCTGTGAAAATTATTTCAGAATGTCATAGCAATATAAACAATGGGTCTTTAAGTCCTTTGCAGCTTAAAAGATTAGCCCTTGGAAAGTAATCTAGTGTTAGGCCCTTGTTTCTTAGATCTTTTTCCTAAAAGTCTTTAAAGGGTGATTTTCTGGATAGTTTTATTTGCATTGTCCCTGCTTCCTTTCTCCAGATTTGTCTAGAACACTACAGTGTAGAGTTCTGGATTGTTCCCCCTTGATTCCAGTAAAGACTCACATTGTGGAAACATTCCTTTTGTGCGCTTTAATGAAATGGGGGGAAGAAGCATTCTTAATTATAAAGACAAGATCTTCATTGTCTATTAAGCACAGTAGGTCTTTAAATGTGCCAAGCGAAATAACTGAATTCTCCAAAATTCAAAGAAGTCACTATTGTGGCAAAATGCACGTAATTTTTAAAAAATCGGGGCTCACAGCTCCCCTTTTAAGAAGCAGACTCTGATACCGAATTCCAAATCTTTAATATTTTTCACAATTTTTAATCTAAAAACATTGATCATTGTGTCATTTCATAGCTCAGAAGCTTCCACTGGCTCCCAGAAGTACATGCCATTAATTCAGAGTCCTTGGCTAGTCATTCAGGATGCTCCATTATTGGGCTTATTCCTGTCTATGACTTCCTGACAAATGGGAGCTTTCAGTTCCAAGGCAAATGACTCTGTTCCTTGTTCCTTAAGCACTGGGTGCTCATTTCTGGCTTTAAGCCTTTTATGCTTCCAAGTGTGCTAAAATACAGTGGTATTTACAATCTCTTCATCTCATTTTTATTTCATTGTTTGTGTTTCCCAGCTGAACTGGAAGTGCATCTGGTCTTTCTTTTCTGTGCCCGGAGCTGGTAGTACATATTGTATACATTGTAAAATAACTTGAGAAATATTGGTTAGTTAAGTGACTGAATGATAGTTCTTTCAGTGTATTCCATATACTTACTGCTTATTTTTATACATAGGAAGGTTTTCTCCTTGGGGAAGTGAAAGGTGAAGCCAAGAATAGCATTACTGATTCACAAATGGATGATGTTGAAGTTATTTATACAATTGGTGAGTCACTTATTTCTGTGTCTCCTATTTTTCATAGTTTATGCTGAAAGGGATCAGAGCAGGAATTGCTTTTAAATTCTTAACAACAGATACAGATTTTTAAAAGCAAATTTTAAAAGAATATTTTGCACTCATTTCTCAGTTAAAATTATGGCCATCATCTAGTCTTAAGCAGGAAACAGTATGGGACATAAGCAGATAAGATTACTGTGGGGAAACAAGGATGAAATAGCTCCTGCATATATTTAAGTGGCAAGAAGATGGCGCAGCAAAAGAAGGAACCAAAACTAAGAAAAAAGGTAAAAGTTTGGACAAAAACATTAAATGTTGCAGAAAAGTCGGAAGATGAGAACTGAAGCAGCTCAGTGATTATATAGTTGAAACTCTTGTAATTTCTGGAGTGTAATAGGGAGAAGACCAGACTACGAGGGTTTGAGGAGTGAGTGGTGAAGCAGCTGTTCTTTCAGGTGGGGAAAAAAGGGAAAAGGGAGCTTTAAAATATATAGGGAGTTTTCTGATTATATATGGTTTTTTCTAAGCATATTTTTTAAAACAAAATTGGTGGTGTACTTTATAAAAACTTTGGCCTCATGACTTCTTGTGTCATGACCATTTTCCTATGTCAAATAATTCTCTAAATATCATTTTTTATAACTGCATTGTATTCTCTGTGGCCTTACTCTTATGGCTTTATTTAATTTCAGTCCTTTAAATAAGTAAATTATAATCAGAGTTATTTCCAATTTTTCATTATAAGTTTACTACAGTGAACATCCTTGTACATACTTTTCTATATCTATTTTAGATATATTCATATTATAACATCTTTCCAGAAAGATTATATCAGTTTATACTCAGTATGCATGTCATTTTTTTGCCACTTTAAAAGGTTGAAAATATAAGTACATATATGTAAATTTATATAGATATGTATACAAATGTATGTATGTATAAAATAAATATATAAATAAATTTAAACTCACTCATTAGTCTCCTCTATGGTAACCACTATTGGTTTCATAAAGTATTATTTCTTAATAGATACATTTATAAGATTACTCTAGGGAAACAAGGATGAAATAGCCCCTGCATATATTTAAGTGGCAGAAAGATGGCCCAGCAAATGGGATCATACTATACATGGATATTTAGAAGATATCATTGGTGCAGAACAGTGTCAATGTATAATTTGTCATTCTTTCTGATGGCTTCATATTCCTATTGTAAGGATGTACCATACTTATTTAAATAACTATGAATGACTTTCTATTTTTTGTTAATACAAAATAATAAAATAGTGAACATTTTATTGTGATATATCTTTGTGCCTTTGAGTATATCCACAAGTCACATTCTTAGAGGCAGACCATTGCTTTTTGGAAAGTCATGCCATCTTAGATTCCTCCACAATATGTGAAAGTGCTTGGGTCCTGATAGTCTTGCATCACTAGATATTATCAAGTCTTTTAATCTTTGCTAATTTGATAAGTGAAAAAAAATCTTTTTAATTTGCATTTGTTAATTACAACTGAGGTTAAGTGTTTATGTATTTGACCTTTTGGGGAATACATTTTTCTTTGAAAAAGAAAGGCCTGTTCCATGCTTTGACTATATTTCTCCTGGGCTATTTTGCTTTTTCTTATTGATTTATAATATCATATTATAACATAAGAGAATTGGTGTTTGTCATGTATTACACATTCATTCAGTTTGTAATTTTACTTTGTGTTTTAATTCTGCTCAGACAGGAGCCTTAAAAGCAAGCCCTTAGGGCATTTTTCCCCCTAATTCAAATTAGTATGCTGCCCAAAGTATGAACATATTTTGAGCAGTTTAATTAAGCACCTATTTATTGAGCAACTCCAGTGTGCCAGGGACAATGCTAATGTTTAAGGTATTAGGCAAGTGCTGTAGAAACACCCAAGTATTTGCTCAAATTATTTTAAAATACTGGATTACTTTAAGACACACAATAACAGGTAAAATCCAAGATCTAGAAATTACTATATTGCTTTGGTTAATGAGATTTTCATCATTTTTAAACTTTCTTATCTATACCAGAGAATGTTTGGCTGTTACCAGTTACAAAGACTGGTTCTGTCCACAGTGTTTTTTCAGACAGAGGGATTTATCTGAGGGTACCATATATTTGCTAGAAGAAACATGTCTAAAGAGGATGATCATGTTTCCTATTTAGATGTATTTCTAGTGACAAGAGAATAAAACTCACCTCTTAAAAGATGTTGAGAGTTTTTTTCTTGATAGTCCGTAGTTAACATCGACAAATCTTTTGTGAAACTAAAGATATAACAGTTCTTTTTATCAACTAAGTAAAATTAGAGCATAACCTTTTTAGAACTCAACAAAAATGTACCAATTTCAAATTTATCTATTGTGTTATCATTATTAAACATTTAGAAGGAATGTAACATTCTAGTTACGAGTGAGGCTCTGGGTTTGAATACTGGCCCTACCACTGGCTTAGGAGAGCCACTTAATCTCTCTGTACCTCTTTAAAATGGAAGGAATGATAACATTTGTCTCGTAGGTTTGTTAGGATTAAATGAGATAATGGTAAAGTACTTCCTGGCATGAAGTGTTCAATATGTTATTCAGACGACAATGTAATCATAACTAAAAATTATTTTTTTCCAGACATTCAGAAATATATTCCATGCTATCAGCTTTTTAGGTGAGTAGTAAGAGCAAGTAAATGATCCACTGTGAAAATTTTTCTCTGCAAGTGAAGTAATTTTTAAAACTAACAAGGTATCTTAGTTACCAGTTATACATGGTGGTACTGATTAAAATGAAAGATTTTTTAAAATTACATGAAAATTCACTTGTCAATTTTACCCTAATAGTTCTTTCTCTGTATTTATGTGCTTGCTTTAGCTGGTCTCCACGGCCTCTCCCAGGTGCCAGTTTACCGTGAGGGTTGCTTTGCCTTCTCATGCCCACTCATCTCATTGCATATTTTAAACTCAGTGACACATTCTTATACATCAACAGGAGCCTTTTTTCTACCCTTTTATTCTAGTTTATCTTCTGTTTCCTCACTTGTCATATTTTTAAAGTTATCTTTTGTCTATTAACTGGTTAAATTCTTTAACTTACTTCCTATTGCTTTTCTAGGGTGAAAATTTGTGTTCTTAGTCCTACAGATAGCAGTAATATTGTTAGCCCTAATATAGGCTGTGATGTTTTTTAAAACTTTATTGAAGTATTTGAAAATTTTTTATTGTTATGTACATACAGAAAAGTACACAAAAAATGAATTTTAATAAAGCAAACACTGGCACCCTTACAACATGGTGTAGTTTTATTGAAATAGCTTTATGAAAAATCATCTTTATTTTCTTATAGTCACACTTATGTACACATCACTAAGGTTGTGTAAGTTGCAGTGGAGCATATGGTTAAGGTGAGAAAGATCTATGGTAGGGGATGATAGAAATAAAGGCATAGTGTAGTCTTATACTGCTGTACCTAAAAGAGGTATAACTCCTATAGTGCCTAAATATAATGGATCTACAAAAATATTGGTTGATGACTAAGGGATTCTTGGTGGAGACCCAGAAAAAGCACTTCCTTAAAGGACTATAGACCAGCAAAGGATTAAGAAGGGAGAGTCCAAAAAAAAGTGATTCAATATCTTCTGGTAACCATCTTAAATAATTAGACCGAGATGTGGTTTCATAGTGTAGCGGTTAGCACGTCTGCTTTACATGCAGAAGGTCCTGGGTTCACACCAGGATTTCTTGAGTTCCAAGCCAATAGCATACCACATTGTTTCTTCCTCGTTTTAAATAATATAGGTGAACATGTTAAAAACAGTCTTCTAATACCATATTTCTTGGAGTCCAAATTGGATAAGCTTTAATATCCAGTTTTATGTTCTGATACAGAGGGTGACAAAGTATGGTCCCATGCCCGTTTTTATATGGCACTCTATCTCTTAATAGTTAATATCTTTTTTAAGGGTTGTAAAAAACAACAACAAAAAACAGAGGAATATGCAACAAAGACTATGTGTCCAGCAAAACCTAAAATATTTACTACCTGGCCCTCTACACAAAAAGTTTGCCAAACCTACTCTAATACATTTCTCAGAGTTTTCCACAGGAATACACTGATTCGCTTACCTCAGGAATCTGGGGGAAAGTTCCTGGAAAACAGGCCATTAGAGCCTAAAACTTAATATCACCTTTTAAAAAATTATGTAATGTAACATGAATTCTACTGCACAATATATCTATTTCAATATTAAAATGCCCTCCTTAACAGAAACATCACATAAAATCAGTGCTTGCACAGAAGATGTACACCATTATCCTGTTCTGGTACGTTGCCTTATACTCCAGTTTGAGAAGCTCAGAAGTGGACTTTCCTAGAGAAATACAAGAATAAACTCTTGTATTTAGAGTTTTCATGTTAGAATAATAAATAGTAAAATGGATCTATTTTATCAGCCGAATATCCCCCTTTGGTAGATGGAATACTTTATTTTGTATCTCCCATTAAAATTTGAATGGAAAAAATTTTAATACGTCTTTGTTAGTTAAAAAGAAAATACATTGCCTATTAGGATGTATCTTTTCAGTTTTATGTAACTTAATTTTTTTCAGTGTACAGATTAGAATTATCAGTAAAAGCCCATTACAGTGACTATTATTTGTAAAGGATTTTGCATAACATATTTCACCATCATAGAAAAGAATATTATTTATCTCAATGAATGTTAAAAAGAGGAAAATATTACTTGTAATCCCTGTTATTGGAGGGGAAAGAAGGCTGGAAGTAAACACGCTTTATAATTTTTTAAAATTGTCTTTTAAGTCTCCCTACATCTTTGGCATTCCAACTACAGGACAAAGACCACTAAACTAAACCAATACCTATTCTTTGCCCGCCTCTCCCATCCCCCAAAAAAAACAACCCAACAAACTCCTATAACATTTCTTAATTTGATACAAGTATGGCTTTTGAATAAATTCTCCTTTTGTTATTATGCTTCATTATTTTACATACTCTTGTATATATCAATGTCTTTTTTTTTTTAAGTTTCATTAAGTAAATCGTGAATGAATTGTGAACTGGCTATGTACCTGTATTTAATAAATCGTTTTGTTTTAGGTTTTAAAAAAATGTAATGCCTAAACTTATCTCCTGAAGTTTCTTCACTCCTATTCCTTTTTCTTTGCTTATGGACATCATATTTCTACCACTTTAGGTCTGTTAATTTGAGAACTTTCTCTGTTATTTATTTTAGAACTTCATCTGACAGGCAAGTAGGTATTGGTTGGAAGTTAGGTTAGGAGTAACTAGAAGTAAAGGTGCTAATAAAATCATATTTTTAGCTTATTTGAAATGCCTTTAATTTTGGCTTTTACAGCTTTTACAATTCTTCTGGGGAATTAAATGAGCAAGCACTGAGGAAAATACTATCAAGTGTTAAAAAGGTATTCTTGATTTACCTTGTCTTCTTTTGGTATTATAAGTATTACTTTGAGTTCATAAAAATATGTACTACTTTGACAAAACTTTTAAGCAGCATTTGTGTTCATAATGTTCTATAAGGCAGGTGAGGAAAGGCTTGTTCTTTCCAGAAATTCAAAGGAGTTACTTAAAAGTAAAACTAGTCATTAAAAGTATTAACCTTAAAAAAAAGTATTAACCTTGTTCTCATCCTTGGAGTTATTTCTAAACAGAACCTGTCTCTAATCCTGATGTAACAGAAACATATACATAAATTGGATTCATCAAATGAATCTTCGGCTAACAACTGTTCGAGAACAGTGTTAACATCACATGTAGGAATGCAACGTTTTCTAGAATTTGACATTTTCAGCAATCGAAAATTACTATACTTTGTAAATGGAAATACCACTACTAAAAACAGAATGCTATAAGTAGAATGATGTCATTTGTTTCCAAAGACTATGGATATACTAGAGCAATGTGAAAATAATAACAAAAGCAAGATATTTTGAGGCTAATTTTGGGGGTAAAGTTAGGACCATAATCGGCAAGTTATCAGGGTAAACACTGCACCTGCAAGTGCCGCCAGCGAGTTTGCTTGGGGCAAACGGGAAATGAGTTAATCAATTACTGTTTTATATAGCTGCAGTTACTAATTTTTATAGTGCAGGGATGATTTCCTACATAGCACCTTAATTTGAATCCTCCGCAGCATACCTGGTGTTCAGTTAAAACTTACTGAATAACTGAAATAGATTTTTTTCCTAAATACAGAATTTTTTTCTGGGTACTTTTTTCTTAAAATTTTAAATCTGACTTGACAATAAAAGTAAATTCAGTAAAAGAAATTTCTTTCAAAAAAAATCCTTTGTTGAAAATGCTTAGTCTTTCCCCTACGATTATATTTGGGTATTTAAAAATGTACCTATAAAAGTTTGTTTTAAAACATAATTTTAATTTCCTCAATTTAAATGAACAGATATGAAAGTTGCTGAAACTGTCACAGATGTATCTCTAAGCAAAGTGGTTGTTTTTCTCTTTTTTATGCTTATTAAGTTTTCAGCAAATGAGGCTTATTTTTCCAGTTTAAAAAGATAAAGTTTTAGTAATACAACATGTTTAGCATGATACAGCTTATAAAAGCCTTTTACATGGTCTTATTCAGTCTTGAAACCAACTCTGTGGGGTAGGTGATATTCTCATATAAATTTCAGTTTTGAAAACTATTAGGTTAAGCTTATTTATTTCAGTTATTTGGCAAACCAAGTATCCATACAGGAAATTGTTGTTTTCATTGACATTTTCTTCATTTAAATTTTGACCAAAGATTAAGATTTTGCCACCCTGAATATGCCCAATCTCATCTGATTTCAGAAGCTAAGCAGGGTCTGGCCTGGTTAGTACTTGGATAGGAGACCACCTAGGAATACCAGGTGTTGTAGGCATTAAAAAAAAAAAGATTAAGACTTTAAGATAGCAAATGTCATAAAGAAACTAAGGGAAGTTAAGAATCTACATTAAGTAAAACTAGCCCTATAACTGAATGGAAAGTAATTTAACTCCAAGTCAGTTTGCATACTTTATAAAAGTGTAAAGTGTATATTTAAGTGTATGCTTGTTTAAATATGCCCCAAACCTTGCTGAATATTAAAGGCATTTTTAAAGCTGTCAATTTTTTTGTTAACAAGACACATTATAATTGTAACCATGAAGGTATACACCTGATATTTCCTGTATTTTCTTTCAGGATGTGGTTGGTTGGTACAAATTCCGACGTCATTCAGACCAGATTATGACATTTCGAGAGAGACTGCTTCACAAAAACTTACAGCAGCATCTTTCAAGCCAGGAGCTTGTTTTTCTGCTGTTAACACCAAGTGTAGTAACAGAAAGCTACTCTACCCATCGGCTGGAGCATGCCTTATATAAACCTCAGAAAGGGTAAATGTTGGCCAGTCACTAGCTATCTTCAGCTAATAGAAAAATATACCCAATATTTTTATAGTACTTTTTGCAGCTTACCAAGTATTTTCATATGTTGTTGCATTAGATTGTCATAATAATACTCTGAAGTCTGTCTTCCCATCTGATTTTTATAGATGGGAAAACAAAGGTCAGATAAGGAAATTAGAAGCCCAGTGTGGAATGTTGACTTGTGTTTCTGATACCGAGGATTTGCTTTTATTTACCATAAGATGGAAAAAACTATGTGCTTTAAATACTAGTTGGTAAAGGATATAATGTAGAATGTAAGCCTCGGCACTTGAGCAGCTCTACTGTAACCTCTGTGGGGAAGCACGGTAGTTCTTGATGGCCCACCAGAATGAGTCAACAGGGACTCCCCACAGGCTGTGTACACAACATTTTCATGGACTATGAGAATTAAGTTGAGAGTACCAACTAATGTTAATATTATTTATGGAGGACAGGATCTCAACAATACTGCCTTTTATATGTGCTTATCAGTTAAAATAGCCCTTAAAGTATTTTTTTTCACATAATTATTTTACACTGTATATACTTTGCAACTTTTAAAACCATTTTCCTCAAGTCAGTAAATTCTGTCTTCAATAAGTAGTAAGGAATGGCAATTTGTTTGTTTTTTAATCTTGTAGGAAAAGGTAGTCTATACTAATAAGTAGATGCCAATCTTTCACTTTATTCTAAGTTTATGTTTAAAAATTTTATTTCTTCAGACTTTTTCATAGGATACCTTTAGTGGTGGCCAATCTGGGCATGTCTGAGCAACTGGGTTATAAAACTGTATCAGGTTCCCGTATGTCCGCTGGTTTTAGCCGAGCAGTCAAAACACACAGGTGAGATTCCTCAGTTGCTTCCTCACTAAACTTATTCCTATTCAATTTTTGATAACTTAAAATCAGCAGCATATCATTTATGATTCTTCCATTGCTCAACTACAAAGAAGTTTTTCATCATATAATTAAATGAATTCTGTACACTGAGGAAATGGTAATTTTTTACAGCCCTGAATTTTTTAAAGAAGATGGATCTTTAAAGGAGGTACACAAGATAAATGAAATGTATGCTTCTTTACAAGAAGAATTAAAGGTAAATTAACTTATCTAACACTTAAAGACCACTTCTAGTGTTCATATCAAATTGATCACTGAAATTTTTTAGGGATAACCTGACATTTGATTAGATTTATATTTTAGTTTAGTTTAGTTTAGTTTTGGTAACAAAGACCTCAATCTATGGCCTTTAAATACAGTAGCCACTCATACTATATTTTCCTGTTATCTTCATTCTAGGATCCACATTATAGAAGCAGCCCTTATGTGGCACAAGAAAGCTAGTGGTTACTCACAACATCTCTTAAAACTGCTCAGGCCTGTCACTTCCACTCATATTTCATTGGCTGGAGGATATCACATGACAACAGGCAGGGATATATAATCCTTTTACAGGATAAAAAGGGAAGCAAATATTTGGGAACAAAACAATCTACCACAGTACTCAGTTCTAGCTAACTGTGGCAGTTCAGGTCCTTTGAGTAGACATCAAGATGGGTTTAGACAAGCAAGAGATATATTGGGCCTGAGGATAGAGAGGAGGGAGTACCTGAGAAAGGAAACAGGGAAGGGAGGATGATTGGGTAGGACAGGAAGCTTTAGACTGCAGAGCTAAAAAAGTTTCAGCCAGGCTGATGTGAAGTCTGAGCAAAGCTGTCCTGTAGGAACAGACTTGTAATAATACTCTCAATGTACTCAGTTACTAAGCCTAGGGGAAGTCTGGCCCAAGCACAGAAACAGTAGTGGACCCAAAAGGTTGGCAGCTGAGGCTGTCAGTCAACTATGCTTCCTCTAGATGGAGATCTAGGTAGTATATTTCCATGGCCAGCCACTACACTTATCAATATAACACTCTAAGAGAGATGGGTTTAATACATTTTACACACTCCTACTATGGATAATATAGGAATTTTAGAAAATAGAGAAACACCCAGAATTCCACCATTGCAACATAACTACTTTTACTTCGCCATACTCTCCAATTCTTCCCTAATGTATACATGCTTTTACATACTTGACAGTGAAGAGGGCATATAAATGTTTCATGATTTTTATTTACTTGATATATCATTAAACATTTTTCATGTTGCTACATATTCTTTTCTTTTTAATAGCAGTGTATTTCATCGAGCAGTATATTAGAACTCTTAGGTTAAAAGTACTAACTTGGGCTAAAATAGGGAAAGTAGAGGTATGTTACAGGAACTGTATGCAGAAAGCAGCTGAGCTTCAGGAAGGAACTGGAATGAGGAGCTGGAGTGCTATCAGAACGTTTTCTCCCTTTGTGTCTGCACATTGGTTTCTTCACAGTAACTACAGATCTTTCTGTTTACTCACCCACTGGAAATGAGAGAATGGCCATCCCACAGCTCCTGCATTAAAATCTCTTCTATTCAAGAGATTAGGGTTTGTTAATATGCTATGTCATATCTCTGCTTGGGTCAGCTAGGGTGAAGTTGGTGAAGGGGTTACTGGCAAATCCTTAACAACAGGGCGAACAAGTTCGTGAGAAGTAGGCAGAGCAGACATCCTAAAAAGTATCCACTAAAACTGGCTATAACAACCTAATACCCTATTAATTGGAAAGCAGTTACTTTTGATTTGATATTATTCTAAGAAACATCATCTTATATAAATTTTGTTAAGCTACACCCCCAAATGAAATCACTGAGTCAGAGGATGTTAAACTTCAAAGTGATGACACAGGCCAGTCTAGTTTACAAAAGTTTCTTTTATAGGAATTATAAAATTCCTATATGAAAATTATTTCATAACACTAAAATACAGTCGCTTTTCTTTAATGTTAAATGTTGGTGGTAACTATGCACCTTTCAAATTAGCACAGTATTTTTTGTTTCAAAGTGAGTTAAATATATATTTTTTTAATTCTGTGTATTATTAAGGAAATAACTGGTACGATAAAGCTACATATAAATGGGAAGTTAATACACCTGTAAAGCTTTTTATAACATATAAAGTATCATACAAATGCTTGTTGTGGAGTTCCTCCAGAAAACAGCAAAATTAAAATTTTTTTAAAGGCAAATAACATTTGATATTATGTACCATGAAGGATTTTATATTATTTTTGAACCTAGACTGTAGTATACAACTTGGAATTTTATCTGTGCCCTTAAATTATTTTATAGAGTATATGCAAAAAAGTAGAACACA
Organism: Pteropus alecto; assembly: GCF_000325575.1. Classification (NCBI taxonomy): domain Eukaryota; kingdom Metazoa; phylum Chordata; class Mammalia; order Chiroptera; family Pteropodidae; genus Pteropus; species Pteropus alecto. Next base: position 3,044,564 of record NW_006432943.1, read on the forward strand.
GTGAGCAAGCAGTAGAGAAACTACTAAAGGATGTAAACAGATTAAAACAAGAAATTAAAAAAAGAAAACAAGCTCAGATTGAAGCAACACGTAAGTAAAAAATTCACACATTACTACTATGCTTTCAAAAAATTCTGATTTGAATTGTGAATGAGCCAACTGCACTAATGAATTTGTCCACTTTAACATTAAAAGCAATCGTTATTAATACTTTTAAATCCCACTGAACAAAGAACAGGGTACTATTGTAGCTACACTATTATTATTGATATTAAAGAATATAACTGATTTTCTTAGAATATTGTGGCATGAGTTACAATTTGGGATTATGCATGTCATTTTTCTCACTTTAGATAATTTGATAAAACTGTTAAAGAGTTCTTGACTTAACCATACTAACAAGTAGGTAATTATAAATGCTTTGCAGAAGAAATATATGTTTAACTGTTATCTTATTTTTGTTTAGGAGAGAAGAATATCCAAAAAGAACCTCAGGAGAACACTTTTCTTTGTCAAGCTTTACGGACCTTTTTTCCAGATTGTGAATTTCTTCATTCATGTGTTATGTCCTTGAAAAACAGGCATATTTCTAAAAGTAGCTGTAATACCAACCACCACCTCAATGTGGTAGACAACCTGACCTTAATGGTAGAGTACACTGACCTTCCTGAAGCTAGTCCAGCTAGTAGTACTCTCCAGCTGAAGCGTAAAGCTTTAGATACAGATGACAGATGGCAATTCAAGAAGTCACGGCTGTTAGAGATACAAAACAAACTATCTAAAACAGATACTGATAGTAGTAACCAAGAAAAAGCATCCACAAGCAGCCCTGAAACAGATGAAGACTTTGAGAAAATGAAAGGTTCTGGTGATTATCCACAGTCTCCTACATTTTGATTCTTTTAGGCTGAAAGATTTTTGATTGGCTAAAGGGTCAAACATTTCTATTGTTTTTGCTATATTCAGCTATTTGCAGTAACACATGAATAAGTCCCTAGTGCATTTATTTTATAAAGTACTTTAAATATCAGATACTTTTAAAACCAAAATCGTTTGCCCCTTTTATTAAACTGTCGAGAGAAGTTTAAATATATTTTAAACTTGTACAGCATTCTTTAGAATTGGGAGACTAGCCTTATTTTCACAATAGAAATAAGTCTAAATATGAAAATGTATTTAATTGTTTCTAAGTCATTACAATTCCTACTCCTTAAATTATGATAAGTACATTATGGCTAGGGTTGCTAGATAAATGCTGAACACCATACAATATTAGGTACATAGTTATATTTAAAACTTATTGTTTATCTTATTGGAATTCAGATTTAATTGTATGTACTGTATTCCAAAAACTTATTGGAATTCAGATTTAATTGTATGTACTGTATTTCTATCTGCTAAATCTGGCAGTTCTAATTATGGCACAACTTAATGCAGCACGGCGTAGTGTGGTTTCTTTAAAGTGAAGAATTTAAAGAAACTTGCAAAATAACCTAAGTACAAAATGCTAGTAGGTGTTTTTCATTTTAAAGCAACCTCCATTTCCAGTCTTACTCAGTTGTCCTAACTGCACCTAATTTGACAACTTTTTTTAAAGCTATTTTTATTGTCATTCCAAAGCATTTAGTTTTTATTGCAACAGTAACTTTCTTTTTAATGCTCATTTTTCATCAATACAATAAATACAACTAACAGGTCTGGGTACAAAATAACTGATTCTAGGCAATGCAGAACTCAACAGGTAGGAGAGTCTTGGGCTTCAGTAATTTTTAGGAAGGATGTAAAGCCCCATTTTAATCCAGTGAGTTGGTTAAGTGGAGGTTGGCTTAGAGCTTTTACTGTTTTTTGTATTTGTCTTTTCCATAATTGTGAGACTTTTCCATGAAGCATACACATCACATGAAGCCTTCGTGTTTCGCTCACTAGATGAAATGCTAACACACTTTGACTATTGCTCTTCCATCTGTTACTTCCTAAGTGATAGAGCAAATTCATAGGTTAGATAGTATCAAAAACTATCATCTTCTACGTATGTGTTAACATGCATTAGTTACCGTCGGGTGCTTATGAAGCCCACATAATACCAGGGATGATTTGTACAAATAATGAATTTCTTACTGGGATTGTTTTACTGGTTATATAAGCAGCACTGTGGTGTTACGAAGGGCAAGAGGGGAAACAGTTCGTCAGTCTGAACCCTAATTTAAAAATAACCACAAGTATCACCATGGCATATAGAACTTACCATATAGAACATAATGACTAAATGCAATCAACAAATGAACAAAACTGGGTACACAGGCTAGACTAGGTACAGCAGAAGCAACAAGCAGCCAACATGTGCAAATGTCTTCTCTAGACAATAGCTTGAGATTTTTCAAAGACATATTTACTCAAACTGAAGTCTAAACGTGCCTTCATACTGTTCAATTTACTAAAATGCTATAGAGGTACAAAACTATTTAGCTCATACTTTTGCACAGAAATCCATCTCTTTGGAAGAAAGCAATACTAAACTTTAAATCATAGAGAAGCTTGCTCAGGTCATTAGTACACAGCTGAACTTCCACAATTGAGTTTGATGGCCCAACTTTCAGGGTATTCAATGAAAAGGAGGAACACTGTCCTTATAGGACATTTACTTCCAGTTTCTCTTCATCTTTTGACAATTAGTTTTTATCACTGGAGTAAGATAAGATGACATAATACATTGCTTATGGATTGGTTTATTTAAAGGCCACTACCAGTTTCAGGATATATTACTCCAGCAATGTTAGGTCCCGTGACAGCACCACCATCCACCCAAAGTAACATCTCTAAAAGGGAAGATCTATTGTCTTAGCCAGGCATACCTGTAATTGCTAATTAGAAAATCTCCTTGAGCAATTTCAAGTCTACATTGTGTCACAGGGATTTTTACATTATACAAGCATTCCACTTTCTTGCATGCATATACCTAAAATTCTATTTACAAGACAGAATCTGGACCTAAAGTAAAATTCCAATACAAGTCATCTCTTCCGTATTTAATATCCAATTATCAGTGTTCTATTATTGTATTAGCTATCCTACAGTACCAGTTTTTTAATTCATGTATGTAAAATGTAATGAGTAGTGTTTCAAATAATCAGGTTTTATTGAACATTCACTGGTATGGACAAGAAACTCCCCTTTTTTACTCAAACTTTTTCTTCATACGATTTCATATTTAAAGCTAAAAACTTTATAGTTTGTGAGGATTTAGCCTATTTTCTAAAGTTTATTAAATCTTATGGTTTGAGTCAACAACCATTTATTGTAAAAATAACTTTATTGATAACATTAGATAATTTAATCCCGATATTTGATATTACAAACTTTAGGGTCTTTGAGATACACAGGATCCTTGTATGTAACTGGCATAAAACCTGTAAAGAGATAAATAAAGTTCTTCACAAAAAATGAGCAAAATTTTGATTAGCCCAACTCATTTTTTCAGATGTTCTTACCCATTATTTGAGCTCTCTTAATAGCTTTTGTGATTTCTTTTTGCTTCTTCCCACAAAGACCTATAGAAAAGGATTTCTTATTCATAAAAACATACCAATATTCAAAATACATATAACAATTGTCTATGTCAAGGAAGGATTGGAAAACCTGTAAATAGCCAGACAAAGTATCTTAAGCTTTGCGGGTCATACAGTCTGTTAGAACTTCTCAACTCTACTTTTTTAGCTCACAAAGCAGCCAGCCATAGACACTATGTAAACTAAGCTATCTGGTTTGGCCTATGGGAAATATGCCCACTTAAATAATAGTCTCGGAATGACTATAGAATACTCCAAAATATCAACACAATTTTTTAAACACAAGTATTCTACATGTTGTCAGTTTATAGTTACCTCTAAACATGAGACATACAAAATAACACCCCTTTTGGCCTAAGAAGATGCTTTCTTAATACTAAGCTTTCTAATAGTGATTTATAGCACTATATGGAAATTTGCCAGTTTTCTTAACAGAAGCAGATTTATGTAATTCTGATCTACACTTAAGTTGCTATTAAGGGAAAACAATACCTGTTATGTGCCTTCCATAAATGCAGCCAGTAAATGGAGAAATAAACTGGGACAAAAGCTGTTTGAGTTTTATTTGGAAAGGAAAAAAAATTTACATTAATACATTTGTTAACCTTGATTGTGTAAATTTTTTAAAAAGCACCTTATATCACACCTTCAAGTTATATGGTTAATAAATTTCAGACAAACTTCATAAAATATGAAAATACTGAACTATGCTCATCTTATTAATGGATCATCTTTTCAAATAACTAAATTATTAAACATCTCTTATACATTGTGTCCAAAAAAGTATATACAGCAGATTAATGAATATATTCTTTCAGTTTTAAAGTTGTTTTCTTGACTTTTTCAAGAGATACTTTTCTAAAATACTGCTGTTCACAACAAGGTACTAAAACATTTCATCTACCATGGTAGGCTATCACAATATCAGATGACAGTGAGGTCTTCAAGAGGTACAGATAAAAAAATATCAAGCCACTTGCTGTAATTTATGTTTTGTCAATTTAAATTCTTTAATGCCTTCCATGTGCCAGGCAGTATTCTTGGTACTATGCATAAACCTCCTAATATGTTGCATTGTAAGATTTCTTGGCTTTTCTCCCTCTAAGGCAACAACTATCATTTTATACTACTGTCAGTGTACTTAACTCTAGCATCATTCTCTACCCCAGATTTGCCACTTCATTTGCTGAGTTGCTGGATAACAGATAAAATTATGTTTGAAGCAGTGATATTGGTGATGAGGTACAGAGATCAACTTCACCAGAGGAGCTTTTTCCAACTCAATTCCAACTGAGAATTACCACTATAGTGAGCTTTTGTTAAGACACTGGGACAGAGAAAGAAAATAGGAAGAAATACTGAGCTGAAATAATAGTAAATGAGGGAGAGCCAAGGAGTTATTAGAATACAACAGAAATGCCTTATACACAGAAATATAACCAGATTTGAAATTACAAAGTTGCTAAAACAGCTACCCCTATAAAAGCCTGTTATAAAAGAGACTTGATTCTCTTTAGTTAGGACTAATATAAAGCACCTAAAATCAAGTATCACAGTAAAGTAAAACCAGATCTTACCTGCACATTCTTATAATCTACACGTTTTCCACACAAGACACATTTTTTAAGAGGCTCCTTATAAGGATTTTCCATTGGAACAGGCTAGAATAAAGGGGGAGAAATCTGGTAATACAGTTTAATGTGTTAATTTTGAATTAAAAAAAAAAATTTAAATCTTAAGGTTACCACATTTAAATCTATCAAAAGAATCAGTTGTACCTTACTGTGAAAAGGAATCAACAGCAGCTTAGCTTATAAAGGAAAAATACTTCTGAAAAAAATTCACTGTTGTAAAAATTTCAGTGTGCTTGTCCATATTTTGTAAAAGTTCTTTGTCTTACTTTGGCTAAGGAGGAATAGTCATGAGGATTTGGGGATAAAATGTAATCTTTGGAGACAAAAAGGTTTATGGGAGAAAAAACTTCAAGTCTATAAGTGATTCCTCAAATGTTTTTGTCCAGATTTTAGGTGACTAAAAATTCTTAGCTATAAATTAAGAAAACTTACAGCACAATGGCTATCATATGCAATGCTTAAATTAGAATCTCTAAATCCATTCCCATATTTGTTTTATCACTATTTTTCTGTTATAAAACAATGTCCCCATGGTTCACTGTAAATGTAAGGTCCTTTGATTACAATTTTGTGGCTCCCAGACTGCTTAAAAAGTTTGTGGCAGTCTTTTCGTCTTTTCTTTCTTCACTACTGCCTTTAATGTTTCTGTCACAAGCCTCCCTCCTACAATCAGTATAAGCATCTCTAGTTTAGATTCTTAATTTAGAAATGGCTTTGAAGTCCTTGAACCTCTGTAGTTGTATGTAAAATTAGAAATGAGTGGGACAGTGTGCCTTTTTCCAAAAGAGTCCATAGCTTTCATTAGAGTCTCTGTGCGGTTTATGACCTAAAAAGGAGCTCTAGTAATTTTCTTTACTCTCTTGAACTATGGTGTAAATTAGACCAACACAGATGCTCAAAGGAACTAGAGGAGTTCTTTTGTTTTTTTCCAAACCCCCAAATTTTCTTAATCCAATTTATTTTCAGCTCACATGTATTAACTGACTATATTCCTTCC
>NW_006432943.1:3050806-3071808 GCF_000325575.1 Pteropus alecto
ACTAAGTGCTTTGTATGATCTGATTAGTGTCAAATTATCTTTGCAATGTAGCAAGAAAACATACTGCCGAAGTCCAATGCTAGTACTTAAAACCCATAAAAATACATCTACAGGTTAAAAGAAACTGTATTTAATATCCTGGTATAAAACATTAATTTTGATCCCTCATTTATTAAGACATTCCCCCCGCCTCATGATAAATGGGACAAAGATAGAATTGAATTTGAAATGGGGAAGAGAGCCAATCTGCAATCTGTAGGTAAGCTTTTGTACAAACCCTTTGTTAGATTATTTGCAATTATTTCATCCACCAAAACTCCCTTATCTAGTCCCTAAAGCACATATCTTTAAATTTAAGATCTAAGAAGAGAAATATAGCATTACAGAAGCCATGCTTCTTGCTAGGAATCTAGGAATTCTCTCACTTCAAAACTCAAGTGACTACTCCTCAATGAATTACAATTTCACACTCAGACTACTGATTACGGTTTTGTCCTCCAGCTGAATTCTATTCAAATAGCTAAAATATAAGAATTTGGTCATATTTGCAAATGTCTTATAAAAAGAAAGAAAAAAACAATCTTACCAGGTCTTCATTGCTGGCTACCTGTTTATATTGCGAACAACTTCTCCACAGCACTGCAAGTAAACATACCAATTCTTTTTGTTAGGTGAGTAGCTAAAGAAAGTGTTTTTTATGGAGGCAAGATGAATCAAGGGACACAGTATAAATAACAGGTTTTATATTCATCATACTCACAATGACCGGATAAAAACCTTTTGATTAACACAAAGACAATATGGATGTGCCATCGAGGGCTTTGGAAAAGGGGCATATACACCCTTTCACCACCCATAGAACTCTCACCTGCTCTCTTCCGAAATTTATTTTCCCTTAACTCCAGGTTTAGAGACAGATTTTTAATGCGAATACTTAGGGGAGAAGCAATGGAAAGGCACTGCACCAAAGGGAAAATGAGTAAGAGAGCCCTTAAAGAGAGTACTGACAGAGAAGCACACAGAAGATAAATGTGCAGAAATGAGATTCGAGGGCCTATGTCACAATTTCGCCCTGATCTGGGACCTCAGACATCTGGAATTTGTCGCTGGATACTAAGTTCACCTGGAGACCTTAGGCAAGTCCCCGCCTGCCTCTTTTTGATAATCACCCCATTAGTTTTGTTTTTAGGTTTTTTTTTTTTTCAGGTGAAGCAACCCTTGGTTGACCTCACAGATTGCAAGGATCCTGTCAGCTTACGATCGTTTTTTTTTTTTTTTTATTGTTATTTTTTAAAGCCTATAGCACCTGGTCTTTCTAGGTGGTCTCCCATGCAAGTACTAACCAGGCTCGACTCTGCTTAGCTTCCGCGATCAGACTGGATCGAGATTTTTCAGGGTAGCATGGCCTTAGACTTTTTTTTTTTTTTAAAGTGTGCTGGAAAACATCTCACGTCCCCTTCAGTTTTAAAATACTAGTCATGGGCCATTACAGATTCCCCCCTATCTTGGATTAAGTCTTAAATCCCCTAGAAACCGGCGCCGCTTAGCTAACAGTGGCGACTCTACTGACCTTAGGACTAAAGCAACAGCTGCAATGCTACAAGGGAACATAAGATATGGAGACTTTACCCGCCTGAGTTCCGGGATTTGGGAGGCAGACAGCAGCCGTTACATAGTGGATCAACTTTCTTCTCCCTAGACCATTGCAAGCATCAACCATTGCGGCCATGGTTCCTCGTTCCTCTTCTTTCTTTCCTCTTCATAAACCGTCCTCACAGTCTTTTCCGGTGTTCCTCCCCTGTTTCCCCGAGTACTCCACTTAAAGGTTCCGCTAGCAAAGCCTAGGGCCAGTGGCGGGAGCGGGGAGTGGGCGGGTTTTTCAATGCGCCTGCGCAGCACCTTTACGTTCTCGCCCTCACCGCGTCTCAAGCCCGCGACACTTTGATTGGATGAGAAGGCGGGCACCCACGTCTGTGCCTCCGCTTCCGGTCTGAGAACTATTAAGTCTTGGTCTTTCCCAAGGGTGGTTGGGGGGTGTGCAAGCGTTACCTATTTTGCTACCGGCGCGCCTTGCCCTCCACTCACTGGGGTTTGGCGGCTGAGACACGGTGGACGACGTTCGGGCAGGGCCCTAGGCCCCTTCCATGGATGAATGTGGTTCGCGCATCCGCCGGCGTGTGTCTGTCCGCAAAAGGAACCGTCCTAGCCTAGGGACCATTTTTGCCACCCCCACCGCGGCCGAGCTCAAGCCCAGCAATGAGGAGGAGACGGAGGAGGAGAAGGCTGGGAGTCGGCGGCGGAAAACTGTGGGCGTGCAACCGCTCGAGGTACAGCCGGATCAGCTCTCAAATTCCCCCGAGTTCTTCATCCCATATCCCGCGTTTGGGGCGATGATACAACCCAAGCCTCTTACTGCCCATACCCACTGAAAGAGGAGGAGTGGGAGGCCAGCTACAGAAAGCTTGCAACTTGAAACCACAAAATTTTGGCATTTCCCTTCTCGGGTGCAAACGTTTGACCAATTGTCTACTAGTCTTAGTGTACTTACCTTGGCTTTGTTATCGCTGTTAATTATCACTTGTAAGGTATTGCCTTGTTATCCTCGTTTTTATATAATGAAACGTAGACCCCCGAGACGGAAAAGATAACGCACGCAGCAAGTTAAGTGGGATGACTGAGAGGCAAAGTCAGACTTCGAGGTTACTGCTGCTCCTGCTGTACTGATAAAATCTATTTATTGCACATACATATGTGCTGAGTAAGCTATTTACATTATCTAGATTTTACAATAGAAATCAGGCCCTGAGAAGTTAACTTTTAGTGAGGTGACATCCCAATAGATGTCTGTAAGTTCTGCTACCTCTTTAAGGATTTAGCACTGGCTGAAGAATTAGGATTCCAGAATCACCACATGCTAGGAGTGTAGTATAAGCAAGTTACCTACCCTCTCTGGGCCTCCATTTCTTCATCTGTAAAATGGGGATGATAATATATGTTTCACAGGGTGATTTACATTTAGGTCTATAAGCCATGTGTGGCCATTTAATTATATACCTGGCATAATCCTAGGCTGAAGCTAAAATTGACCATAAATATTTTTGTTTTCTTTCCAGAATAATGATAGTGAAGAGGACATGTTTGGTGACTATGATAGCTTTTCTGAAAACTCTTTCTTAGCCCAAGTTGTTGACCTGGAACAAAAATACATGCAACTTCCTGAAAATAGGAAACATGATACAGACTTTGCCACTGAAGATCTTTGTTCAGAAAGCATCAAACATAACAGAGTTAGCATTACCACTGTAGGCAGCTTTACTGAATTAAAAATGGAGGAGCACACAAAGAACCAGAGTGGTCATGAAGATGTCTCTATTGAACTTGGAGCTGATCTGTTGTATGAATTGCCTTCTTCACAGGTTTTATACTTTGGAAATGTGCAGAACTCTTCAAATGATTTTGGGGATCAGTCTACTAAAGAGAGGGATTGCAGCTCCGCCTCTCTTAAGACTGTGAATGAAGAATTGCCCAATAATAGTGTAGAACAACCCCAACAAATCAATGCCTCTTCTAATGTCAGAACCAGTTCAGACGTGAATAGGAGAAAAAGTCTTAAAGATCATCTAAAAAGTGCCATGACTGGAAATGCCAAGGCCCAAACACCAATGTTTTCTAGGACTAAACAGCTCAAAGAAACTCTCCTATCTGAGGAAATTAATGTTGCTAAGAAAACAATTGAGTCATCATCAGATGACCTTGGACCTTTTTATTCATTACCCAGTAAAGTGAGAGACCTTTATGTTCAGTTCAAGGGAATTGAAAAATTATATGGTAATGCTTTTTGCTGGAATGGAAAAAATTTTGCCATCATTACCATAGTATTAGTGCAAATCTATAGGAAGCAGATACTTACATTGTCATATAGCTCATCTTAAATGAAAATGTCAGCCCTCTCTCAACCTATCCCTGTCCTGCTAATACTGAACCTCTTTTCTTCCCTTCGTGGTCACAATTCTCAAACCTGTTATCTTGCTGTCTCTCTGTCTTCAACCTCAAATAATTCCCAACCCACTCCAACACTGGGTTCTGTGCTCTCACTTAAGATAAAATGACTCGAGTGTGTAAACTCAATGATACTTTTAGTTCTTACATGACTTCTTAGTAACTTACCTGACACAATTAACCAGACCCCTTTTGAAACACTCGTTTCTTGACTTCTTGACATTCCACTCCTGGTTTTTTCTGATTGTTTAGCTGCTACTCAGTTTTTTTAGCTGGTGTTTCCTTGGCTGGCTGGCTTTCTTCTCTACCAAAACTTAGTTGTTGGAATTCTTTTAACTACTGAGATGACTTGAGTGAAAGAAGTCAGTATTAGTAATACCACTGAATAAATATTTTTAAAGGTAGCTGAAGATTGTGTAAAGAATACTGATAACAATGTATCGTGATGTTTTTCAAAAATCCTGGGTTCTTGCATATATTTCAAATATGTGTCATTTTAGACAAAAAGGGACAGTCGCTGAAGATGAGCCTATCAACCAGTCACTTCATAAGTATTTCTGAAACTCTTTTCTTAGTATCTTAGGAACCATATGAAAACATGGATTCTTATCTTGGAGAAGACAATCAGATTGGAGCAGTAGAACTACAGGAAACAGTCTAACATTAGACAAGTGTCTAATATATTCTAAATTGTGAGGTTTGTAGTTTAAGAGCTAATGATGTGTATTGCTCTTGAAGTAGATGTTAACTTCCCACCCTTTGCTTTTCTCCTAGCACCTTGTTCTTATTTTAATCTGCATCTCCTACCAGAATGAATATCCTGAGGAGAGGGCTCTGTCTAACTCATCTTTTTATTACATAACTAGCTCTGTGCCTGGTGCACTCTGATAGGTTCTCAACTGCTGGGGTTGTCAGCTGAGGTATGAATTCTGGCCCTGTCACTTAAACGCAAGTTTAGCAATCTGAGCCTTAGTTCCTGATCTGTTAAAAAGGAATGATGGTGATGATGATGATAATAGTTTTCTTGCAAGTTATGTGTCAAGGACATTCCAAATTAGACTTTATATTGGTAGCTTTGAAGTATGAACTTTGGTAAATAACTTTTTAAATCTCCTTTTGTAAATCTTGCTTAATGTCATGAACAGTTTAAAACAATTATGTGTGCTGTTTTTCATTGAATTAAAGCATGACTTTCAAAGTGCAGTTTCACCTGAAGTCATGCTTTCAAAGTTCAGGTGAAACTTGAACTAGCATCAGCATCACCTGAGCACTTGTTGAAATGTACATTCTCAGGCCCCACCCCGACCTACTGAATCAGAACCTCTGAGGGTGAGACTAGCAGTCTGCTTTCACAAGCCCTCCAGGGAATTCTGATGTGCCAAAAATTTGAGAACCACTGAGCTAGAGAACCTCCACTTTATACTGTTATTTTTGCTTTTCTATAGTAGAATTAAATATTTAATGTGTTTTATTTAAATGTTGAGAACTAAGTTAATTTGCTTTTTTAATGTTTGAAGATAAACAATATTCTTAAATATTTGTTATTTTAGTCATTTTATACTTTAAAAATCTGAGTTGGATAAAATGTAGATATGGCCAAATATTTTTACATAAATATCTGCAGTTTGATAACTAATAGGTGATACTAGTCTGGAGTATTTTTTAATATTTATTAAATTTAAGGATTTAAGTATTTTTGACATTTTTAAGATCTTTTTTCTGAAATATTTTTAAAGTAAAAAAGTACATAGTTATTTACAAAAATTTGAGAATCACCAAAAAAAGCACAATAAGTCACTTGTAACTGTCATTCATGTATAACTGTTTTAATACCTTTGTAATATGTCCTGTTAATCATTTTTTAATTTTTTGGGAAAACATGCAAAATATCCAAGCCCATCTTTTCTTTGCATATATTCTGTGCCTGTGCACTCTGATAGGTTCTCAACTGCTGGGGTTGTCAGCTGAGGTATGAATTCTGGCCCTGTCACTTAAACGCAAGTTTAGCACTCTGAGCCTTAGTTCCTGATCTGTTAAAAAGGAATGATGGTGATGATGATGATAATAATAGTTTTCTTGCAAGTTATGTGTCAAGGACATTCCAAATTAGACTTTATATTGGTAGCTTTGAAGTATGAACTTTGGTAAATAACTTTTTAAATCTCCTTTTGTAAATCTTGCTTAATGTCATGAACAGTTTAAAACAATTATGTGTGCTGTTTTTCATTGAATTAAAGCATGACTTTCAAAGTGCAGTTTCACCTGAAGTCATGCTTTCAAAGTTCAGGTGAAACTTGAACTAGCATCAGCATCACCTGAGCACTTGTTGAAATGTACATTCTCAGGCCCCACCCCGACCTACTGAATCAGAACCTCTGAGGGTGAGACTAGCAGTCTGCTTTCACAAGCCCTCCAGGGAATTCTGATGTGCCAAAAATTTGAGAACCACTGAGCTAGAGAACCTCCACTTTATACTGTTATTTTTGCTTTTCTATAGTAGAATTAAATATTTAATGTGTTTTATTTAAATGTTGAGAACTAAGTTAATTTGCTTTTTTAATGTTTGAAGATAAACAATATTCTTAAATATTTGTTATTTTAGTCATTTTATACTTTAAAAATCTGAGTTGGATAAAATGTAGATATGGCCAAATATTTTTACATAAATATCTGCAGTTTGATAACTAATAGGTGATACTAGTCTGGAGTATTTTTTAATATTTATTAAATTTAAGGATTTAAGTATTTTTGACATTTTTAAGATCTTTTTTCTGAAATATTTTTAAAGTAAAAAAGTACATAGTTATTTACAAAAATTTGAGAATCACCAAAAAAAGCACAATAAGTCACTTGTAACTGTCATTCATGTATAACTGTTTTAATACCTTTGTAATATGTCCTGTTAATCATTTTTTAATTTTTTGGGAAAACATGCAAAATATCCAAGCCCATCTTTTCTTTGCATATATTGTTTTCTAATACTGGGTTTATACTATCCAACACACATGTATAATCTGTTTTTTTCATTTAACTGTATTGAGCATAAATCTACTCCCTCATTTTCAAGCTGCAGAGAATTACATCATATGATCGTGCAAAAATTTATTCAACCTTTATCCCCCCAGTGGCTCTTTGTTATATATAAACAGTGCCATGATGAACATCTTGCACATAATCTTTCTGTGTGTCCTTGCTTTTATTTCTATGTGTGTAGAGTTCTAGAAGTAATACTACTAGATCAAAGATAATGTGCAGTTTTATTTTTGATACTTCTAGAATGCTTCCCAAAAAATTTATAGCAGTTTATGTTCTCATAAACCATACACAGGGAATGCCTGTTTGTCTCCACTCTAGTCAGCTCTGGATTTTATATGCATAGGCCTTTTTTTTGCCCCTACTTATTTGTTTTATTTGTTTGCCAACCCAATAGGTAACAGTTAAGCATCTTTTCATATGTTATTAGCTATTGCATTTCTCCCTGCAGTGAAATACCTTGCCACATCTTTTGCCCATTTTTCTAGTGATAAAATACTGGTGCATATTTTGCAGACTTCTAGTGATCCAGGTTGTCAAATTATCCTTCAGAGTAGTTATACTAGTTTTTATGCCATGTTTTGGATCTGACGTAATGCCATTCATGAATTCCATCTTGCTAAACTGTGGAAACTCTAGGTATGCCAGTTAATAATCCTAGTTTTTTATGGTTTAAACTCAGTTTAAGATGGTATTAAGTCCATTAAAAATTCAGCTCCCCTATGAAAGCTAGTTGAATAGTCTTTCTTGGTTTGTAAAAAATCTCATGTTTTTTCCTTCTCCCCCTATTTTTCTGTAAGATGGTGTTTTGATGAATGAGAAAGGGAAGCTTCGCAATCTCCTTGCAGAATGTAAGAGGAAGGCCTTAAAATTCACACAGATCTTTGTACTGTCTTGTAGCTGCTCTGGTGACCCAGATGATGCCTCTTGTCCAGCAGGCACTGCCTGCCCTCTTGGGATCTTAAATCTAAGTCTGCAACTGGCAAGTAGGTGTGCTAGTTAGTTGCCCACCTCGCTGACCAGATCTGAGTTAGAATTAGACTCTTCACTGGTTGTGCACATCACACATTGGGGATTTTTGACATTTAATATTGATGTGTGATTACATTTATCATTATAAGAACTACACAGGGTGGGATTTGATTTTTCCTTCATAGAAAACTTGATTTGAGGTTGAAATTGTAGAGGGGAAAATAATGCTTGTTATTTTTTTTTAATTCCACAGAATGGCAACATACTTGCTTAACACTGAATTCTGTGCAAGAAAGAAAAAATTTAATATATTCCTTGCCAACAAGTGGTGGAAAGACCCTCGTAGCTGAGATTTTAATGCTACAAGAACTGCTTTGCCGGCGCAAAGATGTTTTAATGATCCTACCATATGTGGCAATTGTCCAAGAAAAGGTGTGATTTTTTTTTTAACAAGTGATATTTGCTAATGTTATTTTGGCATTAAGATATGAAAAGTAGCATAAATACTTTTTATTGACCGAGAAGAGGTACCTCTTTTAATGATGAAGAATTAATATTTTTAGAATGTACAAAAGCAGTATGGAGCACTTAACTGAAAATCTCTTCTGATACTAATCACCTGTTGCAGAAAGAATTATTTTTCTAAGCTGGTGGGTTAAACATTATAAATGTCTACTGATTTTAGCTTGCTTTGAATTATATCATCAAAATAAATGAGTTATTCTGATAATTTTATATCAGAAGAGACAGTTGAAATTTATTTTCTTATATATTATCTAGTTTAAAAGTTCATTTTGTAAAGATCAACACATTAAGTATGACATTTCTTAGTTATACATGTCCTATCCATGACCAGATAGTATCCCCTTGATTGATATTAAACACAATTTTAGATTTTTTAAATCTCTGTGTGCACTTTAATAATTAGAGTTCTTATTTACGGGGAGTTTTTTGTTTGTTTGTTTTGTTTTGACTAATATTCTAGATTTCAGGTTTGTCAAGTTTTGGTATAGAACTGGGTTTCTTTGTTGAAGAATATGCCGGAAGCAAAGGAAAATTTCCTCCAATTAAAAGAAGAGAAAAGAAATCACTATATATTGCCACTATTGAAAAAGGACATGGTCTGGTCAACTCCTTGATTGAAACTGGAAGGATTAGTAGTCTGGGTCTGGTTGTTGTGGATGAGGTGGGTCACTGCTTTTATAGCTTATCAACATTTTTATTATACTAACATTATTATGTGGATCTGCTTAGTACCTTTATGAGAATAAATGATATATTTTAATACATAGAAGATACAGATGAAAACATTTCATACTTGGTAATATTAAATTCAGTTTTGTGTCAAGTGTTTCTTGAATAGAAAATATATTTGTATGTATATTCAATTTTACAGGACTTATGAATTCCAGATGTGTCAAGATGTTGCCCCCAAACCTCATTAACTTAAAATACCAGTGAAATAATGCATATATGCTCTAGTTGCGACATCCAAAATACTTAAGAGTTATAAAGACTACTGCTTTTCATACAAATATATGCCTGTTTTATATAAGTATTATATGCAGATTTATTTTTTCTCTTTTAAAAAAAAAAAAATCTCCAGTTGCACATGATTGGTGAAGGAAGCCGTGGGGCTATACTAGAAATGACCCTAGCAAAACTCCTCTACACTAGCAGTAAGTATTTTTTCAAATGTCGTCACTAATTGATTTTTAATAAAACGACCTATAAAAGACTTAATTTATCACTAGCTAGATTACGTAACCTAGAGTAAGATACTTAAGCTTTCTACTTTAGATTTTTATTTTAAGGTAAGCTTTTAAATTTTTGTTGGAAGAATACATGAATGAGGATAATTGTGAAGATAAGTGAAATTAACATTTGAGGATGTCCCTCATTATCTTTCACTTACTATCTGTGTGTGCTTAGGCAGGTGACTCAACCTTTCTGTTTCTTCATCTATAAAATACAGATAATAATGATACTGACCTGATAGGATTGGTGTGAGGATTATATGAGTTAACACATGTGAAACATTCAGCAATGCCTACCACATAGCACTCAATAAGTTTGCTGCTGCTGCCACCATCAGTATCATCATCATCACCATATTAATAATGCAATATATTCAAGTAGTCATTTTAAATAACTATTTTGCAATACGAGATATTCTTTAAACGTACATGAAATATTAATCCTAGATGCCTTCTCTACTATTTAATAATATGCTGTTGCAATAACTTAGCTTATATATGCAAAAATTAATTATAAAGGTCAAATCTTAGGAATTGTTTTTAAAATTTTAATAGCAATGGTATTTGGACATATTTTAGCACTTTGTAATCATTCATTCAAAAAACATTTATTGAGTGTGTGCCAGACACTACTTTAAGTGCTAAGGATACAACAGTGAATAAAAGAAAGTCCCTGCCTTCATTAAACACATTTTAACGCAAGTGAACAGACAATAAGCAGATAAACAAGAAGACATATGGTGTGTCAGATGGTGACATGTTCTATGGAAAAATATAGAGAAAGAGAGGAGAAAGATCACCTACTTGTCAAATCCAGTGTACACTGATTATTCTTGTCTCAACTTTTCTTCAACATTTAACTATCATTTATTTATTGTTTGTTTGTTTGTTTGTTTTTATGGTGACATTGGTTAACAAAATCCAGTAAGTTTCAGCAGTAGACTTTAACAGTAAGGCATATATATATTTACACTGCGTGTTCACCTCCCATAGTTAGATTTCTTTCTGTCACCTCATATTTGACCCCCTTTACCCTGTCTACTTCCTCCCTCTCCGCACTCCCTACCTTCTGGTAACCACTAATCTATAGTCCATGTCCATGAGTCTCTGTTTGTTTCTCCTGTTCATTTGTTGTTTATATCTCACATATAAGTGATATCATGTGATTTTCAACTTCTTCCGTCTGGCTTATTTCACTTAGCATGATTATCTCGAGGTCCATCCATGTTGTCGCAAATGGCAGTATTTCATCTCTTCTTATGGCTGAGAAATATTCCATTGTATATATGTACCACAGCTTCTTTAGCCAATCATCTATCGTAGGACACTTCGGTTGCTTCCATGTCTTGGCCACTGTGAATAATTTTATTCTTGTCTCAACTTTTCTTCAGCATTTGACTGTTTATCATTCTTTTTTCCTTTGTTTACTGCAACATCATTCTCTCTTGGTTTCCCTGCTCTCTCTCTGTGTAAGAGGGATCACATGGAAAAATAGCATAGCATACTGTCTGAGATCAGACTCTGGAACTAGATTCAAATTTTAGCTTACTTCTAACCACATGCATGACCTTAAGCAAGTTGTAGTAACTGTGCCTCTCTTTCCTTATGCCCCAAAAACGGATGATAGTAATAGAACCTTCTTCACTGAATTGCTGTGAAGATGGCATGAGTTAATATTGTAAAGCATCTAGCATAGTACCTACACATAATGGAGATGTGTTTGCTATTACTGTATACTTATTCATCTTTCTACACCAGTACCTTACACTTAATATTTTTAAATGAAATTAATATCTTTAGTTTTTCCTTCCTGTTCTCCTTTGTGACACCTCATTCTAAGCATGTTTATTATGTACATTGGTGTTACCATAGAGTCATCTGAGTCTCTTCTCTTGTGTCCTACTTCATACTGTTTCTGCTAATTCTTATCCACACTCAGGATATCAAGTGCTTCCTGTGTGCTAATGGCTCCCGATCTGTATTTCCAGCTTATAGTTCCCTTCTCAGTGATATCATCTACCAACTGGACACTCCTATTTGAATATCCTGTGAACAGCTGAGAGTCACGTCCAAGTCTATTTTTACAAACCCATTCTTCAGTCTGAATTCCCTGCCACCATCTGCCAGCCAGCCAAGCCAGAATCTTAAATCCTCACTCCTGCACATTCTGTTGGCAAGCAAACCCTCTCTGGTCTACCTTATAAATACATTTTTTAATTCTCTCCCTCCTGTCCTTCATGCTACTAAATCTTCAGATTAATACCTCATCCTTTCTTACCTAGATTACCACAGAGATCAACACAGACTTTTGTCTGCCTTCAGTCTTGATCACTGCCCTCTCCCTCACCAAATCTGTCTTCTCTAGAGCAGTTAGAATATTTCATAAATGCAAATCCCCTATTTATAGTCCTTCCATAGCTTCCCTTTGTTTCTGCATAAATCCCAATTTTCTGAGGACAGCCTTTCTTTAATTGGCCACATGTTCACCTCTTCAGCTTCATAGTCCACCCTTATGGAGTGGGAAGGGACAATGCTTATTCCTCTTTCAAATAACATCTTGAGTGATAAAATTTCAAGATTAAAGATAACAGCAGTGAAAAAGCACTGGCCAAGAAGGCCTCTTTGTTTTTTGATAGCTAAGTGGAAAGCAGCAATTTTGTACTGCCCGGGAAGTCATGCAGCTTCATGAGTTTCACGCCATCTTTATTTTAAAATAAAGAAAACCTGATAGCAAGATTCCATAAAGAATTTTTCATGTGGCAAGAGTTCTGGACTCATTCAGCCCTACATCCTACACTGTCCGTCTGCATATGACTGTACCCATAGAAACTGTTGTAGCTCTTCGTAAAGATAGTTAGCAACAACTATGTATACGCTCATTATTGTTTAGAAGTCTTAATAAAGATCCTATTTCTTGCTAAGTTTGAAATTTTATAAAATTCTAAATAGTAACTTTTAGGATATGAGAAATATTTTATTCTTTAACTGCCAGATAAATACTCTGATAATATATTTTTCTTACACAACCCCACCCCTTTACCAAAGCACTCAGGAAGAATTTAGAACACAAAAAGGTTGCTAAAAATTATTATGGTATATTAAGTAACAAATTTTTCTCAATACTTTGGATTTTTTTCGTAGAAACAACTCAAATTATTGGTATGAGTGCAACATTGAACAATGTTGAAGACCTACAAGAGTTCCTTCAAGCAGAATATTACACCAGTCAATTCAGACCAGTATGTGCCTGAGGTTTGCACTGTATCGATTCATTGTGTATCATCTTACTTAGAAACAAAAGTAATTAATGTACCATATAAAAAAATTCCATAAAGTAGCAAAGGGCCATAATTCCATTTACCATGGCTATATGCTAATAAGCTTGAATTTGAATATAGAGAATGTGAACTCTGTGGGGTCAAGAGATCTTGGCTTGGGTCACAACTGTATCTGTAACACCCGAAACAGTGCCTGGCCCATGGGCCTTCAATGAATATTTATCGAATGAAATTTTCTAGACCCATACTATTTTTCCATTGCTTATTCTCTGAGGTAAAAATTTTCATGTCAAAATTTAGTGATTTATGTTTTGATTTATTGGCACATTAAAAATGTTATCTCAAAAGTTAAAATATTTATGCTTTGGTAGTTATAATGCTTCTTAAACATGTTTAGACTTAACATGGATTTAAATTTAAACTTCTCAATAATAGCATTCCCAAAATTCTTGAAGAAAGTAAATAATGTTTCTGTCTGCACTACTAATGTGCATGTTCTGTCTCTAAATGGATTTTCAGAAAATGATTTTTGAGAATTACCAAATTTTAATTTGAAAGTTGATGTTTTTACATTTGCACCAAATATGAAAATTTTCAAGGATATTTTCTGACCTTAATTGTAAAATTAGATGCTGTTCTTTTAAAAATTCAATGAGCTGTATTCACAAAGTTTTTAGTCTATAAATACTTAAATTAAAAATAATATATATGGTGGTACTTAGAATGAAAACTGATGACTAATAAAACAGATATTTTAGATCTTGAGGAATAATGCAAATAACTCCTTAATAAGAGATAAAAAGTGTGAACACTTAACTCATTTGTACTTTTTGTGAAAAATAAGAAAGTGTATAGTTTCCATTTAGATATGTGGCTATTCAATTCAGAAGTGTTTTTTGAGGATATTAATCCTTATTTTGATTTAATGGGGGAAAAGAGACTTAAAAAGAGATATGGTAAAGAAAATACTTTTAAGTTAAAGCATATTTTACATACCTTAGAAAAGCTAAAATTTTTGTGTAGGTGTCCTTTACAGCATGTTTTACAAAATATATAACTCTCGAAAAAGGAACTTATATGTGTTGTTAATTGCAAATATCCTTTTAATCCAAGGTCGAATTAAAAGAATATCTGAAAATAAATGATTCAATATGTGAGGTTGACAGCAAAGCTGAGAATGGCATGACTTTTTCACGTCTTCTTAATTATAAGGTAACGTTAATAACCCTTGAACCCAAGGCTCCCAGACTTTGTGCCCAGGTACCCCGGGGCACCACAGAAGAGTCACGTGGATACCATGGATGAGCTTAGATTTTTTGAAAGAAACCTGTGATGCTTGACATCTGTTAAATACCATACAAACTGCTGGTTCTAGGTAGTTAGTTTCCAGTTTCAACATTAGATCACACAACATACCTTTTATGATATCGTACTTTTGTGAAGTTGGGTATTTTTGCAGTTATTGTAAACAGATAGCATGTGAAAATCAATATGGGACAGGAAATGAGGGTAGCTATGTCCAATCTAATTCCAGATTTGAAAGACTACAGTGCCCAGTTGTGTGCACACCTCATTAATGGGCTGTTGTGGTTATTTAAGAATGAAATAAATATTTTTTATTCAATTGATGTATATTATTTATGTAGACAGCTACTATATAGTGAGGTAATGTATACTCATTAAGTTTTTAGACCTAACTCCCCAATAAACAAAACTGTTAGATCTTTTGACCTTGGGGCTCCATGAACCAAGAAAATTTGGAGACCGCTCCCTTAAACATTTGTTCATTTATCAGTAACAGCAAAAAGGAACATTTGTGGCCTGTGTATTCAGATATTGAAGTATGAAAATGTTAATGTCCACCACGCTAGTGTTCTATAACATATGAAGGGTATTTAAAAGGAGGAAGGATTTTACAAGTTTTAGAATTCTATGAATTCTAATTCATATTTCATTTTCAGGAAGTCAGAGAAAGTGAGGAGATTTTAAAATACTATGTTTTTCTCCATGTTCTTTGAGTTCCTTGTGCCTGCTTGATAAATATTATTTTTATTTCTGAAAATATGTCTCGTAGTATGAATCTGCTTCTTTGAAACTATTAGTAATCATTAAAGGTATATCTATCTTATTTACACAGCCCTTTGACTATTATTAGGATCAATTTGTGTTTCTGTGGACATTTTTGTACTGCTTTGGTGGAGATGGGCATGCAGTGGAGTTATTAATAACATTACCTGTTTTCACTTCTTTAATTTTAAACTAAATATACCGAACAATCCTAATAACCTAAAAGCGAGACTTAACATTTTGATGTTTAATATAGGTTTCATTTTTTCTATTAAATGATCAGATTTATTAAATCAGAAATTCAAAATTATGGGTCATTTACTTACCTTTCAAAGCATACTGGTAAAATGACAGGCTTTTATGGTTGCTAACTGCCTTGTTGCTACATCTTGTTGTGCAGTATTCTGATACTCTGAAAAAGATGGATCCTGATCACTTGGTAGCATTGGTGACAGAAGTTATTCCCAATTATTCCTGCTTAGTTTTTTGTCCCACAAAGAAGAACTGTGAAAACGTAGCAGAAATGATATGCACATTTTTAAGCAAGTACGTTAATCTTTTAAAAATATTCTTTTCTGTTTTATTTTTATCATGATTTACATGCTATGTATTCTATTTATTCAACAAGCACTAATTACTTTTTGCAGAACTTTATGTTAAGTTGTTATATTAGATTCTAAAGGCCTGACCCTGAAGAAATTTTAACTGAAATTTACATATGTGAAATATCCAGAGAAAAAATTCTAAGGCTACATAGAAGAGAATGCTAACATACTACCTTAGATCAATTATTCTCAACTTTGACTGCACAGTGAATCGGGGCTTTTAAAAATGCCAGTGCCCAAGCTACATCTTAGGCTAATTAGAATATCTGGGGATGGCACCCAGACATCATTTTGTGAAGCTCCCCAGGCAAATCCAGCTTGCAGCCAAGGTCAACCACTGGCTGAGGTAGTCAAAGGACTAATCACTATAAACGCTGCGGGGATAAATTATATCTTCATCTTAATTTTCTCTTTAACTAAATACTATTCCTTTGTTTTCTTAGTAAGCTTCACACTTAAGCTGTTAAGACATTTGAATTGAATTTCCTATGTAATCAAGAAGTTTATTGGTTTGTAATTTTATAATATTTTAATATTGGCTCTGTTATACTCACTGAGATAAGTATAATGTTATTTTAAGTATGAGCAGTTCCGTTTTTTCTGTACCTGTTTGTCCCATGTGTAGTTTTATTTTTTTTTTTTTCAGACTTTTGGCCCATTAGCCTGTACTATATAGCCTACCTTGAATTCTAATCTAGTCATCCTCTACCTCCTCTCCCAATCCTTCTGGTAGGATTGGTCTAAAATAACGTTAAAGTAATTGAATAATACAAAGATACAGACTTCAGGATAAAGTCTAGAAGTTTCCCATTTGGTAACTAATAATGTACCTTTACAGTGATGATGTTGATTATAAAAGCCTAAGGAAATTAAATTATCATTGAAGTATTTCCAGTAAATCACTCATTTTCTTATAATTTAAGATAAGATAGCACTGGCTAAGTAATATGGAAATTTAGAGACTAACAATTGACTAGGAGATATGAGGTTTATAAATTATACCCTTCACTTATTTTGCTTTCTGATGTTAATAGTTTATTTGTGTCATACATGTTTATGTTTAATATGGAAGCATTTAAAATTTGGGTTCTGCAACCCTTAATTAATTGTAATTGATACTTGATACTTGCTTCAAGAGATAGGAATTAATGCTTTATTTCCTAAGGAAAATTTCCTCTAAGATATATTTTCCATATTACTTGCTGCTTTTGTAAGCTAAAGATTCTAAGCATAGTTTAGTCCCTTTTTTGTGGCTGTTGGCTAAAATGTTAAGTCATATTTAGATGATACCTTTTATATTCTGTATTTTTGGTATAGATGAAGTGAAATCTAGGGCTAAATGGGTTCTGATCTCAATGGCTTTAAAAATAATTTCTTAAGAGCCCTGGGATATCAACTTGTATCTTAATTGTTTGCCTCCTTATCATAAATTTTTGTGGGAATCAGGCACAGTAAAATCACCTGAGCAGTAGAATATGGCTATGTATCTATTTAAATACAAAGACTGAAGCAGATTTTTCTTAAGTGATTGTCACAGTCTCAAGGAATATTATCTTTTTTGTAGCTTTAATTCCTTTGACTTTTAGTCACAAATGTCTTTTAAACACCATTTGCTGACAACTGCCAAAGCTCTGGTCATATTACTTTCCCTAAAAATCTTCCTAAAGTGTTTCTTAACCTAGATACCTAAGTGTTTCTTAGCCTGGAATTCAGGCTAAGATCTGCCTCAGCTTACTCTTCCTTCCTTATTTCTTCTACTTTTCATTCGCCCTGCGATTCATTCATTCTGAACTTTGATCATGCCTTTCATCATGCTTTACCCTGTGTCAAGAATGCAGCTGACAAGCAATTATCTGCAAAAATGCCCTATTTTAAAAATTTTTATAAGCACTGTCTTTTAATTATTTGTGAAATGGTGATTGAAAGGTACTAAATATTTGCTCCACTTCAAAAAAGGAATGATTAAAATTGATGAAAAAGGAAAAGAAAAAAAAATATTGCCACTTCTTTAACATCTGTTCTTCAAGACCCAGAACAGATCTCAGGTTCTCCCACAAAAACTTTCTCTTTACAACCATCTGGTCAGTTATAGATATTGTCTCCCTTCTCTAAAATTTTATGGTGATTATCCATTATTCTCACGGCATATAAGACTTAATTCCTTGAGAAGGGCTCATCCAATACATTCCTTTCAGGACCTTGCACACTGGCTGGAAAATAGCAACAGAACATCTATGGCTCCCCTACTCAGCTGTCACTTGTGATTCCTGCACTTATGACTCGACCACCTTCTTCCCAATTCTTCATTGTTCTTTTGTCTCCTTGCCTCCCATTTCTCAATGTCTTATGAAATTACTTCTTCAGTGAACACCAGCCAGAGCTCTATCCTTCCCATGAAGGAGACTGAAACAACACAAGGTTGTATATATTATATTTATATCTTGGACAATATTTGCTTGCTACTGGTATTCAGAAGTTGTTGCTTTACATTTAAATGGTAATTAGTTATAGCTTTTCTTTCTTTTCTCTTCTAAATGGAATTTAAAACAATATGTGCTCCTAGATATGGAGACATTATTGGATATTATTGAGGCTTCTAAAATACAAGTGTGTAGACAGTGTTTTACATATAATATGTATGATTTAATAATGTATGTTTCCATCTTAAGAAAATTTATAATTTAAAATAAAATAAATCATCTTCAATAAAGATATACAATCTGGTGAAAAATAATCATATCATCTAGAGCAGGGAAGGGACTTAACCTGGTGTCCATAGTGTCCATGGATTCATAGGAAATACAGAAATAAACTTCAGGAAGTCCATGAACCCTCTGAAATTTTAAGCAAAGTATTGTGTTTATGTGAATATTTGTTTTTTTTCTTAGCGTTAATCAGATTTTCACAATGCTCTGTGATCCACACAAAGGTTGAGAGAGAATGCCTAGGAGTTTATGAAATCAGAATCAACTTTCTAAGAACATTTAAGTACCTATAGCAATGAAATTAGTACATTTTTTAAAAAGAATATTTACATGCATCTACTAAAATTAAAATGCTAGGCACTTTGTAACTATAAGATCAAAGTTCATCAGTCTAACATATCTTTTCCCTAGAGAATATATGAAACACAAGGAGAAAGAAAAACAGGAGGTGATTAAGAACTTGAAGAATATCAGCAGTGGCAACCTGTGTCCTGTTTTAAAGCGCACGATCCCATTAGGAGTTGCTTATCACCATAGTGGTTTAACAAGTGATGAAAGGAAGCTCTTGGAGGAGGCCTATTCCACAGGAGTTCTCTGCCTTTTAACCTGCACATCCACCCTAGCAGCAGGTGTTAACCTACCAGCTCGAAGGTGAGATATATAAGTTAACTGTTGGCCAGGCTCAAAACTTCAGTTCCTAGCTTGCCAGGAGTTTTGTTGTTGTTTTATTCTTTCTCAGTAGTGGATGAGAATTTATCAAATGTTTTTTCAGTATTTGCTGAATTGATTGTTTGGTTTATTTTCTTTAATATTTTAATAAAAAATAACATTAGTAGATTTCCTAGTATTTGAATTCCTTCTTTCTTTTGTGTTCTACCTTTCTGGTTTTGATGTCAGGGTTTATTATCCTACTTGTATAGAAACAGAAAGCTGTCTCATCTGAAAGAGTTTACTTAACATAGTGATTTTCTTGAAACCTTAAAGAACGCATTCAGAAAGATTTTTAAGTCCAGTATCTTTTTTTAGAGTAGATCTTCAATTACCTTTTCAGTTGTTACCAAAGCTGTAAGCCTGCATAATTGATTTCTGTTCTTTATAATTTGTGACTTTAAAATTTGTGACATTTTTTCAAATAAATGGTGAATTTTTATAAATCATCCATGGGTATATTTTCTGTTGGGTACGCAGTTTTCTATGTCTCAGTGAAATCACAGTTATTGATCATGTTATCAGCTGCTCTGTTTTCTATTTGTGATTCCTTGGTCTGTCAATTTTAGAGAGATGTTTTAGTCTCCCACTATAATTATGGAGATGTCATTTTCTCCTTTTTGCATTTCTAGAAATTTTTACTTCATATTTCAAAACTATTTAGGTATACAAAGGTTTACTCTAAATATCTTGTTGCTGAATTATATCCCCTATCAATAAAATAGGTCCTTGTTTTTCTCATTTAGTGATTTTACTTGGAATACTAGGACTACATTTTTTTGCCATTTATATATTTTTCCATTCATTTATTTTCAACCTCTGTCACTGATTTAGTTTTCCATTTTCAGGCAATTGGAGAAAAAAATAGGAAGTTACATATCCTATTTCTCTTACTCTAATTGTTACTCTTAAAATTTTAACAATTGTAATCAAATGTTTTCTAACATTGTAGAATTAATCAATAATTATATTCTCTCTCGAATGAGTCTTCTTAGCATTTGTATACTCTCCTATTGCCTCATGTACGTATGTTGCAGTTAACTAGAATTTTAGTTCCAGATTTTTAATTTTCTTTCATCTTATAATCAGTAACTGTTTAAACTTATCTATAAATTATACTTGTTTTTTCCTTACCTCTCATATCATACATCTTTCTTCTGTGATTCATATTTTATTTTGCCATCCTTGAGTAATTATTGTTTTAAATGCTGCATTTGGGGTAAAAAAAATTTCCCCTTTTTCTTTCTTTCTTTTTTACTGTTTTAAAGATTTTGTTCTTTAACATTTTATTTGTCTTAATTTTTATTTTTCTCCCCCTCTCACTCCCCTCTGGTAACCACTAGTCCATTATCCATGTCCATGAGTCTCTGTTTGTCCTGTTCATTGTTGCTTTTAGGTTTATATAACACATGTAAGTGATATCATGTGATTTTCAACCTTTTCAGTCTGGCTTATTTCACTTAGCGTGATTATCTCGAGGTCCATCTATGTTGTCACAAATGGCAGAATTTCATCTCTTCTTATAATTGAGTAATATTCCATTGTATATATGTACCACAGCTTCTTTAGCCACTCATCTGTGGTAGGACACTTCGATTGCTTCCATGTCCTGGCCACTGTGACTAATGCTGCTATGAACATCAATGTGAAAATATCTTTTCAGATGAGTTTTCAAGTCTTTAGGGTAAATACCCAGTAGAAGGATTGCTGGCTCATATAGTAGATCATTCTTAGTTTTTTTGAAGAACCTCCATACCATTTTCCATAGTGGGCAGTGTAAGCCTTTTTCTCCACATCCTCTCCAACATTTGTTATTTCTTGTCCTGTTGATTATAGCCATTCTAACAGGTGTGAGGTGGTATCTCATTGTGTTGTGGT
>NW_006432943.1:3073134-3075471 GCF_000325575.1 Pteropus alecto
TTCTTTTAATAGGGTCTTACAGTTTTCATTATATAGGTCCTTCACATGTTTTGTTAGATTTATTCCTAGGCATTTTATTCTTTTTGTTGCAGTTACAAAAAGAATTATTTTTTCCACTTCTTTTTCTGACACTTCTTTATTAGAGTATAGGAATTATATGGATTTTTGAATATAGATTTTGTATCTAGAAACTTTACTGTATTTCCTTACTGTTTCTAGTAGCGTTCTTATGGAGTCTTTAGGATTTTCTATATAGAGAATCATATCATCCGCAAATAGTGACAGTTTGACGTCTTTGTTTCCTATCTAGATGCCTTTTATATCCTCTTGCCTGATTGCACTCACTGGGATCTCCAGTGTTATATTGAATAACAGTGGTGATAGTGGACAGCCTTGCCTTGTTCCTAATCTTAGAGAGAAGGTTTTTTAGTTTTTCACCATTATGTATAATGTTGATTGAGGGCTTGTCATATATGGCCTTTATTATTTTAATGTATTTCCCTTCTATACTGATTTTGTTAGGCATTTTGATCATACATGGGTACTATATCTTGTCAAAGCCTTTTTCTGCATCTATTGATATCATGATATGATTCTTATTTTTTAATTTGTTTACATGATATATTACATTAATTGATTTGCATATGTTGAACCATCCTGTACCCCTGGGATGAATCCACTTGATCATGGTGTATAATCCTTTTAATATGTGGCTGTATTCAGTTTGCTAGTATCTTATTTAGGATTTTTGCATTTGAGTTCATGAGAGTTATTGGTCTGTAGTTTTCTTCTTTTGCGTTATCTTTACCAGATGAGCTGGGAAGTATTGCCTCCTCTTCGATTTTTTGGAAGAGTTTGAAGAGAATAGGTATTAAATCTTCCTTGAATGTTTGGTAGAATTCACTGGTGAAACCATCTGGCCCTGGAATTTTACTTTTTGGTAGGTTTTTGATGATTGTATCAATTTCCATACTGCTGATCAGTCTATTTAGATTTTCCAGTTCTTGATTCAGTCTAGGAAGGTTATATTTTTCTAAGTACTGGTCCATTTCTTCTAGGTTATTAAGTTTGGCATTATATACTTTTTCATAGTATTCTCATATGATCCTTTGTATTTCTGCAGTGTCTGTTTTAATTTCCCCTCTTTCATCCCTGATTTTGTTTATTTGTGTACTTTCTCTTTTTTCTTTAGTGAGTCTAGCCAGGGGTTGTCAATTTTATTAACCTTCTCAAAGAAGCTGCTCTTTGTTGCATTTATTTTTTCTATTGTTTTTTGTTTTGTTTTGTTTTCAGTTTCCTTTATTTCTGCTCTAATTTTGATGATTTCTTTCCTTCTGCTGACTCTAGTCTTCATTTGTTCTTCCTTTTCTAGTTTTTTAAGATGAAGCGTTAGGTTGTTTATTTGGGATCATTTTTGTTTTTGGAGGTAGGCCTATAATGATATGAACTTTCCTCTTATGAATGCTTTTGCCATGTCCCAAAAGTTTTGATATGTTGTACTATCATTATCATTCAATTCTATGTATCTCTTGATCTCTCTTTTTTTTATTTCTTCTCTGACCCAGTTATTCTTCAGTAGTATGTTGTTTAATCTCCGTGTATTTGTGGTTCTTTCACTTTCTTTTTTGCAGTCGCTCTCTAGTTTCAAAGCATTATGATCAGAGATTATGGTTGGTGTGATTTCAACCCTCTTATATTTGTTCAGGCTATCTCTGTGTCCCAGTATGTAATCAATTCTTGGGAATATTCCATGTACACTAGAGAAGAATGTATAAGCAGCTGTTTGGAGATAGAAAGCTCTGTATATGTCAATTATGTTCAGTTGGTCTAATGTGTCATTTAAGGATGTTATTTCCTTATTGATTTTCTGTGTGGATAGATCGGTCCATATCCGACAGTGGGGTGTTTAGGTCCCCTAATACGATGGTGTTTTGGTCTGTCTCTCCCTTTAGTTCTGTTAGTAATTGCTTTACGTATTTCAGAGATCCCTGATTGGGAGAATAGATATTAATAAGTGTTATGTCTTTTTGGTGCATGATTCCCTCTATCATTATGAAGTGTCCCTCATTATCTTTCTTTCCTTTTTTTTTTTTTGAAGTCTATTTCATCTGATATTAGTGCCGCGACTGCCTACTTTTCTCTGAATGCCATTTGCTCGAAATTTCATTTTCCACCCTTTCACTTTGAGTATATATTTGTCTTTGGAGCTATATGTGTCTGTTAGAGGTTGCATACGGTTTGGTTTTGTTTTTTGATCCCTTCTACAACTCTGCCTTTATATTGGTGAGTTCAATCCATTTACATTTAGGGTGATTATTGAAATATGAGGTCTTCTTA
>NW_006432943.1:3076010-3105825 GCF_000325575.1 Pteropus alecto
GTCACACCCCTGTTATGTAACTTCTCTACTAAAATGCTGGTCTTTGCCTTAAGGAAGTCCTGACCATCGTTTCTGTGCATCCAGGATAGCACCTTTAAGAGAGCACATAATCTTGTTAATGATCCTGAAATCTGACCCCTTGTCTTGTTTTCTCCCACCTCCATGTTATCTTCCTAAGTTCCCTCCTTAATTTCTAAGCTTATAATGGCCTGTTCCTAGTAAGAGTTGCATTCTACTGATTTATCAGCCTGCTTGTCACCTTACTCCTAATTATGGTTTTTTTTGTTGTCATTTTGTTTTAGGTGAGCTGACCCCTTTCAGTATTTTCTGTAGTGCAGGCCTTGCAGTGGAGAATTCCCTCATTTTTGAATGTCTGGAAAGGTCTTTATTTCCCCTTCATATCTAAAGGAGAACTTAGCTGGATACATTATTCTTGGCTGATAGTTCCTTTCATTTAATAGTTTGAATATTTGATTCTATTCCTTTCTGGCTTGTAAGGTTTGTGCTGAGAAGTCTGATGATACTCTAATGAGTTTTTCTTTATAGGTTACCATGTGCTTTTCCCTGGCTGCCCTGAGAATTCTGTCTTTGTCGTTGATTTTTGATAATTTTATTAAACTGTGTCTTGGTGAAGGCCTTTTTGTTGAGATATTGGGTGTTCTGTTGACTTCTTGAATTCCAAGCTCCAGCTCATTCCTTAGATTTTGGAATTTCTCATCCACTATTTGTCTGAAAATGGTTTCTAGTCCCCGTTCCTTCTCCTCCCCTTCAAGAATTCCCATCATTCTTATGTTTCCTCTCCTGATGGTATTAGCTAGTTCTTGTATTTCTCTTTCATTATTTTTCATTCTTCGGTTTCTCTCTTCTTCTTTCTGATTTATTTGTAGATTTCTGTCTTCACTGATCCTTTCCTTCATTTGGTTGACTCTATTTCTCAAGCTTGTTATTTCATTTTCAATTCTTGCCATGTGTTCTTTATCTCCAGAAGGTCTATCTGGTTCTTTTTGAGGGTCTCAGTCTCCCAGCTAATGAACTTATCCTGCTCATCTAGTTGTTTCTTTCAATTCCTGAAATTGTTGATATGATTTGTTTTGGATCTCACTGCTTTTTTTCAGAAATACTATCCTTAATTTTCTGTCATTTAAATTGCTTATTTCTATGTCTGTAAGCTTATTTCTTGGAGATTTTTCTCTTTCTTTCTGAGAAGCCTTGTCACCTTGGTTGTTCATGGTATTTAATGGACTATTTCTCCGCCTAGGCATTAATGGAAATGTGCTCTGCATTTTTTGTCCAGAAATAAGATTTATTATATAATGGTCCCCAGCCTGTTGCAAAGAAGGTGTTTTTCTTCTGGTTTCCAGTAGGTGGTGTTTAAGCCTCTTGGATCTCTGCTTTATATAAAATCTTAATAATGTCTTTTTTTTTTCCTTATAGATGTTTAATCACTCTCACTACTCTCATTCTCAGTTCTTGTCAGTGTTAGCAACAGTTTTGGTAGTGTTAGCTCAGATTCCCATGGGGCTTCGTGGCATTCCATCTCAGAGGTTAGGGGGTGAGGACCCTCTTGGTTTGGATATAGGTACTGCAGCTCAGCCTCTGTTTTGCAACTGCAGCTGGTAAAACTCAACTATTGTTTCTCTCTGGTCCCCGCTTTTCTGCTGTCCGCATTTCTCTGACTTCTGCCCTGATGATGGGGCACTGCTACCAGCTGCAGGGAGCTCAGAGCACTCCCAGGCAGGGTTTTTCAGGGAACTCGCTGCTCCTTTTCCCCTCCCCCTCCTCCTACAGGGAACTCCGACTGTGAGAGGCAACTTCTTTACTTCTCCCAGTCCACTGTCCAACAGCCAGGGTTCTGACCTGTGGTAGCTCTTATGCACACATCCCACACTCAGACGTGCTCATGTGCAGTTTGGGTGTTTTTTGTTGAGTTTTAGATGTTCAGCTTATTGTCATTTCAAGGGGAGAGATCTGGGAACGTCTCTCACTCCGCCATGTTTAATCCAACCTACTTGGTGTAAAAATTTTTGTCTTTGTGTAGCTGAAGATGTCTTTATTTTAGCCTCACACCTTAAAACTTGCTAAGAAAAGAATTCTAGGTTTAATTTTTTTTTGGAGGGGTGACATGGTAGTATTGTTCATGTTTTTTAGGAGCCAGTGTTGCTCATTTTGTTTTTGCCTAAGCTTGCCATTTAGTCCCCTTCAGAAGCTTTTAGACTTTTCTCTTTAACCTTAAAATTTCATCATTGTGTATAATAATAATTGCAGCTTTTACACTCCCTCCCTCATGTCATAACAACTTTACATGCATTGATTTAACAGATCCTCAGTACGACTTTGTGAGCAAAGTCATATTTTATTATCCACATTTTATAGAAGGGAAAACTGGGGCACTGAAAAATTAAATAACTTCCCTGATTTCACGCCTAACAAAATGAATTTCAAAGCCAAGGTTTGAACCTGGGAAACTAATTCTACAATCCCAACTATCCCAATTTAGCTTTTCATTCATAGGGCTTAACTTGGGTATATACTTTCAATATAAAGTTTTGTGCCTTTCTTCATCTTAGAGTAATTTTTTTGATTGTTTTATTACTTTTTCCCCTTCATTATCTGTTCTCTGCTGTTGTAACTTCATGTAGATAGAATTGGAACTTCTTAGATTGAACTTTCATATCTCTTTTCTTCACATTTTTCAAACTATATGAGCTATGTGATTTTTTTTAATTTAATAAAGTTTTACTTTTCAAATTGTACAATCGATGGGACCTGTTTTTCATGCATCCTCACCTGCAGCTGAGGCACCCCACCCTTGGTGTTTCTGGTGTATATTACTAGAGCTCTGTACTTTGAAACTAGTTTAATAAGCCCTTTACTAAGTTGCTCCTGAAGGGCTGCCTTGGCCTAAGAGTCTCAGATTGTCTGTCTTTCAAAGACAACAGCTGGGGTTATAAGCTTATAGTTGGGAACTCTCTTACAGAGATTGTCATATGTCGCTTTGTCAAACAAGACTAAGTTATTAAGCTGATCCTGAACTTTGCCTTTGGACCCTTTCTTCTTTTTTGGCCTTGCCCCCACATTTGTTCACTGAGTCTTTGTCTTTTTTGGCTGACTTTCCATCATCTGTCTTATTTTTGTCATCCTTGGGCGGTGTAGTGAAGCTCTAAGAGCAGCTGCTACCACTGCGGCCACACTAAGGTGTCAGACAAAAAAAGAAAAAATGAGCTACGTGATTTTTTTTTTTAAGTTTACCTTCTATATAACAAAATCATTTTTTAGCTGTATCCCTTAACTATGTTCATTCATTATTCAGTGCTATTGAATTTTTAGAATGAATTAAAAAAAATTTTTTTATTTCCAAGAACTCTCTTCTTTTATTGCCTTTTTATAATGGTCTGCTTGTATATTGTGAATATAATACCCTCTAGAATTTTCTGTGGATAGTAATTAGATTGACTGATTGATTGATTACAGCAGAAAAGAAAAGCTTTATTAGAAGGGAAAGTACCCTTCCAGACATGGAAGTGGGCCTGAGCAAGAGAAGCATGGCTCAAAGGCCTAGAAGTTTTTGAAGTTCTGTTCCCTACGTTATCTGCTTCTGTCAGACATTTATTTTCTATGTTCTTATTTTTCTGTTATGTCATTAATTTTCTTTAAGTATTTGGTAATCTTAGCTGTCCATTAAGATTTATAAATAAAGGAGAAGGTTGATCAGTATAGGTAAATGTCAGGTTTTTTTCTCACCTTTGAACAAAAAAGCTGGCTACAGAATTCTATATACACAAGCAGGATTGAAATCACCATGTTTGTAGGTCAAAACATTTTAAATCTGCAACTTTATAATGTTGACAGTAATATAAATTTATAAATAAATAGGCATATGTTGGTGATACATGGTGATATTTTTCATTTATGGAATATAAAATCAAAAATATTTGGAGACTATTGCTACAGTGGAGTGGTCATGAGCTTTGCAGCTAGGCAGACTTATATTCAAATCATAGTTCTGGTAATTACTAATTTTGTGGGTTGAGGTTAACTTGTCTGTTTTTTAGTTAGCCCCTTTGAAAAAAATTAAATTAAAAAATATTACAAAGTTTTATAAGAATTATAGATATTGTACATGTACATAAAGAACCTAGGACATCATAGATTCTCAGTAGTTACTTATTTTAAGTTAATATGTCATTTAATTTAATAACACATAGATATAATGGAATTAAGAATTTAAAAAATAGGTGCTATTGCTCCAGAGTATCACTTTTAATTACTTTTATCAATTTCATAGAGTTATTTTGAGAGCCCCCTATGTTGCCAAAGAATTTTTAAAGAGGAATCAATATAAACAGATGATTGGCAGAGCTGGCCGTGCTGGAATAGATTCTGTTGGGGAGAGTATTCTTATATTGCAAGAAAAAGACAAGCAACAGGTAATACTCAATCTGATTGTTGGCTGGCGGTTTTGTCTTCTTTTCTTGGTGTTTGGTCTAGCCCTTTTATGAGATCATCTTTTTAAAATTACTATTAATATTCCTTTAATGTTTCCTTCTCTGTGATTAAGAATTAGGAAGAATAGTTTGAATACTTTTATATTTCGGGCAAACAATGAAAAGTATTTTCCCTATTTTTTTTCCATTTTCTTGAGCATAAGTGCTTAATTTTTTTGTCTATATGTTTATCTCCTCCTGCCTCCATAAGATCTATGCAAAATCAAAAATTTTACATAAAACACCATTTTTTATAATAATACAAAACATAATACTGCTTTAACTTTTGTAGGTATTGGACTTAATAAGCAGACCATTGGAAAACTGTTATAGCCATCTTGTTCAAGAATCTACCAAGGGAATCCAAACTTTGTTTCTCTCTTTGGTTGGTTTGAAGGTATTTTTTTAATATTTTAAAATCTTACTACTGTTACCCGAGATAGTAGAGGTTAAAAGTTATGAAAACTGTAAAGTATGAAAAAATATCAATTCTAATCTAATGTGGAAAAGAACAGTCTGTGACATGATAAATCTGAATCTAGATTTATATGTGCATTTTTGATTTTTGAGTTGTAAGGAATATGAGAAATCAACAAATTATAGCTGGGCATCAACTACAAGAAAAAAGACTTTGGTGGATACTATGGGGATACAGGGAACTGTAAAGACATGGGTCCTGATGTGGTTAATTCAACATCTCTGCCCTTGTTAAGAATAAGATTCAGCTGTAGTATTATGACCATTCTAAGATATTATAAACATTTGTGAGATCAATATAGTCTTTATCAGGCAGAAAAAAAATTTTTTTAAAGACAATAGGAAAACATTCTTTTTCCACAGATTAGAAATTAGCTCTCTATTTTAAAGTTACTCTTGAATTAAACTTCTTTTTTAGGATTATTCTTAAGTTTAACTTTGTGCCCCAGGTCACTCTGCCACAAAGTGGCAAAGCCAGGGTTTGAATTCACCTTTGTCTAACTACAGAACCAGTGCTCCTCACCTTTCATACAGTCTGCCTTCATCAACCTGAACAGTTTAAGTGAAAATACAAAAGACAATCGATACAAAATATGAGACAAGTTTTGATTACCTTGCAGATGAATAATGTAATATTATAATATCCCCCGGAAATTTAGAAGAGTGAAAGGCTGTAAGGAAGAGGATGAATTAGTTCTGGGTATTGAAGGAGATAGAGGTTTTAGATAAAAAGAAAGAAAGAAGTCATTCCAGGTGCTTATGTGTGAAATAATATGCAAGATGTGCCCTGGCCCCAGCTCTGTCTCTGTTACTTTGGGTAAGTTACTAACTTTCTCTTAAACATCATTTAGTATCCTTAACTGGAAAATGGGTATAACAGTATGTAGAAGTATTGCAAGATGAATTTGGAAGCAATCGTAGTATAATGTAATAAAGACCTGTAATAGGAGGGTTGCCAAGGAATTAATGGAGGGAGAGAGATTGTGAAAATTATCAAGTCTTATACATTAATATTTTTGAAAAGGTAACAGACTCAGATAGTTAGTGATTAGTCTAAAGTCATTCAGTAAGTTATAGTTTAGATGGGGCTATGATTTAGATTTCTACCTTGCCGGCCTGTGTATCATTGTGTATGTGGAACAGTCACCAAGTGCTCATGACACTTCACCAAGATAGATCATATTCTTGGCCATAAAATGAGTCTCAACAAATTTAAAAATTGAAATCATATAGAATATGGTATCTAATTACAACACAAGAATTATATACATCAGTAATAGAAAGATGTCAAGGAAATAGCCAAATGTTTAGAAACTAAATAGCATACTTTGACCTATGGTCAAAGTAGATACCACAAGGGAAATTACAAAATATTTTGAATGGAATGAAAATAAATACATCAAAATTAGTGGCATGCAGCTAAGGAAGTGCTTAAGGGGATATTTATAGCTTTAAATGCTTATAAGAATATAAGAAAGATCCAAAGTCAGTGATCTAAGTTTCACCTTTGGAAGCTAAAAACAAACAAATAAAATAGCCCAAAGTAAGTTGAAGGAAGGAAATAATATAAATAAAAGCAGAAATCAATGAAATAGAAACTAGACAAACAAGAGAAAAAAAATAATGAAACCACAAGCTAGTTCTTTGAAAAGATCAGTAAAATTATTGGTTGAATTGATCAGGAAGAAGAGAGAACATATAAATTATCGATATCAGAAATGAAAGGAGGTTCATTACTAAAGGTCCTAGAGATAGTAAAAGGATAGTGAGGAGTTATCCTTGAATAACTATCCTTGAAAACTGAAAAATGAATTCAACAACTTAGATGAAATGGCGAAAATTCTTGAAAGACACAATTCTCAAAATCTACTGAAATAGAAAAATAATCCTATATCAAAGAAATCAAATTTATAATTTAAAACATTTCTACAGCCATGCCACCCTGAACATATCCGATCTCGTCTGATCTCGAAGCTAAGCAGGGTCAGGCCTGGGTTACACTTCAATGGGAGACCACCTAGAAATATCAGGTGCTGTAGGCGTTTTAAAAAAATAAAAATAAAATAAAGCCTTCTCACAAAGAAAACTCCAGGTCCAACTGACTTCACCGGTGATTTCTAGCAAACATTTAAGGAAGAAATAATAACCAATTA
This sequence comes from Pteropus alecto, assembly GCF_000325575.1. NCBI lineage: Eukaryota > Metazoa > Chordata > Mammalia > Chiroptera > Pteropodidae > Pteropus > Pteropus alecto. The sequence continues at coordinate 3,083,125 of NW_006432943.1, forward strand.
TACACATATTTTTCCAGAAATTAGAGGAAGAGAGAAGGAACACTGCTGATCTTATGAGACTGACATTACTCTGATACCAAAAGCAGACAAAGATATCATAATAACAGAAAACTATAGGTCAGTTTCTCTTATAAATAAATGTAAAAATCCTTATGGAAGTATTAGTAATCCAGCAGTATATTATAAGAGCAATATACCATGGTCAATCAGAGTTTATTGTAGTCATGCAAAGCTGGTTTTAACATTCAAAATTCAATCAGTGTAATTACCCATTCAACAGAATTCAACACCCATTCATGATAAAAACTCAGCAGTCTGGGAGTAGAAGAGAACTTCTTCAATCTGATAAATGGTGTTTATTAAAAAGAAGAGGAAGAAAAGGAAGAGGAGGAAGAGGAAGAAGAAGAAGAAGAAGAAACTACAAGTAACATCAGACTTAATGGCGAAAACTACATGTTTCCCCCTAAGATCAGGAAAAGAAGAGATATCTGCTCTTACCCTGCTATTCAACACATTGGAAGTTCTGGCCAATACAATAAGATAAAAGGAAGAAAAATAAAGGCATAGGGAAGGAAGGTATAAAACTATCTTACTTGCTGATAACACTGAGTTCAAGCAAAACCCAAAAGAATATGCAAAAAGCTAGAGTATAATTAGCAGTGTCACAGGATACAGGGTTAATGTACATACTCAATTGTATTTCTATAAACTTACTATAAAATAACTGGAAAAACATTTCCACTTATAATAGCATCAAAAAAACATGAAATGCTTAGCGATAAATTTAACATATGTCAAACTTATACACTGAAAACTAAAACACTGCTGAGAAAAGTTAAAGATAAATGGAGAGAGGTACCATGTTCATAAATTCGAGCACTCAGTTTTGTTCAGATGTACTTCTTCCCAGATTGGTCTATAATTTCAGTGCAATGCCAATAAAAATCTCTAAGTGTTTTTATGGAAATTGCAGGCAGATACGACAGTGTATTTGGATATGCAAACGAGTAGAATAACCAAAAATAATGTAAAAGAATAACAAAGTTAAGAGACTTCACACTATTTTACCACAAGATTTACTGTAAAGTTTCAGTAATCAAGACAGTATGATATTGGTGCAAGGATAGATATACAGACCAATAGATTAGTGAGTTCAGAATTAGACCCACACAATATGATCAATTTTAAACAAAGGTACCACAATATTTAAATGGAGAAAGGATAGTTTTTTCACTAAATGGTACTGGAAAAACTAGCTAACCATATGGGACAAAAAAAATTAACCTCTACTCTGACCTCACATAGTCCAAAAAATTAACTCAAAGTGGATCATTGACCTAAACTTTAAATGCTAAAATAAAACTTGTAGAAAATATAGGAGAAAAATTTTTGTTACCTTTGGTTAGGCAAAGTTTTCTTACATAGGGAACAAAAAACAAACTATGAAAGAAAAATCAATTAAATAGACTTCATCGTAATTAAAAATTCTTTTTAAAAAACAGTGCTAAAATAAGTGAAAAGGCTGGGGGAAATATTCATAATGCATACATCTGACAAATACGTATGTGAGTTAGGACTCAGCAAAAGGCAATGGAATTGGGAGGGAGTGTGGACTTCATTTGAGACCAGAGAACTCAAGTAACAGGGACACTGGGGGAATTAACTTGGCCTCAAGGGTATAGTTTTACAGCCAGGATGAAAAGCTCACAGCAGTTTCATTTAAATTCTGTTTTAACAATCGGAGAACAGCAGCAAGAAGTCCAGGCAGCAGTCTGTTCAGATTAGCAGGTAAGTAGCTATTGTTTAAAACCTGCCCATAGGAGACAGAGCTCAAACTACTGGGCCCAGTCAGTCTTGAGGAGGACAAGCCATCAGGGTTCCTCCCACACCTGGGGTTGGGTGTTCACAACAGAGCTGTAGTGTAGAAGGAGGCTGGAATGATAGTAGGAGTGGAGAATCAGGAAAATCTTCAGAGTTAGAATTGAAGCAGAAGCAGGTCCTTTGGACAGGAACAACCAGATGGAATAGGGGTGAGAGACGAGAGTGATTTGGGTAATGTGAGGTCAGGAGGCAGAGGGTGGAGGTAAGCATCCCTGGAGAGGCTAGGTCCATGCTTTGGTGGAAGAGAAGGAAACTCCAAGAATTAATAAGAAAACATACCAGCTGTTGGGCCATAACATTTAGGAATCCTCCAATTGTTTATCACAATCATGTTTCAGACACCCTGTTAGACACTGCATGTTTTATCTGTGATCCTTGCATACATTTGAATTAAGTAGTAGAACTCTCCTTTTACAAAAAGAATCTAAAAAAGAGGTAGGTTGTGTAGGCTGCTTTCAACCATATCTCTGCATTTGCACATGCTGGTCCACACTCTTACAGTCTCTTGCCTGGAGCACTGTTATTACCTTCTAACTTGTCTCCTTGCATTCACTCTGCCCTGCGTTTCCACATCCCCTCCAAGTATTCTTCACATAGATTTATCTTATCAAAATGTAAAATCTGAACATGTAACTTGCTTTTGCTTAAAATTTGTCAATAGTTTCTCATTGCTTTTAGGGCTAATCCCTTATCATGGTCTACCTTGTAGATTTGGCCTCTGCCTATCTCTCCATCCTCATTTCTCACCAGCCTTCTCCCGCCCTGCCCTGCAGACATACTGGCCTTCTGTTTTTATATCTCAAACTACTATGCTGCCTCGTACCCCAGTGCTCCCTAAGCCTAGGACTTACCCATCTTACTTCCCCATCTCCAGTTTCACTCTCACTCACAACTTTGTCCAGTTAACTCCACTAAACCTTCAGATTTTCACTTAACCATTGCTTCCTCAGGGAAGCCTCCCTATGCCCTTGAATCTAGTCAGTCTATCGTTGTATGCTTTGTAGAACCATATTCCTTTCTTTTAATAGCATCTATCAATTTGTAATTGTATTCTTGGTAGTACAGTTATTTGGCTAATAACTTTACCCCCCTGGAATGTAAACCCTGTGAAAGCAGGATTCACATTTATTTTCATTTATCACTGACTTCCAGTGCCTAGCACAGTGCCTGGCATGTGGTTGGCTCTCAGTAAGTACTTAAATTAATTAATGGATCAATGCTTTAATTAATTAATTGGAGTTGGGCATGTGTGAACTTGTAGATCGGGGCAACAGTGGGAAATCCAACTTTAAGATGTTGTGGAGGCCAGAGGTAGAGACTGGCCCAGAGGGTTTAAATCACTGTGTCTAAAAGTTTATCACAAAGGGGTAGAAAAATAGCATTATGGTAGTTAGAAGGGTGAAGTAAAGTTTGTTTATTTTGTTGTGTTTTTCTTTTACCCACAGTGTTCATTGTAATTAACATAGTAGAAAACAATGTAAAACATAAGTACATTGATAATTTACAAACTATCAGTTCTTGAATATCTTAAAAGTATAATTTTAGCCTAAGTAAATACTGTATTAAGAATGACTTTTATTAAAAGAAACAACAGGAAATGTCATTATGTTTTGTTGTCCTTTATGTGGATTTGATATGAAATGACTAATGTTTTCCAGTTGAAATATTATCAGAATTGTAAGAGAGAAATATGCTTATTGATTGACTATATTTCCGTATAAAATGCTGATTTCATTGAAATTGGCTAATATAAAATTATTCTAATTCACAGTCAGCTCTATATCTGAATACCAAATGGAAGGTTAATTATTACTTATGATTGCCATTATAAGTTTTAAATAGTGAATAAGAGGGGGAGAGAAAAAGGCAGCAAAAGAACAGAAAAAGGAGATGGGAGTGAGAAAGACAAAAAGAGGTAGAAAACTGCCATTTATTTTTATGTAATATGTCAGGGAAAGTATTACCTGATCCTGTTTCAGTGGAGACTTTTAGATATGTTTTCCATATGTCTCTCTCTCTTTTTTTTTTTAAATACAATTTTTAGAGCTAAAGAATGTTCTCACAGGTGGCTAGAAAGGGATGAAGGGGAGATTCCTGAAAGAGACAGTGGGAATGAGGAGTAGTAAACAGCACAGCTTTGGAGATATTATGAAAAATTAGTCAAAATCCTAAGGAGTATTTAAGTGAAAAATGTGTAGATGTTTTCATAAAAAGTATGAATATGATAACTGTCTTCTCCCTTAAAATATTTTTTCTTAATTTTAAAATGTCATAAAATTATTTACATATATGCAGTTATGTAGATTTTATTTAGATAACTTTGAGGTATGAAAATGAATCATCATCTTGAATAATATGCATTCAAAGTGATGTCTTGAATTAAGGAAAATGTTCTAATGTCCTGAATTGTTTCAGATCGCAACAAATCTCCATGACATATATCACTTTATGAGTGGTACATTTTTTGGTGTTCAGCAAAAGATTTTGTTGAAAGAAAAAAGTCTCTGGGAAATAACTGTCGAATCACTTAGATACCTGATAGAAAAAGGACTCCTGCAAAAAGACACTATTTTGACAGAAAAAGGACGTATGCAAAAGGACGCTCTATGTGAGTTTAAAGAAGAGTTCCAGTATAGTTTTCATATTACAAGGTTGGGACGAGCTTCTTTTAAGGGTAAGAGTTTACCTAAATCTCATTATTAATCTGAGGGAATGCTTTGGAAAAAATAAAAAATTATTCTGTTACTTTAAATTGGATTTGTAATTTTATATTAATAAATTTATTTTATAATAATAAGCTGTAGACTACTTCAACATTAAAAGGTTGAAAAATGTTTTGAATTACAATATAGGGTACTGCAGAAGTATATAGAGAAAAAAGTATTCATCCCTCCTCCACACTCCCCTCTCCCAGCCATCACAGAAATCTTAATATCCTACCAAGAATAACAATTTTGTGTATATCTTTCCAGACATTTTCTGTATATTTAATTTCAGTGCATAATACATACATATATACAAGTTTAAAGTTTTTTTAAGCTTTTGTTTTTAAATAAATGATCATTTATGTTGTTCTGGAACTTGCTTTTTTTGCTAAATTATCCATGACAGTGAATTGTTTTTTCTTAATGGCTACATCATCATTTGCTTAATGAAAAATAATGTCTGTTGTTAAAAAAAATTCTTAGAACTCAGAATTATGAAAAGGAAAATCCCATACTCCTGTCCCATTTCCACTCTCCCAGAGGCTACCACCATTAACAGTTTGAAATATCTGTCCTTCCAAATATTGTTATGCATGTGTGTATATATATATATGCATACATTTGTCTGGATGTGTATACATATATACACACATATGTGCATATGCACAGTTTATTTTTTTAAATGAAATCATTTAAAAAATGATTTGTAAGTATGTTTTAGCAGCTTGTTTTTCTCATGTGTGAGATATTGTGAATATCTTAACATGTCAATCTCTTTAAATCTACCTCATTTTCTTTTTATAGTTCAGTCGTTCTTAGTATGGATGCCATAATTTATTTAATTATTCCTCTGTTGATGGACATTTGCTCTGTTTCTGATTTTTCTCAATTATAAACAAGGCTGCATGGGCATCTCTATTCATGTATTTTTGGATATATGTGGAACTGTTTTTCTGGGTTAGATTCCCCAGAACAGAGTAGTTGGGTCAGAATGTATGTACTTACTAAATAGATGGATACTATGAAAATGACCTCCAAAATAGCTGTGCTAAATTATGTAAGAGATTTTGGACTTTTTGTTATATTTTGGCAACTTCTAGATAAGACTCTTTGAAATCATCTCTTTCCCCCTTTGAAAATTAAAAAAGATTAAATATTTGTATCTTTCTTTTAGGAACTATAGATTTGGCTTATTGTGACATTCTCTACAGAGACTTGAAGAAAGGCCTTGAAGGCCTTGTGCTTGAAAGCCTTCTTCATCTAATTTACCTAACCACTCCCTATGATATGGCTTTTCAGCGTGACCCTGATTGGATGATATACTTCAGACAGGTGAGACTGTAAGATTCTTCAATATAGACTACTTAGTCTATTAATAATGATATGATTTTTGTCAAGTGATTATTCACTTTTTTTCCTAACAAAATAGATTTGAAATTGGGCCTTTAGTTCTTTCAGTTTTTAAAATAGTAATATGGCAATAGCACTTTTGGTTTTGGTTTGTTTAACAAATATTATTTTTCTGTTAAATATAAACATGTTCATTATCAAAAAAATAAAAGTACAGAAAAGAAAAAAGGATCATCCCTCTTCCCATTCCAGATAGTTACCGTTCTAATTTGGTGACCACTACATTTCATAATGCCTAATATATAAAGAAAGCCGTAAAGGCTGTCTCTGATGATTGAGAGTTTAATTCCATGAAAGCTCTATCAGAGCCAAGCATGATGATACACCCAACCTGCTAATGTTAATACCTGAGAAGGAATATCAGTTTGACCCTTGTAGCAGGGTGGAAGTGGCCCTTTTTTTACAAAAGCAAGTGGTAGAATATATTCTGTTGAGACTTTACTGTAAAGTCACTTATACATGAACATATATTAGGCGGAAGTGATATGCAGCTTTTAGTTGTAAGTAATTAACTTTCTTTTTAATATATTTTAAAATTATTAATGTAAACTTTCTTAAGTGATACTGTATAATGCAGTTATTTTCAAAAGACTTTCCTCCTCTCTCTCCCTAGACATCTCTAATATTAAACATAATCACAGTCCATGGAAACCATACTCCATGGTCACAGTACTTGTGACCATGTCTTTAAACAATTCTACTAAAGTATGTTATATTTTAATTTTTTTTTAAGTTTTCAGTATTTGTAAATATAATTTGCGTTGTTTTTTTCATATCCTTTAAAATCATGAAAATGTGATATCACAGGAAATACTGGATTTGGTTCAAATGGCAGATTATTTTTAAAGTTACAATTTGACTTTTCTATATATTTACTCTTTTTCTATGTAGTTTAGCCAGCTCAGTCCAGCAGAACAAAATGCAGCCGCTCTTGTTGGAGTCTCAGAAAACTATATTGGGAAGAAAGCATCAGGTCAGGCTATCAAGAAGGTACCACAGTCTTTTTTTCCTTCCTAAATAACTAGGTTCATCTAACAAAATTAATGCTGTTGTATCATAGAATCTAATATTTATTCTTAGTTTACTACATAGACAACTTATTAACATTTATCTAAATAAATGCATTTGTCTAATTTATAGTCACATTCACACATATATACAACCTATAAATACCGCAGGAAATGTAAACTTGTTAACTTGATGTTTGTTTTTGTTTCACCTTTTTTTCCTTTAAATTAATATAATTCCCATTTTACTACTTAGGACATCTGAGGACCAGAAATTTAGGCATTTTTTAATAATAGTATTTATTTCTGGGTAGTGTGATGGCCTTTTTTTTGTACCTTTGTATTTCTGAAATATTCTGTCATGCACATATACAGCTTTTATCATAGGAAAGGGTAAACCTTATTCTTAGGCTACTTATGGCTTATATTCTAAAAATTATAAAATATTTATAAAATGTTTTGATGGTATTATGTAACCCTGAAATAAGTTCAATTCAAGGGAGAAAAATATTTTTCCTAGAAACTTTTTATTAGGCATTCTACTTGGTATCAAGGATTCTAAGATAGGACAGGTTTGGGGTTTTTATTGTTATTGTTGTTTGTTGTCCTCAAAGAACTCCCAAATCTAGTATTGATATACATGAAGCATTCTAGAAGGTTGAAGCGAATAAGCTAATACTCTTGTGAGTGACACATTTTAAAGTTTTAAAGTTCAGTCATCAAGCATGAAGCAAGTGTTTAAAGCTACATTAACTTTAAAAGAAATGGAAATAATTCTTTGGCTAACATGCCTGTAAATTCCTTGTTAATATCATTTTCCTCATGATACTGTTTTTCATTTTTAATTTTCTTTGGAATCTAATAGTCATTGAAATCTAATTATCTTACCTATTATTTCCCCCTATATCTTTTAAATTTACATACATATTACTGATTTTATTTTGAAAAATGGAAGATAGTGTTTACTCTCATTTGAAATGAATGGTGCAACTACCCCGTGTATTGCTATATCATAAATCTATAAATACCTGTATTCAACATTCACAGTGTTTAGATTGATTCTTTTCCCTCAGAAGTGGCTATATTGTTTAGACCTTCAAAATGTTGAGTAAAAATATTTCTTAAAACAAACCATTTATATTGAACTCTAAAATATAAAATGAAAACAAAATTATTTAAAAAATCATTAATTTGGAAATCATTACAAAATAATAAACATTTACAAAATCTTATTAGAATAATGTATCTTTAAACTTGAATTGGAATTCGTTTTTGTTACATTTTACGAAATACAGTCAATAAATGTTTGTTCAATTGATAATGAAATGTTTAAAACAGTATGAGCATGAATTTATCTTAATTACAAATGTTACTAGTTTAAAATTTTGGAGTATCTTTTTTTGTAATTCTAGAGAACATGGTATTTACTTAAAATCTAATTGATTTCTCCACATTGAAAAAGACCTACCCTTTTCTTTAAACATTTCTTGTAAAAGATCTTGAAATTGGCATAAAGCATCTTACTGTGTTATATAATGATATCATTTTTCTGGACTTAGAAAATACATTCTAAGCAAAATCTACATTGAATCAATTTCTGGTTAATAATGATGGTGCACTAAAGTTGGGAAATTAAAAGCGATCTTTTCCTACTTGTTATTCAACTTGTTATTCATGCTTTTTGGCCTAATGCTTTTTTAAAAGAGTGACTCTTACATACAGTATCAACATGCAGAATCTTAATTTATATATCCTTCAAAATGTCGGTCTAAGTTCTCATCTCAGATATTCTATATATCATTTTGTATTTTATACCTATTTTTTCTCTTTTAAGTTTATCTTTTTTCCCCTCCGATTTTAAGTATGTTATTTAGAGTTAGCTTGGTATTAACTATGAAATACTTTACATAAAAAATAGTCACTAGACACCACAGACAAGAGCAAGTACACAGAATAGAAATTGTCACAGTCACACATATATACAACCTATGAATACCACAGGAAATGTAAAGATTTCAGCTCCTTCCTTTCCTCTATTTTCCCGGGGCTACCGTCACAAATTAGCACAAACTTGGGTGTCTTAAAACAGCAGAAATTTATTCTCACAGTTCAGGAGGCCAGAAGTCTGCAATCAAAATGCTGGCAGGGTTGGTTCCTTCTGGAGACTCAGAGGAAGAAACCATCTTGTCTCCCCTAGCTTCCAGTGGTTGCTGGCAATCCTTGGTTTGTTTTCCCTTGCTTGTAGATGCATCCCTCCAATATCTGCCTCCATCTTCACATTGCCCTCTTGTCTGTGTCACTCTGTGCCCTCTCTTCTTATAAGGACATCAGTCATTGAATAAAGAGCCCTAAAGAGCCCACTGTACATCCAGGATGTTTCCTCTCAAGATCCTTAACTAATTACATCTGCAAAGTTCCTATTCTCAAATGAGATCACATTCACAGATAGCAGGAGTTAGGACTTAAATGTATCTTTTTTGGGAGGACACAGTTCAACCTATTACACTCCCTATAGGAAGAAGTTTAATTTAAATTGGAAATAAACTGGCATATATTTTTTAATACTTGAAAAAATGATAATCAATTTGAATTAATCTAAGGGGTACGTATGTTAGAACTTAATTTTATTTCTATGGAATGATTCTATCCTTGCTCTCCCTTGGTACAACTTCATTCACTTTACCTTTTGTCCAATTTGAATATAATATACATTTTTAGCAGGTTTAGTACATAAATTTATTTGTGTCTTTCTAGAAAGTGGACAAGAACATTGTCAACAGACTATACCTGTCTTTTATTCTTTATACCTTGCTCAAAGAGACCAACATTTGGAATGTGTCTGAAAAATTTAATATGCCTCGAGGATATGTACAAAATCTTCTCACTGCAGCTGCCACATTCTCATCTTGTGTGTTACATTTCTGTGAGGTAATTCCACTAATTAGATTACATGCGCATTTTGCATTTTCTTATTTTAACTGTTACTAAACTCATTAACCAGTTAGCATTTTCTCGTCGTTGACTTATTCTGTTATTACAAAGCACTCACAATATTTTAAAATATATTTTTGTTTCTTCCACTTAAAAAAATACTATATACATACTTATAGTAAGGATACAAAAATGACAGAATCAACCAAAATATGTAAAGAACAAGTAGAAAGCACCTAGTTATCCCTACTCTTAGAACCACCGTTAATAGTTTCAAGTGTTTGGAATCAACTCTTAAAATTACATTTCTCCATTGATGTAGATTCTGTGTAGTTTCTTATGAGTGATAACCATGTGAAGGATTTTATTAGTATGTTATCAATATCCAACAGCTACTTTGTAACTACTTAGTACTATGTTCTTTTGATTGCCTCAGTAACTTACCATTTTTGCTTCCAATGTCTTTAGGTTTCTACAATAAATGTTCATTTTATAAAATAATTTGAGAAAACTTTATTTCAGCCATATGTATTTGGGATTATATTTTATACCTATTTTACTAAAAGGAGCTTTAAGAATTTCCTTAAATAACACAACAAAGCTTACCAGTCTTTCCTACTCAAATAATTTTTTTGATGAATTTATAACATAAGCCATTTTGCTGCATTTAAATTTCTTATTATTGGGTGACATAATCCTTTCCATATTTGTTTCTGTACTCAATTTTTAAAAAAACTTTTCTCCCATGAATTCTATTTTTAGACTTAAAATCTTCATTTCTCTATCTTAAATCTTCATATTTTATGTATGTATATGGCAGTTAATTCTGTCATATGTACTAATGAGTAAATAATCCAAAATACTTGACTTTGGTTGAAAGATAATTATTTTAGCACATTTACCTTTCTAAATATCTTCTACTTATGCTGATTTTTTAATATTAGCTTCCATTTTCTAATCATAGGCTAGCTAAGCAGTATACAAAAATTATGAATAATAAGCTAGTCTTTAAAATATATTTTTTTAAGTTTTCTGTTCTTCATATTTAAAGGTGTTTCCATAATATTCTATCCTTTCGTTTCAATTAGGCCTATAAGGACTTCAGCCTGTAGAATTGTTCAAGTAAAAGAATCTTTACATCAAACTTGAAAAACAACCACTAAAATTTATGATGATTGATTCAGGAAAACTCTACCTGACAACTTGTGCTTTCAAGAATATATTTTCAATATTTTAACAGGTTTTTTTCTCTTTAAATAGTTATGTAAGTGGTATAAAATAGTACACCAATTGTATTAAGATGCCTTTAACTGCAAGTTAACAGAAAACTCTGTAGAAGTTTAAACAATAGGAAAAAAGTTAAAACGATAGGAAAGCTAGAGCTAAGGCAATTCCAGGGGTGATTGATTCAGTAGTTTTATTCATGGTTACTTTTCTTCTCTTTACTCTTTCATCTTTAGTACATTGACTACTTTCCTGGTGGTCACAGAATGACTAACTAATGCTGTTCCATGCATCACATACTCTCACAGTGATACAGAAATGTTGGAAAGGGACTTTTAAAAAAATAAACTAGTATATAGGAATTTCAAATGTATGTAAAAGAAGACAGTAATATAATGAATACCCATTTATTCACCCAGCATTAGTAATTATTGACTCATGGCTTCTAATATTTTTTTTTGTTTTAAATATCATTACACTGAACATCATCATGCACTTACATCTTTTCATAGTTAATATTTTGTCTTTAGGATATATCCCCAGAGGTGGGAATTGTTTTCATTCATTTGGGAAAGAAAAACTATGCAATCACTTGTTGGTGTTTTGATAAAAATGAATAGAACTCTTCTTAGTGATTTATTTTTTGGTTTTCAGTCTTTTTCTTAACACCACATCATTAAATTTATCAGAGTCTTTGCCATGTTTTCTCATGACAATTTTTTTTGGAATTATTGTTCACCTCTGGCTTAACTCAAGTTCCAGAACTTACATAATGGAACATCCTCTCTGAGTCCCCTGCCATGCAAACTAAACTTTGAAATAACTTACCAGGTTTAAATTCTGTATATTTCTTTGTGTTCTGCAGGAACTTGAGGAGTTTTGGGTTTATAGAGCCCTTTTGGTAGAACTTACCAAGAAGTTGACTTACTGTGTAAAGGCAGAGTTAATCCCTCTCATGGAAGTGACTGGAGTTTTAGAGGTTAGTAGCTTCCCATTTTCCCAGCTGAGATGATTTCACCTAACTGTGAAGTCTTGTCACAGGGTAGGTAACAATAACAGCCTTATTGCTCATTTGTCATGGAAGTCTTTTTTTTTTTTTTTTCCTTTTCTTTTCTTTTCTTTTCTTTTTAAATTGCTGTCATGGCCTCTTAGAAATCCTGTTAATCCTGAAGCACAAATATGACACTCCCTAAGTATATGGGTGCTGTCACCCATCCTTAGCATCTCTTCCTTTCTCCTCTCCAGTGAAGAATTACCTTCTGTCAGTTTAGACTCAGTGTTCGTTTAAAGTACTGGTAAAAAGGCTTATTTACATTTTTAATAGAGTAAAAAGAAAGTATCCTCAACTGGCTTTTTAGCTTTCTGTTTTGACCAACCTTTAAGTTTATTCTCTGTTATTCAGAACACACACACACACACACACACACACAGTCCCCTAAGTAGATGATGAGAACATTTTAATGATATTGGACTAGAACTTAATGATATTGGACTAGAACATTTTCATTGCAGTCTGAAATAATGCCTCTAGCCTAAGGACCTTAATGGATTTTTTCATTGCTAATTACAACATCAGTTGACTTATGCTACACAGAAGGCTATCTTGCAGTCAAATTAGAATCACCTAAATGAGTCTTTTAAAATTTCTCAGGATTCTGATGTGTTATCTCTTCATTTTTACCTTATTATCTTAGTTTATGCCTATCTCTTGTATGTGACATTTTTCCCTTCGATAAGACATTTTAATTATTTTTTCCTAATCCCAAATTCAGATCCTACTGATTTTTTTAAATACTTTTCAGGGTCGAGCAAAACAGTTATACAATGGAGGGTATAAAAGTCTAGCGCACTTAGCTAACGCAGATCCTGAAGTGCTGATAAGGACAATTGATCATTTATCAAGGCGCCAGGCCAAGCAAATTGTTTCCTCAGCAAAGGTAAGCAAACCATTTTTTAACCTTTATGATATTTTGTAGTGTTATGTCCTTATACCTTAGACATAAAAACAAAAACATTTAACTATAGACACAAAAGTATATACTCACAATATGTGGATAAAAATAGTGCATCTGTTATGATACAAGGCTTGCTAAAAAGAGAAAAAAGACCTCCTAAAAAATAATGTCAAGAGTTCAGTGAAGAACAGAGACTCTAAAACTCACTGAATTCTGCCTCCTCATACCTTTTTCATGAAAGTCCTTTCCTCAGGATCTTCAACACCTGGTCTTTCCACCTTTGAACACCTTCATTGACAACAAGCTTACAACCTCAAAACTAGGTGGTTCTATTTCTAGATATATTTAGAGTTACAAAAAGCATCCCAGTATTATGAGGCTCAATATTGCCGCCTTAAAATGTTGACCATTACATTGTAGTACTGCTCTCTGGATCTATATGGTAGTTTTTCACATATTTGAAAACAGCTCTTATTGCCTCCAGCGGATTGTTTCTCTTTTCTGTTTCTTTCATCCATGTTAAATAATCTATCACTGTCCTAGTTACCCTTTGCTAGGTGCAGTCCTATTTGTCATTACCCTCTCGCTCTGTGTGCAGCAGTTTGAGGTTATTTCCTTTTGGATTTCAACTATAGTTCCATTCTCAGGACCTGAAATGCTTAACTTTAAAAAAAACTTCATCGTTACACAATTGTCATATACAGATCAGAATTAGCTAAAAAGTAAATTTCCATCGCACTTTTTTTAATGTGCTCACATTGTTTACATTACTTTCATTAATCTTTACAACAATCCTGTGAGGTGGGCAGAGTCAGTGTTATCTTCAATTCAAGGACACTAAAACTGACCTTGTTCCATTAGATTAGGAATTCCAGGTTGTTAGGTATGAAGTTATAGTCATTTCCATTGCCACAGCAGCTAGCACTGTACTCAGCCTAGAGTAGGTATTTAATAAATATTTGATTAAATGAATAAATGAAATTTAAAGAAATTAAGCAATTTATCCAAGGAAAAGAAACAGCTAGTTAGTAAGTAGGAGAGCCAGAACTAAGAGGTTAGAATGTATATTATAAAAGATACAGATGGAGCTGCAGTAACAATGGCGAAAAGACGTGACTAAATTTTAAAAGTCTATTAGGCAAATTCAAGCATAATAAATTCATAGTTGATATGGAGAATCAATGTTGTATCCAGGGACCCATACGTTCGTTACATTTCTCACCATTCTCAAACACATGGCTTCCATTTTATGGACTAAGATATGTGCTCTGGTTCTCACTATTCCTTCCACTTTCCAGCTAGCAGAAAGAGAAAAATAGATATTCCTTGCAGGATTTTGAGTTGCAAATAGGGGAGCAAGACTGGAAATAAGGAAACCAGTTAGGATTATATTGAGGTTATGCAGTTTTTTCAGTAACGCCAAAAAATGGTGTGTATCCTTCATAGTACATTATATCAGGAGCCTTAGGTGTCCATTTGTTCCATTAGTGATATTAACTTTGATCATTTGGTCAAGGCAGTATCACCTGCCTTTGTGGGTCAAAATAGCTATTTTATTTTGCTCATGTTATTGTGAATTAGGAATTCTGGAAGGATTCAGTGGGGTGATTCTTGGAATAATTAGTCAGTAATTGTAATTAGTCAGATTTCAATTGGAGTATAGTTCTCTATAGGCTTAACTGGATTGGATATCCAAAATGGCTCACTCACATCGCTGACAGTTGAAAATTACTGTTATCTGGAACTTTTAAATGGATCAACTACATATGGCCTTTCCATAGGGCTTGGGTCTACCATGGCATGGCAGCCAGGTTTTAAGAGGAAATATCTAGAGAATGAACATTTTAAGAAATAAAGGCATAAAATGCAAGAAATCTCCTGAACTAATGAACATTTTAAATGAACATTTTAAGAAATGAACATTTCTTAAATGTCCATACATTCGTTACATGTTCATTTAAATGAACATTTTAAGAAATAAAGGCATAAAATGCAAGAAATCTCCTGAACTAATCTAGTCACTCCTGAACTAGAACTAGTCACTTCTGCTGTATACCGTTGATTACTAGAAAGCCATTAAGATCAGCTCAGATCAAAAGGAAGGGGAATTAGACCCCTATTCCTCCATGAGGGAAATGCCAAATGATTTGCAGTCATCATTAATGTCTGCCTTCTCGTCACAAGTTATTTACATCTCTCTCACATGCAAAATATATTTATCCCTAACAGATTTATTCATTTCTGGCCTCAGACTCAGGCTGGACCTCGAGGTCTAGTACTTCTTCTAAATCAATTCTAGGTATGGATGGTGCTCCTTGAGTGCTATTTTATAAGTATGGTGGCTCCTCTCAGTTTGAAGACCTATGAACTAAGGAGATACACCACCTATGATGTTCAAACAAGGTGGTACATAGAAGTAGATTCTGAAATCCAGCCAGGCATATGGGGCTTGTTCCTTATTTAAGACCCAGTTCTGCTCCCTGGGAATGATTCTTCCTCACTTTGGATTTTCTCATCTGAAGCATTCTTTCTTTTCCATAAGCAGTGGCCTGTGTTTACAGCTACATAACTTTTTCAGAGGTTCAAGGCTTCAAAGGTTCTTTTTATTTTTAATCTCCATGTAGCTTGGATTTCTTTTTTTTTTTTTTTTTTCAAGCTTTGTCACTTTATTTCACTACATTAGGCAGTAGAGCAAAACAGGAACCTATCATTCATAAAGATCAAGAAGTGCATCTCATTCCCAAAAGGGACCAAAAAGGATGTTTCTTTACAAATATGTATGACACTCTTAGCCCATTACATCTATATGCACTTTGAACAAAAGAAAACTTTGGTGTACTATTCAAATCATGAATCCAAACTTACAGCTTTAAGTTTCCAAAATTGTAGTTTCTAGTGCTAATGACATCTAATTTGCCTGCAGTAGTGCACACTGACTGCATTAAAAATCTTGCACCTGATCTAATATAAAAAACAACAAAATTCTGAATTCACCAGCTGTAGGTATTGAACCACATCTACTAACACAGAATACTGACTTGCACGAAAAACTATCTTGAGGAAACATCAAACCAATGGCTGTTATTCTGCAAGTTAATTTGGTTTCTGATGAAAAAAATTTTATGATCAAGTGTTTTTGTGTTTCTGCATCACAGGGGGTTAACGAGACCCCTTACTTCAACATTATTACCTTTGGGAACAAATGCCAGCTACACGCCATAAACTCATGACACACAATTGTGTGTAGTCTATGCAGATGTGCAAACATAGGAAGCTATTCTCTACTTTGATGCCCATTTCCTCCACTGGCAAATATGGAGGAGTGGCTTCACAGTAGGCTCTAGCGGATAGTGAAATAAAAGTTAATTTAACACTCTGGAGCCACAACAAATTAAACTATTTATTTCTACAGTCTGCATATTTGTCATTACACAATCCCTGCCCCCACTCCTAAGAGGCTAAACCTTACTTATTACTGTCATAATATTAGAGATATGAGTATTTTTTCTTACACTGCAGCATATATATTACTCTGTGGAACATTGTTTCATAAAATTTGCTTGACCTTAAGAATGCAATTTAGAGTCTTTCAAGGGCTTCCTAAATATTCTTATCTTCCAGGGGGAGCTGACAAGATACTATGTCCTGTCTGTATTCTACATTACTATATATCTTAATTTTTTTGTTTTAAGTAAAGGCTTGAACTTAAAAACAAAACCAGGATAAAAAGGAAATTTCTTTTCACCAGAAGTCTGTTGGCTACTGCTTACAATGCTTTTATAGAAAACGTAGTGCAGCTGGTTGTCTGCTTCGTCAAGTCTCATTTTAGAAAACATCACAGAAATTAAGGTTAATGATCTAGCTCTAGGATATCAACCAAATACAGCATGTGGCTATGAGGCAAGTGCTCTGGGTTACTTGCTGAGCTATTTTATGGTTTACAATCAAAACATACCATATGATAAAAGTCAAACTTAAGAAAGGTTCTTTTTCTTAATATCCAGGTTTGGATTCAAGAGATTATAACTTAATTTCTTCTTAAAATCAACGGAAAGAATATTAGTTCAGATCATGCTAAAAATGTAACCTTTAAATGTTTTCTGCATTCCAGAAGTGAACTTGTCCACCAGGTTTTCTTTGGGCTCTTTTCAGGTCCCAAATACACAGAACAATCTACTGAGTCAAAGAGGCAGAGCAGAGAAGAGGTAGGGAGTAAGACATTTAAAGATTGCCTCCCTGTGTCAGCATTAATCCTTGGATATTGTGGCAACATTTAAAATGAATGGAATTTGTTACTCCCTTGACATGACATATAAGCACATGCCTCTCACATTTTTAAAAGTTCCATATTCTACTGGGAAAAAAATTTTAAGAGCAGTCAATAAGTATCCTGTATTCACTTAGAAGGAAGGCAAATCAAAGCGCCTTAAGAATTGCACAAGTTCTTCCACTCATCACAAAACTAAAGATAATGTGACAATTCTATTTTTCTGTCAAATGGAAATCTATGGCAAGATGGGAGCCATGATCGCAAGAGAAAAGATATGTTTACAGACTGCTAGGTTATATCTAATGGAATGCAGAAAGCAGTTGGTATATTGACACCAATGCTGAATCATGGCTAACAAGTCTTACCTTTTGGTTATCATTTTAAGTTTCATCCGTGAGATTGTGATCCTTTGTGAGATCAGATCAGAAGACGGTATGTCAGAGTTCCTCAGATTGTAAATCTAATGCCACTCCAAGGAATAGCCATCCCCTTTCTTCGAATGAAACTGTGCTGTTGATATTCAACGTGCAGGGTTCAGTGAGGGAGACACAGATATACTGGTGTTAACAGAAGTGAGAGCAAGAGGAACAGCTGTTACCTAGCATTCCTAATGCCTTGCTTATGCCCCCACCTACCTAGAAATAGGATTGATTCAGTAGTGCACGGATACATCATTATAAACAAGGCCTAATGAAGCAGCAGCTTCCACATTTTAACACAAGTTTGTAGTGATACTGTCCTTTGGGATATGCCCAACAGTAGGACCTTTTAAGGAAGAAGGAGCCCAAGCTCAGTTCCACATGCTGGGTGAGCCGGATGACTTCTGTGCCCTGGTCACCTTCTTCAATGGGGCGGATGGGGGCTGCCAGGTTTTTAAAATCATGCTTCATCTTAAAGCATATTGTCACTTTGCCCTCCTCATGTTGTGGCTCACTTTGATGACAATACCCATTTTGTTGGCCTTTCTGAAGGTTATAATGTCAGAATCATCCTGAAAGTCCTGGGGTTCTGCCAGCTCATTATATTGTGCTGCTGCGTCTTTGCCAGCTAAAATGAGCTTTTTGGGAGGCACCATCACCTTAGCAGGGCTATTGATATTATCAGGGTCTCCCTCATCGCACTCCAACAAGGTCACGTGGGTGAGGTTCTCCACTGAGTTCATAAGAGTCAGGTGGACCTGGCTCTCTTTCATGTAGCGAAGGTTGGGAATTAATATGATCCTCACTTCTGGAATATAATTGACAGCAACCAGTTGGATTTTGAATTTGATAGATGTTAGATTAAACTCTGGCTTGCTCACATTATGTTCACATTTCTGGCAGGGCAGGGACCATTTGATCAGAAGATGTTTGTGACGAGGATAGAGCTGGGATGCACAGATTGGTTGGAAGTCAGGCTGTAAGAGGCACTGCTGAAGGGTGATCATCTCTGTTAAATTTACTGGTCTTGTGTAATAGTCTTCGAGTAGAGGCTCCACTTCATCTACAGCCTGAGCTGGCTCAATCTTTATCTTTCTGGTCCTCTCCTTCTTTAAGGAAAACTCCGGCAAGGGTACTGATGGTTGCACCAGCTCATGGTCGCTGAAGCCTGGTTCCATGACCATATTTGTCTGAAAAAGCCAAAGGCATATAGTTTCTGCACCGTGCCAGTTTCTTGTGATCTCGCTCAACCTTCTCTTTCTAAGCAAGCTGCTGGTAATATTCAATCAGTTTGTTCATCCGCTGTGCGTGAGGATTTTCAGGTTCCTGCCAACCACCACTGGCCACAGATTTGTCTGCCATGCCCACATCTCTAGATGTCCAGCAACAAAATCCACAAGCCAGGTAATAGACCTTCTTCATGGTGGACTTGGCTGGGTCATCTGGAAGCTGCATGGAGATGCTTGTTGCCCGAGTGGAGAGGGTGTGGTGTGCATGCAGCCAGAACAGTCGAACAGTTGGCACATCTGTTCTTTTTTAGTTTGGCTTCAGCTGATGGCATATTTTCTAAGCAATGGGGACAATAATGGGAGTCCACCTCATGAGACACATTCCAGCGACCGCAACTCACTACAATAGCGGCAGAAGTAAAGCTGCGAGAGCGGGGCCCGAACCTTCTTTTCTCCCAGAACTAGGTAGAGAACCCGCTCGGATTGCAGCAGAAACGCCATTCTGTGAAGGGAAGAGTCCTAGTTTGGGTTTCTTGCAGCATGGTTGCTGAGATTTGAGAGGGAGCATTCAAGAGATCTTAGGGAACCGTCCATTCCAAGAAACCAAGGCAGAAATTTGCAAGGCTTCTCTTCACTGAGCCCTGGAAATCATGCGGTATTATTTCCATTGCATTTTATTAGTTACAAGGAAATCACCAAGGCCAGCACAGGTTCAAGAGAATTAGATTTGTCAATGGAGGCGTCAAAGGATTTCCAGTTATCTTTCATCCTCCACACTAGTACCACACTAGTCTCACGCTAGAGGATTCATTCAGTAGTAACTAGGGAGAAAGAAAACTTACTAACTAGAATTCAGTATTTATTTACAGGTCTTTTTGTTTTTAATCTGAGGATATATAATCAAAATTATATGTTCAAGTGTTACTCTTTTTTTTTTTAACCTGCTTCAGTGTGGTTATGAAATGCAAATTCTGTCTGTATTCAATTTTAGTTCCCCACCTCAGTCCTTACAGATGGGGTTTTTTTGTTGTTGTTTTTTGTTCTATTTTTTTGAAAATGTAAGACCCGAACCTATTTTGTTTAGCTTTAAATTCAAATAGTTTTACTAGAGTATATCTTCATTTTCTTTTATTTCTGGAAGGTTCCTTAGATTGTAGTTTTAAATATTAACTCTGATCTATTGCTTGATTTTTTCTTTTTTAGCAACTTCGATTATGTGTACATTGGGTCTTCTTTGCCTACCTTCCATTTCAGTATCTCTGATTCTTTTTACTTCTTTCTTTATCTCATTTTCATTAACTTGATTGTTTTCCTGCTTCCCCTATCCCCATGACCCTAATGAAGTTTTTATTTAAATCTGTGCTTCTTTGGACACCTCATATTTTGTTTTTATTTTTGATATAATTCTGCCTTTTTCTTCGGTTTCTTTCCAGAGCTTACTCAACTTTATTCAAATTTTGTTTCATTTTTTTCTTGTTTTGGGTCCATTTCTGTTCTTAATTTTTGAACTTTTTATTCAGGATGTGTTTTTCCCCCATGTCTCCAAATGTTTATTTGAGACTAATTTCGTTTGGAGCATCATGTTACATACACTTTTTCTGCTTCATGGTTTGCTTTCAGGGAAGGAAATTTTTATGGGCTGAAGTGCTTCGATTGTCATTTTCTATTTTTTTTTATAGAATAGTCTTATATAATGAGAACTGCTTACACTGCTGTATCTTAGGCAGGGTTGGCCATCTGGAGTGGTTTATGAGAATCTTAATTCAAGAGTCTCTCTTTCCTGTCAGTGTAGCAAAGTGTACTTTCTTTAACGGCTTGAGGTGGGAGAGGACTACAGGGAAGAGTTGTGTTCTTTGATTTTTAAAATTTCCTTAATTTTCCTACAGGCTCCTAAATTTTGCGCCTCCTAAATTTTGCGCCCTCCCCCCGCCCCCGCCCCCGCCCCCCCACCGGCCCGCTTTTTTTTTCCGTGACTGTTCAGCTTCCAAAGGACCCCTCTCCCTTTTTACCCATTCTCTCCTTTAGAAATATTGCCTTTCCAAGATTTCCTTCCAGACACTTTAAGTTCCTTTCTACAAACAATGCTTTAATATTCCAGGATTCTTTTCTCGGTATTTTTGTACTTAGGGTAGCCTTTCTCTCTAGAGGTGTTTTTATTTCATCTGAGACCCTCTGTTTTCCTCTTCTCTTTTTCATGTAATTTTTTTCTCAACCCCACCTTGATCTCTGCAAATACTTGGAGTGGGAGCTTGAGAAATGGCTCAGCTGGAAATTGGTGGATGTTTTAACTACAAGTAATTTGAGGTTGATGGTGTTCTCTGTGTTCTAGTAATGCTGATACATGAGTTTTGTGAGATTTAATTGTTTATTGTATAGTTTTTAGAGGATGTGTTGTAAGATTCATTTCACCATTACCTCAGCTGCTGGAAAGTTTACGGAATTACATTTTAGTCTTTTGTATAGTATACCTAATGCTATATAATACAAATACTTTATATCAAATTGGTAGAGTAGGTGTTTCACTTTCACTTTGTATCATTTTTTTCTCCTATATGATTTTGCTAAATTTTTTATTATAAAAATTTTGTGACAGAAGTAGTACAAATACTTCAATCCAATATGCACAAAACCCAGCTGCAACAAATACCAACATTTTATTTCTGGTTTTTAAAAGGGGAAAAAGCATTATTCAGCAAATACTCGTTTGTATCTACCATGTGCCACCTTTAGAAATACTTTCTTTGCTCATTATGTTTCTTTTAAAATTAACCATGTTAATTTTAAGAGCTTAAGTAAAACTTTTCTCTGAAATGGTGATAGGTTTTTAAAAGATAGCATACTAAATTTTGGGGAATAGTAAAATGTATTTATAAAGGATAACATTTTCAAGAACTAATTAAATTTTTGCAAAATCGTCTTAGATTTTATAGATTAAAAGTTAATTTTTAAGTGGCCTAGTCTTCAATAAAACATCTTTGAGAGTATTAAAGTTCCTTTATTTTTGGTATACTAAATGTAGCAATCAGCTAAAATGGCTTTAACTAAATGCTTCAGCTTCATTTACTGTAATCACTTGTTCTTAAGTGGCCATTTTTCAATCTCATTATTAGTTTTAATGTCTAGATTGCTGATGTGTAAGGATTCAAGTGGTTAAAATGTTAGCAATTCTCTAGCAACGCATATTTTGCTCTCATGTCTTGATTTTTTATTGTAGATGCTCTTGCATGAAAAAGCAGAGGCTTTGCAAGAAGAAGTAGAAGAGCTACTGAGATTACCTTCTGATTTCCCTGGTATTGTAGCTTCTCCCAGTGTAAAGGCGTGAAGCTGTTGATGAGCATCTTCAAATATGAATTATTTATTGTACATATGTTTTATTAAAGATTCCCTATAATTTATAAATGAAAAAAATAAATTTTAAGTATACATTTAGAATTGTGGATGATGATTGGTTGTATGCCCTGACTCATAATTTCAGGACCCTTCCCAGTACCAGTGCATCTTCCTCAAACTTACACATTATTTCTCTGCTCAAACATGTAATGTCCACCACAAAATGAAATCCAACTTCCTCAGCATCTCTGCAGTCTACCTTTGCAGCCAGATCTTTTCATTATTCTCTTGTCCATTTCTTTCATCAAACTGGACTATTCGAAATTCCAGAATTTTCCCT